>NW_023339652.1:11608029-11610938 GCF_004916995.1 Morone saxatilis | reverse complement strand
GTGTTCATCATATCTCTGTCTCGAGGGTCAACATTGATTTTCTGCTCTTAACAACAGTAACTATGGCAACATGAGGCATTCTATATACACCCATACTGTACACCCGCTTCAGAAAGACACACACAGACACACACACACACCAACACCACACACACCACACACCACACACAAACACACCACACACACCAAAGACAGACACACCTCACAAATACAACACAAAGAGACAGGAAGGCAGACACACACACACACAGGCCATTTTCCTTAATGTAAACAATAGAAAAAAGGAAGTGGAGAGGGTGGGGCCCTAGAAGCCATGAAGAAAGAAAAGAGGAGATATACTGTCAATACACCCAAATCCAGAAAAGACAGACAGAAAAAGAGGGAGAGAACAGTTCCTTAGCCCAAAGGCAGACTTACACAGGCAGATGAGGTGAGAGCACTCCAGCATTAAGGGTTTGTAGTCAGACGGAGACCAAAGAAAAGAGAACAGTGAACATAAATCCTGTGTTAGTGAAGGCGCTGGGGAACCCACAGTCTGTTGTTTCCTCTTTATCTGTGTGACCAGACAGGCACACCTCACTTATTTAAAAGAACAGCTCTTCCGGTGGAAAAAAAAAGTCCCCCCCGAACGTCCAGCTCCCATAAATGAGATGGAACATGACAAAGAGGTCAGAGCTCCCATTCAGACCAGAACGTCGTTTCTTACTTTTCACGGTATCTAAACATAAACATGTACAAAAATGTGTCACCTTGTTCCATCTTCAATTCAGGTGTTGTGCTTTTGTTACCCGGCAAAAGGCCCATAGCGCTAAGCCCTCCCAGGTCTCTATGGGGTCGTGGTCATTTAGTATAGCAGCTATCTAAGTGATGCCTATCTAACCTGAAAGAGTCCTGAATATTTCATCTTTCCTGAGGGCACCCCTAGGTGGAATTCAAATATAACGCATCAGGCAAAATAGGTAAATGCGTCAAGCGTTACCAAGGCAACTACAGTAGATAATATAAGGAAGATCAAATTACAAACAAACACTGAGAAAAGCACATTAAGTGGTACAGCCTCTAAAAAGGTTTCATTGATTTTTCACAATAGAAATCAATTTTTTTTATTCTTACCTGATTGATATCATCTTTTTCCTAGTATACCAATCTGATGCATTAGGAAAATGTATGTTTTATGTCTCCAACAGTACTTTATGGGCAGGTGAAGACTAAATGAGGGCAGCTCAGTGACACACAACACACAAACCATTCTCTGTGGAGAATAAACGTTCTGAGTCTAATTATTTTACAGGTGGTTTTGAAATTTCTCCTAAAATATTGATTTTAAGGTACCATTGGAGTTGGTTGGCACTTTTGTTGTTAAGAGGCACAATGAGATCACACTGAGATATTGTTTTTCAGGAGACTACTTTCCAGAACGAAAGTTCCCGGATCAACCTAGTGTCTCCTACTCAAAAAGGAACTCAGCATTGGCTTGATTTTGGATCAAAAACTTCTAGAAATGCAATGCAGTCGTGAAGCCACGCTACGTAAAAACTAGCGTCTTAGATTAGGTGTGTGTAGCCAATGAAAACAGAAAACAGCTGACATCCCATTATGACCCAACCAGCAAGCTGTGAAGTTCTTGATACATACTGAAGGAAGTAACCTGCAGAGGGTTTACTTCAGTTTGTGGTGTCCCTACTGGCATGATGACATCAAGAGAATCCAGTTTTTCCTAGTGATGGACACACCCCGTGCGAAGAGGACCAATGTACTCCCGTCTCAGCTGATCGATGTCCCCCGTGGAGAGCTGAAGAAGCCACTGCCAGACTTAAAAAACAATTAACAATAATTCAAAATCTGAAATATCATATTCCTTAATATTACAGCCACAACACGGCCTTATATTCCTCCCCTTCCTTACCAAAGCCACTCAATCAAAAATGCTCAAAAATATATCAATAACCCCTATTCCCAGCCTATAAACAATCTCAAAAAAGAATTCACAAGGGCATATTTTCCAGTTTTATTACAGCCGCATGACCTTGCGAACCAGACAACTACAGTAATACGTCCAACAGCAACACTTGTGGTGTATGGAAAACAAGTAAAAACCCCCACGATACATAAACAGAAAAATGCAAACAGCCTGTGAGTCATCCTCCAGCACTTTTTATTAACAGAAATCCTACATGGAAGGCTGTCGTCGCAAATCAATATCCTTTACGCAATAACCCAAATGTCAGCACTGCAAATTAAAGTGACCGACTTGTATTTAGACTCAAAAATGCATCACCTTTGATGTCGGCGCGCCGTTGCTGTGTGTGTGTGTGTTGTGTGTGAGCGTGTGCCTGTCCAGGCTCGTGACAAGGAGAGCGATAACAAACAACTACAGCAGGGGAGCGTGGTAAGAGACAAGATGATGATTATTATATGTGGATGTTTTCAGGAAAGATATGGAGGCAGTGTGAATATGGTCTACATTAGCCGCAAGAGGTATTCAGTTCCACAGGAAACACAAGCGACGTGACTTGTTTGCAAACCTGCTCGACACAACACAAACTGCACACAGAACACAACACACACACAAAAATAAGAAATAACGGGTTAAAAAGTTTTCAGTTCTGCCAAATTAAAAAAACAGATAGGAAAGTTAATTTTTTTTTTTTTTTCGACCCAAACCTGATCTACAAGCCCCTGAATTGTGATCAAGCCCTTGTGTGCATTTATACACACATAAACCAACACACACACACACACCACGCACACACAGACAGGCTCTAAAAGCCACTGCAGGGCCTACAATGTAAGGCAAACCAGCTTCATTATATTCTGCCTTGGTCGAGTAGCTGACGCTGACAAATAAACACCCCTCAACGTCTGCTGCCCCTCAGCCCACCCCGGCCTGTGCCTCCCTTTCAACCAAA
>NW_023339652.1:11604234-11607929 GCF_004916995.1 Morone saxatilis | reverse complement strand
ACACACACACACACAGGCATTTTCTTAATGTACAATAGGAAAAAAGGAAGTGGAGAGGGTGGGGCTAGAGCAGCTGAAGAAAGAAAAAGAGGAGAGATATACTGTCAGATACAAATCCAGAAAAGACAGACAGAAAAAGAGGGAGAGACAGTTTCCTTAGCCCAAGGGCAGACTTACACAGGCAGAGAGGGTGAGAGCACTCAGCATTAAGGGTTTGTAGTCAGACGGAGACAAAGAAAGAGACAGTGAACATAAATCTGTGTTAGTGAGGCGCTGGGGGACCCACAGTCTGTGGTTCCTCTTTATCTGTGTGACCAGACAGCACACCTCACTTATTTAAAAGAACAGCTCTTCGGTGGAAAAAAAAAGTCCCCCGACGTCCAGCTCTCATAAATGAATGAACAGACAAAGAGTCAGAGCTCATTCAGACAGAACTTTCGTTTCTGTACTTTTTCAACGGTATGCGTAAACATAAACATGTAAAAAATGTTGTCACCTTGTTCCATCTTGCATTCGAGTGGTTGTGCTTTTGTTACCACGGCAACAGGGCCCCATACAGCTAAGCCTCAGGGTCTCTATGGGGGTCTGTGTCATTTAGTGAAGCAGCTATCTAAGTGATGCCTATCTACCTGAAAGAGTCTGAATATTTCATCTTTCTGAGGGCACCCCTAGGTGGAATTCAAATATAACGCTCAGGCAATAGGTAATGCTGTCAAGCGTTACCAAGGCAACTACAGTAGATAATATAAGGAAGATCAATATGTACAATACAAACACTAGAAAAGACATTAAGTGTACAGCCTCTAAAGGTGTCATTGATTTTTCACATAGAAATCAATGTTTTTTTATTCTTACTGATTGATATCACTTTTCCTAGGTATACCAATCTGATGCATAGGAAATTGTATGTTTTATGTCTCCAACAGTACTTTATGGGCAGGTGAAGGACTAAATGAGGGCAGCTCAGTGGTTCAAACCTTGCAGCTCGGGCCATTCTCTGTGGAGATAACGTTCTGGTCTATTATTCTTACAGGTGGTTTTGTTTCCTCTAAAATTATTTGATAATTTAGTCTTGGTTGGTTGGCACTTTTGTTGCTAGGGCACAATGAGATCACCACTGAAGATATTCTGTTTTTCAGGAAGAAACTACTTTCCAGGAAGCTGAAGTTCCCGTGTCACTGTGTCTCCTACTCAAAAAGGTAACTCAGCATTGGCTTGATTTTGGATTCAAAACTTCTAGAAAATGCAATGCAGTCTGAAGCCAGCTACAGTAAAAAGCTAGCGTCTTAGATTAGGTGTGTGTAGCAATGAAAACAGAAAGACAGCTGACATCCATTATGATCCCAAACCAGCAAGACTGGTGAAGTTCTTGAACATACTGAAGGAAGGTAACCTGGCAGAGGGTTACTTGCAGGTTTGTGGTGTCCTACCTGGCATGATGACATCAGAGAATCCCAGTTTCCTAGTGATGGACACACCCCGTGCGAAGAGGACCATGTACTCCCGTCTCAGCTGATCGATGTCCCCGTGGAGGAGCTGAAGAGCCACTGCCAGACCTTAAAAAACAATAACAAAATTCAAAATCTGAAATATCATATTCTTATATTACAGCCACAACACGGCCTTGATATTCCCTCCCTTTCCTTACCAAAGCCACTCAATAAAAATGCTCAAAATATATCATAACCCTATTCCCAGCACTATAAACAATCTCAGAAAAAAGTATTCACAAGGGCATATTTTCAGTTTTATTACAGCCGCATGGACTTGCGAACCAGACAACTACAGTAATACGTGCCAACAGCAACACTTGTGTGTATGGAAAACAAGTAAACACCCCCACATACATAAACAGAAAAATGCAAACAGCCTGTGAGTCATCCTCAGCACTTTTTTATTAACAGGAAATCCTACATGAAGGCTGTCGTCGCAAATCAATATCCTTACGCAATAACTCCAAATGTCAGCACTGCTAAATTAAAGTACCGACTTGTATTTAGAGCTCAAAATGCATCACCTTGATGTCGGCGCGCGTTGCTGTGTGTGTGTGTGTGTGTGTGAGCGTGTGCCTGTCCAGGCTCGTGACAAGGAGAGGCAGATACACAAACAACTTAACAGCAAGGGGAGCGTGTAAGAGACGAGATGATGATTATTATTGTGGATGTTTTCAGGAAAGTTGGGAGGCGAGTGGTGAAATGGTTCATTAGCCGCAAGAGGTTTCAGTCACAGGGAGTCAACAAAGCGACGTGACTTGTTTGCAAACCTGCTCGCAATATGCCAAAATATACTGCACTGCAAAAGCACAGAGCAGCAGCGCAAGGCAGTCAAGATGAGGAAATAAGGGTTTAAAGTTTTCAGGTTTGCTGCCAAATTGTGTAACAGATAGGAAAGTTAAAATGCCTAGATTTTTTTTTTTTTTCGACCCAAACCTGATCTGCCTGCCCCTGAATGTGGATCAAGCCTTTGGCATTTATACACACATAAACCAACACACACACACACACACACACACACACAGACAGGCTCTAAAAGCCACTGCAGGGCTACAATTAGGCAACCCAGCTTCATTACTATTCTGCCTGGTCGATGTAGCTGACGCTGACAAAAACACCCTCAACGTCTGCTGCCCTCAGCCCACCCGGCCTGCCTCTTCACAAACTCAACAAAACAAGAGGAAAAAAAAAAAAAAACTCAAAAAACAAAACAGTGGAGTTGTCGCAGCCTCTTCTGTCATTGCCTACGCTCGCAGTGGAGGTGGGAGCTGAATTATCTACCTGACCTGACTCATGCGGAGCCAGATTCTTATGAAATCCTTTTTATGGATTACTGGGCTGCATGTAAACAAAATCATCAACTCCCTCGTTCGTCTTTTTCCAATTAGATTACCCCGAAAGCCCCCGTGACCCTGAAACAAACAGGATGAGAAAAATGAGATAGTCATTAGGCTTCATGTGAACAAAATAAGCGTCTCCCTACATGGACTGTCTCTCTGCCTCTTTATTACCCACACAGCCCAGTGTTCTTTATACTTTAGGGGCAGTGCATTCATCACTCCCCTGCTAATTGGCTGCTAATAAGAAACTTCTGGCACACTGCCAGGTCTGTTTAAAAGCAGAACCACACAGCGAGACAACTTCTTAGCACATACAAAGACAGCATAGTGCGCACACACATATATAAACATGTACACACAAATGCACATTATCTCACTCTGCTGCCCACTTGTTTTAATTGCCCTCCTGACAGTAAGTGTAATAAATTGTGTGGTCCTTAAATTATGCATGGTGTTCCATAACTCCTGTACAGACGTTTTTACAGGGACAAACTGGAGAGGAGACACTGACCTGTTTGCTGAAGATGAAATATTCTCTCCAGTTTGCACATTTGGCTTCGAGACAAGCGATTCAAGTGTTATCTATTCTGAAATGTTGCTCTGCAGCAGAGTAACTTCCCTTTGGGAGGAATTGACTTTACAGATGAGGATGTACCTGGTAAAAGTGTGCTGCAAGAGATGCTGTGCACAACTGCTCGGAATGTAGATGGAGCAGAGGAAAGTAAAGGCACAAGAATCTAAGAGAGAGTTTGGAGTATGGATCTTCATACATGTGGACATGATGATCAGGCTGTTGCAACTTGTTTTAGAGTAAGAGCAAGTGTGTGAGTGTGAGTGAGTGAGTGAGAGAGAGAGAGAAAGA
>NW_023339652.1:11597742-11604188 GCF_004916995.1 Morone saxatilis | reverse complement strand
AGAGAGAGAGAGAGAGACATAATAGAAGAGATATAAGTCAAAAAGTGACAATAAGAGCACAGCCCTTGCAAAGTCACACTGTCAAAGCAAATAAAATCATAATGAATTAATTTGGCCCAGACAGATGAATGGTGCTCATAATACATAAATGAAACCTAATATTCAGTGCTCATTATCTTACAAATGGAAATTATTACCTCTATTTTTGTGATTAAAGCATTTTTCTTTCTAAGATCAATGTCAAATTCAGTTAAGTGGTGGAAATGTAATTTTGGAACGAACCCACTCGAATTATGCACGCCAAGCTATTGTGACAAAAGGCCCAAAGCTCTCCTCTAATGCACTTTGAAAGAGAAAGCACTGAGGCAAATCAGGCGTTCAGCTGGATCAATGTCTTTAGCTGACAGCCACTCAATAGCTAACATCCAAGTGTATGTGAATAACTGCACACAGCAACCATAGAGCGAGGGCAACTCTTTAAACTAATTCGTTCACATGTATTTATGATGAAGTATGTGAGCACGCTGTCAAATGAAAGCCCGAAACAAACACTTATATGTTGAAAACATACTGCAGACTAAGCTGGATGTCCTCCATCAGGCAACACTGAGTAAGTTGCATGTCTGCAGTGTCATCTGCCAAAGGTCTTGGAAGTTCAACATCAACAAAGCACATTGTCTGTATGCTTTATCTGTAATTAAATCTGATAACGCGTGCGTAGCTGTGTGTTATCTGATAACACAGCCAGTCAACAGATTAAGTGGCAAATAAAGCTGATAGAAGAACTTGATTAAGATTTTTGTTGGAGTTCAATGATGAGATAAGGAAACAGTAAGTTGCGTAATATTCCTATTTTAGTGTCATTCCTCTGCCTCATCAGAAATAAATTTAGACTTTTGTCGCACTTATCGGCTCTGCTATGCAAAGCCCCTCACATCTCCATCTATTCAACAGCAGCACTGTCATATAGAACTTCAGCTGCAGTTTTCTTATGAACCAACGTAGTGCCAAGATGCTGCTCAGATAAACGGCTTTGTGTCACTCAATTTAATTACTGCAATTCCTCCAAGCTTGCGCAACATTATTCACAATCATTTCAAACCCCTGAATTGTATGACTTCTCTTCAAGTAATCATTGATCTCCTGAGGAAAGCTGGAAAGAGGAGCTGAGTCAGTAGATCAGTCCCACAGATTGTTGACATTCTTATAATCTCTCTCTCGCGTCTCCTTTTTGGGTGCTGATAGACGTCAAACTTTTATCAACCTTTTCTATGTAGCAGGCTGTGGTGTTGCTCTAAGAATACATGAGGGAGATGTAAGGGGACAATGGACTCTGTTAAGATGCAAGCAAATTAATATTTTCATTATGAAATTAACAGCCTTCAGCAAGTTTGCAGCAACATTTCAAAAAGTGATTTATGTAAATCAGCTTTAAGACAAACTTCCTATGAAAAGTTACTGATTGCTAACTTTGGGTTGTACATTTGCCCCTTGATGCAAACAGCTGCAAACTAGCTAACATTGTTTAATTCATGATTATGTCTTCTCGCGTTACACTTTCTTCACTGTAGAATATATTGTATTTGTTTTGTATGCACAAGTTCATTGTGGGCTATAATTTTGTGTACACAAATATGTTGCAAGTTAGATTTAACTAACAGCTGCATCTATAAGACTCTTTGTATAATCTCTACAATCTCTATGCGTAACAAAACTTCTTCATATGTCACATGACATTTCTTTGACGTTTGAAGAACTGAATGTTCTGATTCTCCACCAACCTGTTGCTATGGGAAACTGCTGATGCTGGTGTTCAGCATGATGCGACTGCAGCTATTTATAAAAATCATCTGAAAGCATTTGCAACAGCAGGCTTCCTGCAGACACGACCATGTGAAGACTGATCTGCTCCCCTAAAGAGGAACTTCACTTCCACATAAGCGCTATACTGACCGGAAACTGACTATTGCATGGCAAGAGACTGATGATGCAATTGAGCTGCTGAGTTTGTCAACACAGCAAAATCAAAGTTTTGTGAAGAAAATAAGCCTGGTTATCATCAGAGTACAGAATTAACAGCTTTGAAAGTTGTTCCAAGATTATAAAAGCATGAAACAAAAGAAAGAAAGACCCAGTATATCCGCTTAAAACCAAGAGGCCAACTTGAGGCATTACTAAACCCCCTTGTTTAATGTCTTAAACAAAAGATGTGTAGAAGTGAGGAAAGCAAAATGAATTAAAAAGATGTGGTTCTTACCGGTGTTGGAGCCCGACAGGTTGTACCTGGAGTTTGCCTTCTTAATGATGTTCTCATGGATCTGGTGCCACTCACTCTCAGTGTTACACCTTAGACAGAAAATAAATATTTTACTACTTAAAAGGAGCACTCCAGCAATTTACAATTTCTACTCAATAAAGTGGGGAAAGGACAGATTACTAAAATAATGGTCAAAATCAATGCAAAGCAAACATATTATGAATGTCAGGGCCTATATATGGGTCAAGCTCTGATGAAATGTTGTATTCCATTTCCCATAATGCAACAAAAGCTTTTTTCCATTAGAGTAAATGTCCACATCTTTAAATCTCCACGTGCACAGACTTTTTTTGGCAGTGTTTAACATTTAACTAGGGCAGGTCAAGTAAAAACAACTTCTTACAGTATTTACAATGACGTCTTGTCTGAACCTAATGCTGAAAACACTGGGCTCAGAACTTTAATGCTAATCCGACTAAAACCTCTGGCATTACTGCAGGTATAGAGAAAGGGGTTGTATTTTCTCCAGAGCTAAGTGTATTCTGGGCCAGTTGGTCTGATCCAACTATAATTTAGGTCAGACTATTGTGTCAACGGTAGCCTTTTCTATCCCTAGGGGCATCGTGTTGACTAGGTTGGACAATAAAGTCCCTTCGCTGCCACCGTTAATGAAAAAGCACCAAGCCCCTGAAGTACAACAGGAAAAGGTGTGTTGTAGTTGTGAAATGTCTCTGTTACTACCTGCTAGTGAGATGATTTGAACTGAATTGCTTTGGAGCTTCATAAAAGGGAATTCCAGCACTGGGTTTTCAAAGACTGATATCTCTTTCGCAAGATATATGGTTGGTATTTCGGATAAAAGCTAAAGTTGTAGTTCATTTTAAAGATCAGTGACTTTTAGAATAGTTTTGGGAAATACACTTTTATATGCTTTCTTGCCGAGAGGGAGCTGAGAAGATCAACACCACTTTCATATGCGTCTGTTAAATACGAAGCTAGAGCCAATAGACGGTTAGCTTAGCATAAAGACGGCCCGGTTCTTGTATGAATTAAACAAATAAGAGATAGTGTGTTAATTAGTGATTTTCAGCCAGAGATAAACAAATGTGGTAATAGGAAGGACTTAATATTGAAATACTGGTTGTTTTCAGTGACTTACGCATAAACCTTGAGCAGGTGGTCATCCTTGGAGTCAGCAGTGAGGAGATCGGCGATGCTGACAACAGCACAGCCAAACGGCCGCCTGTATTGCACACTACACAGATTCTTCTTCTCGCCTGCTCCCATTCTCCCTGTACACACACACACACACACACACACACACACAAAGAAGCATCCACAGTCAAAACAGTACTGATATGAAAGCCCAAGAGATTTTTAAAGACATGTAGTGCTCAGAAGGATAAGGAAGCAGAACTAACACCCACCTATTCTTATGATGTGTACAACGATGTAAACATCTTTTCGTAGATCACTGCTTCCCAAATCCTGACAAAACAAGAAAACATACTTTAGCATTAGATTGTAAACAAGCTGCAGAGCACTGACCTGGCTTTCAGGGTAATGGAAGATGACTCAGGTCAGCTTTAAGTAGCTTTAAATAGCTTTAAATTGCTCCCAATCAGTCTCTGTAAGGTCAAAGCCATGTCCACTACTCACCACAAATAGCGTGCATTGTCTTTCTGTCTTCTCTGGCGACTTTGGCAACCCGCCCTTATTCAGCTTGACAAAGAACCTTTCGCTGTGTACAAGAGGAGAGACAGAGGGAGGGAACACACATTGAGATGAATGGAGTCAGGAGTGATGGCTTGGTGTCATCGTAAACAACCGCATCCAAACCACTGCTAACAGCAACAGAATAAAGATTAGAGACAATGTCAAAAATGTCAAGCGCTGAACGGTGGGCACTGGAGAGAACGCTTCAAAGTTCGAACTTCAAACTAAAGCTGTCTGAAAGAGGATTCGAGGCAGGAGAAAGACAGGCAAAGAGGGAGTAAAGACAGATGGATGGAGGGAGAGAAAAACATATACAAAGCTTGAATTACTGAACCAAATCCTGAACACGGAATGTCTGTAACATATCCAGCAACATCCACACGAGGCTCCCCCGCGGATGAATAAAAAATTCAGCGTGTTGTTTCTCGCTGACACGTTTTAGGCCAGATACAGCACTGTCAGCAAAAACAGTGATGGTTACAACAAAATGTACAATCTCAGTCTTATAACTGCCAAGCTGGTTGTCATAAATCTTCTGATAGTGACGGGACTAGACTGAGACCATTATTAGTGGGGTGAATACAGAGAAAATTAGAAAATTAACCTGCTAAGTGCTGGTAAATGTCAAAGATACTGAGCTGTATGCATTATTTACTGATAAAATATACAGAAATAGCAATTACTGTATATGAACCACATTCAGTTCATATACAGTGACATTATTTAGCATAAATGCTATGTTAATACTAGTGCAAGTCTTCAGCTACGCTAACCCCTATGGAAATGTAGACTTAAACAAACAACTGACTTCATCCTTCTGTCTACAAAATTATGACTCTCCAGCCATGCTAGACGCTCTGTGAGGATGTAGGCACAGTGCTGCTTTGAGCTAAATGCTAACATCGGCATGGTAAACACACCTGCTAAACATCAACATGTTAGCATGTGTGTTTACCATGCTGAACATTTTAGAGTGTTAGCATGTTAACATTTGCTAATTAGCACTGAACACAAAGTACAACTGAGGATGATGGGAATGTCGTTAGTTATTTTATGCTAAATTCAGCAGGCTAACATGCTCGCAATGGCAATGCTAACATGCTGATGTTCAGCAGGTATGTTTACCATGCTGACCATTTTAGTGTAGTGTGTTAGCATGTTAACATTAGCACTGAACACAAAGTACAGCTGAGGCTGATGGGAATTGAGTATTTGGTCATAAACTAAATACTTTGGACCAACAAAGTTATTTCAATTACTCCTGAGGGAAACATGAATGTCTATACCAAACTATGACGCGTGACAATCCATTCAGCGTTTCACTGAAGACCACAAACATGAACCTGCTGGTGGCACCAGAGGAAGAGTCAGGGGATGATTAAAGTTATTAGGATTCATCCTCTGGGGACTGTGAATGTCTGTACAACTTTTCATGGCAATCTATCCAATAGTTGTTGAAATATTTCAGTCTGGAAGAACCGACAGACAGATCAACATTACCATGCCCAGAGTTATGATACTAGCGTAGCTAATAAGCAGCTATACTGAGACAACTGTGTGAACTACTTCCTGCCAACTTTCTGTCTAAACACTGAATCATACTTTACTCTTCAGTGCAAGTTTAAAATCTGAAATTCAAGAGCTTCACAAACCAGAATGAACAACTCTGGCCTCAAATACCCCGCACCCCGCTCTTTGTGCAGGCGGGAAATAAAAGTGCATGTCGGGCAAAAACAGAAAGGACGGACACAGATCGCATTTACATTCTCTTTGTACTCCGTCCCCTCTCTCTATCTCGCACACACGCTCAAAGAGAGGCAAGCGGAGGCATCCTGCTGGGCCCGTCTCATCCTGGCTGGCGAGCTGAGGGCTAATCCAGTTAGGTGACTTTCACAGTTCGCCGATAAGCAGAGAGAAAACCTTGTAATGCACCAGCGCCTGACAATGAGCCAAGGCGCTGGCACGGCTAGCAGGCGCAAGCTACAGTATAGCCCATTCGTACAAGAACAGAATATACCCAAACAGGTCCTATATAACTTGACTTCATGCTGCATACAGCTACAATGGATTAGGATGTTTTATTATAGTCTTAGCTATTAAAAGCTCTTCTTACAGGCTTAAAACTTGCTATGTGGCTTCCGTGATGTAAATAAGAGGGTGCCTCTTCCACTGTCATTTAGTGTTTTGTGTATGTAGGGCAGTGGGTGCCCATGTTTGAATTAATTAAGCTCCTGATTTATTAATTATGCAAATTCTTAAGATTTTCATACATGTATTCCTTCAGTAAAGTTTTCCTTTTTATCGTCTGGATTGGAATGAACCGGTTGAGAGTCAATTTGATTTAGATGCGGTTGTTCCTCATTAGCTGGTCTCCGTAACTTTCCAAGCCATTTATCCGGCCATATGGAAACGGATTCCTATGCATTAGACATGAGACTTGTGCACGTTTTCCCGAACCCTAATTAGTGCTCTA
>NW_023339652.1:11579644-11597674 GCF_004916995.1 Morone saxatilis | reverse complement strand
ACACACGCGTCTCTTACACACCCACCCCTTGCCTCCCCCTTTTCTCCCTCACAGCTGCAGCGTGTTGATCACCCGAGCTAAGAGGACTAGTGTCCCCCAGTGGGACCTTATCTCCCTCTATCACCGCTCGCATTAACATAACATGAATGGCCGATTTCCCTCCCCTTTGGGCCCTCACGGAGCTCGCTATTCCCTCTCCTGATATCGATGATTGCATTAGGAGCCATGCACTCACTCAACGAGGGGGCTGAAGGGGGGTGTGTGGGATAGTGAGTGTGTAAAATACTGGATAAATTAACCGCCGCTGTTGCCTTCCACACCCCTAACTTAGAAAAAAAGAGGCAACGTGGAAAGACGAAAAAAATGGCTAGACAAGACAGTGAGGTGAACAGGTCGAGGACGCACAAGACCGGACCTGCTAGCTACATCCATCCCCCTTTGACAAAAAACACACACTGGTCCTCTGGAGTTCACACAAAATGAACAGAAATACATGCGCACACACACACACACACACACACAGAGTACAGTCATGACCTTGTTAGAGTTTAGAGGAGGTTACAGTTAGCAGGAGGAGGGAAGTGTGAGTGTGTATCAAGAGAGCAGAGTGAGGCAGTATGAAGGGTCTTCACATCGAGGTCATAAATGTTTGATCTGGAGCACAGAGAGCAACAGGATTGTGTATGTGTGTGTGTGTGTCCTGCTCAAAAGCCAAACATGGAGCCTGTATTGAACACAAAGAAGGTGCCGTGATGCACAGGGGCTGCTGGTGTTGGCATGGTATTGAGACAACGGGTCGGACCCCCATCTGGTCTCTGACACACACACACACAGAAACCACCAGCACAGAGGGAAGTGTCAAAATGGCTCCATGCCAGGCATCTTGTGTAAATGTGTGTGTGTGTGACTCTGTTTATGCGTGTGACCAGACAGTGAGAGACAACGTTGGCGAGCTGCCATTGTTTGGTTTTCCTCGAAGACAAAACCACTAATACCCAATGGTTAAGGCCTCTGACTGTCTTTATCCCCAAAACTAGAAAATTTTAAATTAGCTGATTTAGAAAACAGGATAAATGGAGAAAAATTAGTTTATTATATTTTTGCTGTATTTAGTTTTAGACTTAGATGTTAGGAAGCTAGTAGTATACATTTGTGACAGATTTCTTTGCGTAACAACTAAAGTCGACATTCTGTATCAGAGAATGAGCTGTAAAACCACTTCAAATGCATGACAGACCTCAGGGAGTCTAATTACTCGTTCCTGGCTATGATACTCAATCTTTCAAAGTCGTGTGAAGATAGGTAGAATAAGGAAAGACAGGAAGCTAGACAGACACTGAGAGACAGATAATGACAGTTAGAGAAAGTGCCTCAAGTGGAACTTAATAGGATACCACTGGACGCTAATTACCCACTTCAAGACAAAGTGCGGGCAGGGAAAAACCTTCATTATTGCCAAACCTTTTACCGTACATCAAGAAATTGGATGTATGAGTTAAAAGGAGACAAGAGAGCTTATCTAAATATACCTTACTAATCAAGAGTGCTTCTGATCAACTGATAGATGTTTGCTTGTGTGTACACATAGTTCCTATTTTTTCAGAAACTCATCTTTCTCTCAGATTAACCACATCATGAAAACTAAAAAGCCTTCCGAGCGTCAAGTAAAAATAGAACGTCTTTTCTTGTGTGCCATTATTCATGCGATGTTGGAGGAGACCACAGATTCTCCATGCAAGGTTTAAAGACACTTAGGTCAACTAAGTTTGCTTTTGTGCCAGCAATGTGGTGAATAATGAATCGGATTTCAATAAAAACACAAGTGGGGTTGCTGTATGCTGAAACAAAATGAGCCCCATCAATGTCACCCTTGTTCCTCTGATGTGACCCTGTGGGGCGGAGAGTAGCGTCAAACTCGAGCATGACTTATCAAAAGCAGTTTCAGTGTTGCCGTGCTCATTTTTCAACCCACTCATTTTCCTTTGCCTGACGAATCCACTTGTTTGTGACATGAAATGGAATTTCTTCGCTTTGAACTATGAAACCAGGGAGTTTAAACACAGTCTTGCTTTGGCCGACGCCCCATCAGGAGTATGCGGGTGTGTGTGCGCTGGTGTGCGTGCATGCAAGTGACGTGTGGAGACTCCCAGGGTGATAGGGCTCTTTTATGTGGACAGCACAGACACTTTTTATATGAGAAAATAGCATGGCCTTGCCCACTTTTATGTGCATTTTAACAACCTGCTTCATTTAATAAATCTTCATGAATTTAATTAGAGCAGTCCTCTTGACATCAGAAGGGGAGCCATTCATCCTGGAATCACCAATCCACCTTACTTACATTGCTATGAACACACAACAACAGTATAACGTAGGTATAGTAATGAAGGAAATGTTGTTACTAGTACACAAAAGCGACACCTTTCCCATCTTTACTTCTTAAAATGATGGTGTCTACCTGAGGGGCCGGTTCTCCCGCCCATCATAAATGTGGAAGAAGACTTCTAGCTCCTCCCCCAGATTGGCGCTCATCAGGCTCTTCATGTGGACGAACAAGTGATGGGTGCTAGCAGGCGCAGCGGTCTCCTTCTTGCGATGCCGGTGTTCCATCTGCAGAGAAGAGAAGAGAACGCTATCAGCACAAATCGATTTCCTGATGCCATTTTAAATATTCTTAAGACTTAATCTGAAAATGCAAACATTAAACAAATTAAAAGAACTGATAAAAAATACATATTGTCCAACTCTGATGAAGAATAAAAGGGTGGATTTGGAAAGGTTAAAATAAACCAGTAAAACCCATAAGCTTTAAATCCTGAAAGATCCTAAAATGCAGGATCAAAGCTTATCAAATACAGTTAATACCAGGGGGAAAACAACATGTGGATACATCTCTTTTAATACTGGCCAATCGCATTCAAGAGCTGCTGTATTTAGTCTTGAGTTTCCTAGTCAAAGACAAATAATGCCTCTGAGACGCCTCACTGCTGGGAGGAGCTTTGCTGCAGATTTGCATATATATTTGAAGACAGCAAAAAACCAGGCTAAAGATATAGATTTTGTTGATATAGATCGAGTTAATATAGCATGTAATATCTCAGACTGTGGAAAGCACCAGAGGCTAAGATGTGAGACTTCCAGCTGTATTGTCTGATTGTTCCTTTGTTGCAGTCTTGGTGCCAAAGAAAGAAATGGGACAGAGGAAGCACATATTGCTACATACAGTACAGATATGCACATAAACAAACACTTGATACATAAAGTGCTTCAAGATTTATTTCTGTACTTTACATATAAGGGCTTTTGTTTACCATCAGGTATAAAAGCACCAAAACTACCTCAAGCACTTATCTTTAAGTATGTTAATTATTTACTTGACACAAAGAAATAATGTGCGATTTGCATCCCTTTTAATTGGTTGCTTAATCTTAGAGAAACAGAAACCAAAGCAGTGACTACAAATGCAGGAAAAGCAGGAGTCAAACAATGCAGCACACAGTCACACCTCAGCGTCTGATGTTACATGCTATATTAAGTCAATCTATATTAAAAAAGCTCAAGAAAGCCTCGCACAGCAAATACCATCCAGACATTACAGCACTATTTATGAGAGGTTTGTCCTAATCTGCTGTCAACATCCCAAAATACAAGGACAAACACATACACACAAACCCACACCCACACACTCACACACACATACATACAGAGCACCAGATGGCCAGTAGAGCCACTGCCAAACTGTGCTCCACATTTACTTCTGTAGTAGGATGTAAAGAGATGGGGAGGAGGAGGATGAGGAGAAAATAAAAGGAAAAGAATAAAAAATAAGTGCAGTAAAGCGCCACCATGTATCAAGAGTCCAACACAGGATAAAATCATATTATCAGAGGAGATTAGATGTAAAAAAACAAAACATTGTTACATAGTTACATATGGTTGGGTGGTACTGCACAGGGAAGCATGCTGGAACCCGCTTGTTTGTGTATTGTTTGTGTATAATACATGGAAATAAGCTTATTTCACTTTATTGCCAAGAGTAATACGAGAGGATTGATAACACTCTCACATCTGCACATTAAATATGTAGCAGGTGCAAGCAGTTGGTTAGCTTAGCTTAGCACAAGGACTGTAAACAGAGGGAAACAGCTAGCCTGGCTCAATAATTAACTTGTTATATCTAATTTGTTTAATCTGTACAAAAAAACAAACAAAAAAAAAACTTAAAAAACAATAATTCTCTGTTTTACTATATCTTGGCCGGGACCAATAACTTCCTGGTTTCTCCACCGGTTTCCTGGCCAGGCTAGCTGTTTCCTCTTGTTTGCAATCTTTATGCTAAGCTAAGCTAAGCTAAGCAGCTGCTGACTCCAGCTACATAGTTACTGTACACACATGGTGGTATCAATAGTCTCATCTAACTAATTTAAGCATATTTTTTTTTTAAATTACAGCAATGAGCTGCCGTATCTTTAAAAATGCAATGTTGTGGGAAGAAATTGTGAAATTGAAATCATTTAGTGGAGCTTGTTGGGTTTAATACAAAACCTAGAAATTAGCACTGCCTTTGAAAACAACTTTTTTGGTACACATAAAGTCCCACAGGCAATTACCTCTCTGAAAACATGAATAAAAATACAGTTTGGAAGTAGTCTTTACATTACAAATATGCTGTTCAGTTGCTGACTGTCAAGGCACTGAGGCTGCAATGTTTCCAACACACCCAAGAGTGCATTACCAAGTGATGACAATGTTGCTTTGACAAAAAATAAAGGCAAGAATATACTAAGCTACAGAGAACGTTTAAGTCCCTAAAAGCTGATTTCCGTGCCATAGTGAAATGTGAGATAAACAGGGACTGCCTAGAGGGTAAGAAATCAGTCTTAAATATATTATATGCTTTGTACTATAAATATAAACATATAAAAAAAACATAACATGGTCCTCTAAGACTTAAACGCGCTTGAAGATTACACCACAAAACATTTGACAATTGCAATATCTGTCAAAATGATGAATATGTTTTGTTTTGTCGTGACTGCTCTGCCCTATCTGAGATCCCAGAAGAAAACACGCTGGAGAATGATCTAACAACAAGGCACCAACACAGTTTTATAGCAGAACAGTTATTCTCTACATAACAGGGCTGAGCTCCTGGGTTTTCGACACAGAATGACTAGGTCTGGGAAGGCCTAATTTATGCTGTGCTGTGGGATTTTATTACGAGGTTATTTTCAGTTTGTCGTTTAAGCTGCCCGAACGAAGCAGTGTGTGGTTATATGACAGCTTCAGCATGACTAGACACAAAGGGTAGACATGACAGCCTGGCAGCCCTGCTGGCAACACAAGATGCTCTGGGCAACTAGAAGAGGACGAGAGAGATATAGCTGAACAGAGAGGGCATGACCGTGTGTGCTCGCCCAACCGTCTTATTATTGTTCACCCGGTAATCTTTTTCCTGAACAGCGTGAAGCAGCACCAAGTGGAGTGACTGTCTAACTACAAGGAGCTTTGAAAAGGAGAGAAGGGTCAAATTGAGGCCACGGAGAAACTTCTAGTCTTTCTTACATCCCTCCATCAGAGCTGCCTTTCATCACTCACTTCTACATCACTATTTAAGCCTCTTTTCATCCCTATTTTAAGCTTGCACGAGGGAGACCTGTGTGACACAAGCAGGAAGCAAAAGATGTGATTATGGAAGTCACAGAGGAAATTTAACTACCACATGTCCAAGGCCAGGCTTGAGCTATCCATCTCTGCTGTCTCATCTGCTACTGTTAATGAATTCATTGCTCTGGGATCTAAACTCTGGTCTGCCCTGCTCGTGCTCCGCATTGAACTCACTTTCCAAGGGGGCAGCTTTAACTGAGCAAGCTTAAGCATGAGACTGGGGTGCCAATTAGGGATTTGATAAAGGTCTCCCCACGTTAAAGCTACTACCAAATAATATGCTTCAAAGGGTCTATTTCTAGAAGTCAAGTCAAAAAAGTCAACTAAAAATCAGGCCTTAATTTCCATAGACAAAAGGACATCCCTAGAATATGGCTCCTTAGAACTTGCCCCCATGCTTTGTATCGCATTGGCCAAGCTTTTCAATTGACCTTTTTACTTACCTACAGCTACAATAAACATACAAATAACAGCAATTGGTTTATGGACCTTACTGGCAGTGCTACACAGCATGGCAGGAGGCATTACAGTTACCTTTTATATGAAATTCTGAGGGAAATATTTATAAGCTGGCTAGCCAACTGCATGGGCTAGCAGCTACAAAAAAAATTCCCATTGAGAGTCTAAAATATACTTTTTTCTCTCAGTGGAAGCATCCAGCAGCAGCATTCCTTCACTATTGTTTTTGACCATCTGACAAATGTCAGTGAAGTATTCGCCCTTATTTGAACTCTTTGGTCTGTCTACTCCACCTTCAAATCCTGAGAGAAGTTCACTTTGCGTCTGACACTACAAATCATCCCTATGTTACACATAGTAATGTGCTTTTTTATATATTTAGCTTTAAATATTACCACAATTTAGAGAGAGAGAGAGAGAGAGAGAGAGAGAGAGAGAGAGAGAGAGTGTGTCTCTCTGCCTGCACAAATTCTCTCTTATTCAGTGCACTGGATGTATTTCCTTCTCAGTATCCTCTTTATTTCTCACTGGGCAGATATGTCATAATTCCTTGACACAATATAGCAGTCAGGCTACATTTTCCCACAGTAACACCCCAGTGCCATTTCAGCACACACACAGAAACACACACGAACACACCAGGTAATCCCCATCTCAATTTAATTAAGCCACACCACAGCGACAGCACCACAGTACAAGACAGAAACAAAGAAGCTGTTCTCAAACACAAAGACCTCAGTGAAAAACATTGATGTAATTTGGGCTTGATGTTGTGATGGTGTTTTGTGTCTTGGTGTGAGTGTGTGTGTGTGTGTGTTTATGTATGTGGATGGCGACAGTTAATGCCATCCCCTTTATCTTGTCCTCAGTATAGGGGAATTGCAATCATTTGCTAATTTTGTACGCCGTTTAATAGAGGTGCATTAAGCTTTCATCCTGCAATGCCTGCTTTTGTTTTGACTAACAAAAAAAGAGAAACAGATGGATTAAGAGCTTCAATTACCCCTGCGAAGGGAAAGCCGTCACAGAGTGCGTGTTTGTGTGTGTGATACAATTCTCCCCGTGCTGTATCAGGGCAGAGAAGTGGTTGCCACGGTAACAGCGGTTGGGGCTTGGAGAAAATGGGAAGGGGAAGCAGGGAGCAAACAGTAGGGGAAGGAAGGAGAGAATGAGCGAGAGAGGCGTGGAGACAGATGGAGGAGGGAGAGATTCAGATATTCAACTCTGCTTTATTTTCCTACATGATGCCAGTGGCCCATTGAGTATGTTTCAGTCTAAACTTTGAAGCAAACACGGACGAGAAGTCATTGAAGAGCTGAGACTGTGTGATACGATCAAAAGCTCAGAAACAGCTACTGGGTGGTGACTGTGGTGAGATTGTTTTGCCAACTGCTGTTTCCAAGGTCAAGAATAAAACTGAAATCCCAACTTTTAAGCCAAAACAAGATGATAAGTCCTCAAAGCGCTCACTGAAGGTGGAAATTTCTACAGAAACATCTACAGTTCCTTGACAGCTTGGCAAACTGCAGAGGAAAAGGTCCTCCAAGTAGCCTTAAGAGTGAGATTGTTTTGCATTTACAATGACACTTGGCCCACTTTCCACAGTTAAAGGTGGGGGGGGGATGGGTAGGGTTTGATGTGGTCTGCCAATTTACACCACTACCACCTGTCAGCTTTGAGGAGGAGGAGTGCTGTCAATGATGGACGATTTCTCACATCACCTTAGAGGTTGGCTGATCAGACAAAGCACTGAATGAACAAACTGGTAAAACATTGTTCAACTGTCTTTTGTGATCGGTTGATCAGCTCGAAGCAAGTGGCAGCTGTAAGTCTGTGACTGGCAATTTTAATTATGGTTACACACTGCATAGAGTATATACAGTATTATGTCCATCCATCCGTTACCTACAACCCCTCATCCTGCTATACAAGGATACCTCAGGAGAGCAGATACTTGCTGAACTCACCTTCTTTTCACCACCCTGCTCCCTAAATGAGGCGTCAGTTTGAGAACAAAGTAATGAAATACAGCGTGGAGAGTTAAAAAGAGCACTCACCAGTCTGTAAAGCTCTGTGACGCTGATTTCGTCTGGGTCCACCATGCTGAACTCTCGCCTGGGGACCAGGTCCAAGCCGAGTTGTCTGTAACACAAAGATTTATACAGTATACATGCAGTGAATTACATACAGATCAGGCATATGACACACATTTATTTTGATGTCCTACTCTGTGGCGGGCAAAAGAGACATGGTTGACTGAAATGAGCATCAAACACGCCATATAGACCCACAAGTGACAACCGTGCCAGTCGTCTAAATAAACTTGACAGATCGTCCTCTCCTCTACAGAACAGATGAAAGGAAAATGCCCTTTCCCTTTAGCCCCCTGCTTCGCTCGCGGCCCTGTTTATCCTTTCAACTGCTCTCCTCTATCTCTTCCTCTCTCCATCCCTTAACCCTCTCTGTTCCTAAACGTCGGACAGTTCTACTCTACCTCTCACTCGCTCCCTTCTCCTTTTTCCTTTCCTTATCCTCCTCTAGGCCGGTCCCTTTCAGTGGACCAAAACAGCACGCTAGACTGTGCCTCCTTGTCAGCAATAAAAGAGACAGGCCTGGTCAACCATACAGCAGCCCACCGCAAGGGACTGTCCACCCATCTCCTCACTAAGGAGGGGTGTGTGTGTATGTGTGTGTTTGAGGAGGGCCCACAGCAGGGAAATGAAGGAGAGTGAAGGGTAAGGACAGATATAAAGAGAGAATGACAGAAGCTGGGAGATTTGCTTTATTTCACCCTCATGGCATGGTGAGGAAAGAGAGGAGAACGAGAGAGGGAGAATGGAGAGAGTGCTGTCTGTGTGCACGGGGGGAAAGAGACTTGATTGAGTGAGGAGGAGTGCACCCGCAGGGATGGTAGGTGACAACAAAAGACGAAGAAGAGCAAGAAGAGAAGACGAGTTAGAGAGTTGCCAAAAGCTCTATAAAGCCATAAGATGGAAAAAAACAAGTAACTGAATCACATATTCAGCATTATTTCTATTTCCTGTTTTTCCTAAAATATGGGACAAAATGTGAGACAAGACTATTTTGTTTAGTTTTGCTTGCTTAGTTCGACTAACCAACAATTTTAGATTTTTTTGAAATACAAATATGCTTTATATTATTGAAGTTTTAACAATCACAGTAACAATAAATATGATTTATTTCAATCATTTATTATCATTTCTCTGCGGACCAGGAATGTTTCATCGCTGATGCATTCAAAGAAATCCAGACATCTAAGAGTCAGTTGTTGAAAAGCACTGAATACAAGAATTATATTAGAAACACCTGTAGCCTTTTTTTGACCACACAATACTTAGAAGCCCCAGGAGCTAGCAACGCACTGATCCGATACACCGGATCCGTATCGATGTAATACTGAACCTATCAAGAGGATCAGATATCAGCCATCACTTGAGCAGACCAAATTAAATTAGGGCTGTCCCTGAAAACTCGAGTCATCGGTCGAGGAGACTCGACTCGCATTTCGTCAGCTGAATCTCTGCACTTTTGCTTTTTAGCCGTGTCATTTTACACAGAGCAACAGCATGGCAGGCTGTAAACTTTACAAAAAAAAGTATCAGCATTACCACAAATTACCACACTCAGCTAAACCACTTTTGAACCAGACAGTGGCATGTGAGGTAGGATAAAACATGACTCACGTAGTCATGTTTCCACAGCCGGAACTGCTGATGTGGGACTTTATTGTTGCTCTAAACTTAAAAATTGAAAAAAGAAGAGGAACAAACAGTCGTCTTTTGTATTGAACAGTCAACTCCAATTCAACTGAGTCTGGTACAGCCCCATATTAGATACAGATTTTTCAGTGTCAGTGTCAATAATAACTTTCAGTGTTTCTGCCATTAGCTACATTCATTCAGTCACAGTGGGTTTCACAGTGAGAGAAGTGATTTCAAATTTAGGGAAAAGAGAACAGTGATATTAGATTGGTACTCAAAATCTGTAGATATTCCAATCTAGTACCCAGAGAGAAAAGGAACTACACCCAGGAACTAAAAGTTTCTTTTTACGTAATGTTTTTTGGTTTGGTCCAAGATAGGTGAAAATTAGGTGAATTAGATTGGCTGTTTGGCACCCAATTTTCAAACAGAATAAAGTAACCAGACAGAGTCAGGTTGTTCTTTATAATATGTGTTGACTCATGTTGAGAGAGCTGCTTTAGTATGTACATAACTGCAATGCAACAAATGGCAAATAGATTTTTGTTTCTCCACCTGTACTCAGTACAGCTTTATTTATAAAATTGATATTTTAGCAGCCATATCCACTCACTCTGCCTCAGTAGTTCCTGGGTCATCAGAAGGTAAGACAGGGTCTTTTTTGGTTTCGGAACTATGGCATTAAAAATAAAGTTTAAGTTCCTGGTTTCTCTAATCTGAACAAAGGTTAAGTTTCCCAAGTTGCTGAAATGGTTCCTTAAAAGTTCCTGCTGTTGATATGAGCTGATAGAAGACAAACAAAAAGCCACTATAAATGATGTAAAAAGGATGATATGAATTTGGTAGTGCTTTGCATTTAAAAGTATAGTTCAGCAACTAACTTTCAAATCCATGATTTTTCTTTATTGAATGCACTAAAAAGCTAAACTTGAAATGGTTCTGGTTCACAACTGCATTACCGTGCAATAAAAGCATAACTTTTACAAAACATAAAGCCGACTGAATGTTTGTGATGGATTGCTGCTCTCAAGCAAGCCTCTAGTCACTGATATTAGATTTTAATACAATGCTGCAGAGTGAAAAGAATCCCATGGCTGAGCAAAGGGCAGAAAATCAATCTTAAAACTAGTAGCAAAGTTTAACTGATGAATGATTAATGACCTAAAACATAGAGAAACAAACATAAAAACATAGATATGGTCCTTTGAGATGGAACAATAAAAATAAAAAAAAGCCCCTGAAGTAATTTTTAGACATTTGAAAAGCGAGGCTCTCCTCTTCTCTGCCCTTGTTCTACTCACTCGTTGCCCCAGTCCAATCTCGCTGTGATGTGCTGCTTGACGTCCCTCATGCGGTCATGGGTGAGGTGGCCCACCAGCACCTGCCTCCTCAGGTCCAGGATTTCATTCATCACGTGCCAAAGTCGGTGGAACAAATCCCCCTCATTCTTCTGTGGAAGCAGGAAACGGTGGGGAGGGACAGAGAAGGGGAAAAAGTGAGTCGAGAACCAAGGAGAGCCAGTCAAAGGCGACGAAAGAAAGGGAAATTGACAATAAGGAAAGACAGAATGAGGGTGACAGATAGAGGGGAAGGCACAGATAAGAGGATGAAAATATACAGTTGCATCGGGCCACCCAAAAGTGAGAAAGAAGTAACAGAAAAGACATTAGAGAGCAAAATCGACATTGAGGGGAAGAGGGCGAACCAGAGAGAGGGACTTGAAATGGATTTGTGCAAATTAGCTTCAGTGTCCTGCTGCTCTTTGCCGCGAATTTATGCACTTTGATCTGCGAGTATTCATCAGCTCAATTTAATCAGCACCCCAGATAGCTTAATAGGCCACAAACACAATCAATCCAGCTAATGAATGTGTATGAAAAATCTTTGACTGTTTGCGGCTTTTGAATTACCCAGGCCCAAACAGATTCCCTTCATGAGAAACCTTTTAAAAAAAAAGGCAGCTTTGCTTAGGCGGTAGTGATATTTCAATCGATGCAAACTGTGTGTGTGTGTGGGTGTGAGGATTCTTACCACATAGAGTTGTTTCCACATGGCACCCCAGTCTCGCAGCGTCGATGTCATCTCTGTGATGACGGAGTCTTCGACAGGGATGACTGTCTCAAATTGCCTACAAACATACATGCAAATGCAAAATAAGAGTTCAAACTTCTACTACGGCATTCACACACACACACACAGGAAAATTGCAAGAACACAGCATTACTTACCCTTTATTCTTGACGTGGGCATTCTTCAAGTGGATGTAGCTGGATGGGAAGATCCCCTTCAGGCAGAAGATAAACAGATTAATGAGTTGACCCTTCTGATGCTCAGCAAGTCATTCACTTTCAGTGCCATTAGCATTTAACTGTTAGCGTGTGGCAACAGATGCACTTAATCAATACAGTACTATGTGTGTTTGTGGGTTGAAAAGAAGGAGAGCAGAGAGAGGAGACAAACAGACAAAGAGATAAAAGCAATGAGCAATGGGATTTAGGAGACAAAAAAAAGATGAAAAGTGTGTTGTTGTTGTTGTGTGTGTGTGTGTCTGTTTGACGCTAATAAACTGCAAGTTGCTCCCTATTGACTCCAGGAGATCAAAGCAGAACTTATGTTTAAGTATCTGAGGATAAATGCCACACACTCAGAGACTCTGAACACACACCTACCGCTTTACTCCCAACATGGTTTATATTATCTGATTTTTATTTTTTTTTAAAAGCCACATTGTTATTGACATTCAGCCACTTTAACAGCTATAAAGTATTTTGTGCATGGGACATGCCTAATTAATGATAAAAAAAAAAGATAGTTTGTTTTTAATTAGTTAGTCTTAAACTAGAATAGGGTTTTTATTTTCAAACTGGAATCAGATAAAGACTTGGTGTCAAATGGTGTTGGATTTCAATTGCTGTCACAAACTTCACCTTTTGCACTTTTCTTCTTCTACATTTTGTAACACAAGAAGTTCGACTGGAACAATCAGAATGTGCGCATAAACTTCTGCTATCCTATTATAGAATTATATGAGACCAGACCATCAAAAAACTATTATTTAACAGTATATATCATTTATTTGATCCAACTTTAACTAGGCGGTGCTGTGGTCTAGCTCCTACTAGTGTACGGCAGCACCTGGAAGTTGCTAAAAGTTTCCTCTGATCCATATTCTTCATCTATGTTTCTACTTTATTAACTTTGAGAAATGTCATTCTGTTTCTCCGCACATTTAATCATTGTTATTTCCATCTAACTCTGCGCACACAACATCTGTTGCGTGTCTGTGGAGTTTAACTTCTATCCGAGGATGGACAGGGACATATGTTCTCAAGCCCTTTGAGGCTGATTTTTGGTTTTGCGCTGTATAAAAAAAACTGACCTGTCATTCAGCAAATAAAATAAATAACTATCCTTAATAACAACTACACAAGCTGTAGGTTTAGGCTATTGGCCGGGAAATGTTTTTAGTAGGAAAACCACAAGTGTTACTAATATCATTACCGTTGGCTGTTCTAACAGATATTATTATACTTTTATATATAGTGTCCCAGCGAGCCATGACAGTAAGCACAATATAAGGACTCTGAAACTGAAGCAGCTAAATGAAATTCAGCCATTATTAATTGTATAATTTACACATGTGCTTTTCCTGCTGTGTTAACATTTCTGCAGCAAAAAAATGCCTGTTATCAAACACGCCGCTTATGTGAGTCGGGTGTCCAATTATATTATATTGAGTTGACAGAGCTCTGTAGGATATGATGCAATGGCACTTAACTCCACAGAGGCCTACTGATAGACCTTTTTTTTTTAAATCGCAGACATACTGAATTGTCACAGATGGAAAAACACAAGCGTAACTCATAACGATGGTTCCATTTTATTTATCCGTCAAGCACAATAACAGCGTCCAGGAGCTAATGAACCTGAATAGATTCCCATTATTCCCTTTACTGCTATGACATGTCACGATATCTGTCATGAAAAACTGTTCAACACAACGAAAAAGGAGAGTGAGAGCCGATCCACACAGTCCCGAGAAGAGCTCTAATCCGGCAAAATAATGTAAAACACTTGTGTGGATGGACCATAAGTGTGTATACTTGATGAAGCCACATGCAGCTTATGTTACCAAAATGATGAGCACTTTCACCACCAAGAGTAAAGTGTTTAGTTTGACCAGCTGACAGTATGAAATATTCTGAAAAGTACAGTTGATGAAATCTGCCACTGACAGTTGTCATCTCAGCCGGTGAAATTGCTAGTTGCTGCTAACAATGATAAGCCCAGGGGACACTTTTAAATTTGACATCCTTGCTCTGCCAGTCGACAGCATAAAAAAAGACAAAAAACTTCAGGGTTGAATGAGGGTACAAATGAGTAATAAGCAACCCGACAACAAGCAAAACACACGCACACACGCACACAAAGTTCACTCACCTTGACATTTGGATTCTTCAGGATAAACCCTCGGTACCAGCCTGAAGGGACAAAGCACCATTTTAATTTCCAGCATGTCACTGTGAATATAACACTATATCTGGCTTAGACTGCAGAGCATGCAAGGAGAGGAGGTGGAAAAATATGAAACGCTATACATTTAATAAGAGAAGAATATAGAAAGAGAGAGATTTATTGAAAATGATCCAATCCTTTTGACAGCTGTATGTAAATTAATGTCATAATAAGCCCACCAGACATATATTTTTAATCTACTTCAGTATCATGTGAAGAGGCGAATGACCCAGAAATAGATTTTTTTTTGACCGGGTATCTCACTGACACACCAGCTGAATAACTTTCCACTGCCAATAAAATGTCAACACCTTTTTAGATATTCTTATACCTCATAGCAGCTCTGCAGAATATTGTGGTACAAAGCATATAGCTTTTTTAACCAATTGGTTTTGACCACAGGCTAACGCACAGCAGAATGAAACCTGTGACATACAATGCCCATGCTAAACTCTCTAAACCTCATTATGACTTCCTAGCAGGTGTTGAAAAACAGCAGCGACAGAGATAGAGATGGCTAAGTTGCGGTTTGCACACACTCACACTCTCCTCGCGCAATTACACACTACAATCTGAGCTCAATCCAAATTAGTATGTGCTCGACGCTTTTGCAAATCCCAACACTGATAGAAACAATCTAATACATTTACATCGGAGGCTTTGAGCTGATGCTCTTTTCCAAACTAACGATTTAAGCTTGTAAAGTCCCTCCAGATAAGAGCATTAGCTAAATAGCTCAAATGTAAATGTATTAGATTACTCTAATCACTGTTGGGTTTCGCCAGAGCATCTGTGACTTAGGTAGTATTTCGTCCCTGATTTGTTGCAGGCATGCATAGTCAGAAGAGCATTGAGTAATTTGTCTCAGTCTGCACTGTGGAACACATGCTCAGTATTTCCCAAATGAGTCATTTTTTTCAGTAGCAGAGGTCAGGTACTGTGACAGATTTCTGCAATGTTATATGTCAGTCAAAGATAGCAAGACATCTGTAAGAGTTCAGTAGGATGTGATCAATGTTTTCAATCAGTGATTTTCAACCAGTGTTACGTATGTACCTGAAATATGGCAATAATGCATTTGCTAGGGGGTACATAAAGATTAATTTTGTGTTTTGATGAAATTATTGTCACAATATCGAGGTTAGACTCTACTGACACACATCTCCCACCAATCTGTACACTGTTTGTGGAGATTGAAAATGAGGAAAACCTAGTTAACAGGCGAGCAAAGTAGTTAAAATAGTTAGCTAAAGTAATGGACAAATGGTTGAAATAGTTAGCCATGAGTAATTTATGAACAGTGGAAATGGTTAGCTAAAAGTAGTCGATAAACATTTGAAATGTTTAGCTATAAATATAAACAGTTAAAACATCCGGTTTCTGCCCATTATGTAAGAGCTCTCGACTCGAAATTACCTAAATTGTGACACATTTGTACAAAGAACATACTCTATCAATATCACCATATGTGAAATATGTGAATGTTTGAAATGAACATCACAGTTTCACTAAATACTGTGTAGTCAGTCTAATGTATTCACTGCTGTCAGGAACAAAATCTCAAGAATGAGCCACTGACGTGCCAAGTCAGATATCAATTACTGAGGCGGTGCCTTTACAGACAGGAGCCACATGTCAGTAAAGACACTTACACACAGTAAGCTCTTGTGTTCTAAAGTGTCAACAGTATCAACATGAGGCAGACCCATTAGTCTGTCTGCTCTGCTGTCAGCAAGCCGTCTCTCAGCCTCCTTGCTGCTGGCAGGATTTTGATTTTGTTCCTCCCTTCTGGACCCAGCATTCCGCTGGCTGTGCTATTGTCTACTTCCTCTGGGCCTTTTACCGCAATATCACATCCCTCTGACTGGCTGGCTGCACGACTGGCTGCTCGACTGGTTGGTTGCGAGTGTGTGCTTCTGTCTCCCGACAGGAAGTGAGACAGTGTGTGTCAAGAACTCCGGAAGAGAGAGGTATGTATGCGTTTGTGCACGGCTGCTTATTTGTGTGCATCAGATTGTGGCTTTGTTGTGGTTAGATAATTTCACATTATTCTGAAAATTAAAAAATACCTAAGGAAAGCGAGAGAGGGAAAGAGAATGCAGGGTACAAAAAAACATATTAACATAGATAGGGAGAGAAAAACAGCAAAAGAGTGTAAGAAAAAAGCAAGCAGAGGAGAAAAACAGACACAGCGTGGGCAGGAAGGCGGGAAAAGCAGCCAGTCTGTGGGGCAGGAAACAGTAGCGAACATGAATTTCCACAGCCATTCATCACAGGCATGATGTTGCTCATTTGGTGCACACACTGCTCTGTGATATCCCTCAAGAAGACATTTGAGAAGCGTGATATCCACCAGATGAAGTTTCTCTACTGGATCGACGAACACACATCTAAGCGTCCACGTTCCTTTGGGCCCGTTTGTGGTTGCATGCACAAATCTGTGGATCAGTGCAAGCGTGCTCGTAAGGCACAGTGCGTGCATGCCTCTGCCAATTACTGATAGATTTAATAAGGTAAATTCAGTATGAAGTATAAGAGCTTTCACGTGGATTCACTTGATCTGTACATTGAATGAAATGAGGAAGTGTTCCTACTATTTTGTACGTGTAGATGCATGCATTCGCTTCACCACTCAAGTGAAACCAACTGCTTTCCTTATATGTTTCATAGTAGGTGTGTATGAAACCAAACAGTACTGAGTGTATACCATGTGCACCGTACCTTCACATTTCTCCAGGATCTGCACCGTGTCTCCAATTTCCAGGGGGAGGCCATGCTGGACAGTCCCTCGGAAACTGGCCAGCACTACAACAAAAAGAGACACAAAACACCCACATGAGTTGTTTTTTTTTTTTTTTTAAATGTTTGAGCTTTGTTATGCAGAGTTAGAAAAAAAGGTCCTAAGACATAAGCAAACCCAAACGCTTCTGGAAAAGAGAGAGGAGGTGCAATCAATAATCTGTGTAGGTGAAATAAAATCAAAGCTTATAAAATATCTCTGTATTTCTGCCACAAACTCAAAATAGTCATACACAAAACAAACTTAGATGAATACATTCTGCGTAATACAGAATGTATGAAGCGGCCTAAACATGGGGACACTTCAATCCCGAGCACTCAGGGGTCATAAATCATTTCTCGTGATGCAGCAATAGAAGGAGCAGCCTGTATTTGATTCAGCCTGGACTGTTAACTGGAGTGACCCGCTCCCTTCTGAGAGACTAACCAGCAGATGACCTCAGAGACAAGTACAATAGGGGGTAAAATAATATATCTCTACCACGTCCTGAAACAACCCCTTACTGAAACCACGTTTATATGATGAAAGCTTTGAGAGTGGACGCAGAAGGGCAAAGGAATTGTGTTATCCTCCGGGGGCAAATACAGAAAGTTACTGCATGTTTTAGGTTTAAAATAGATGGATGAAATAGATGGAGAGCAGACATAGAGATGGACTTCAAGGGGCACATCAGCTAACTTGTCATGAAGAAACAAGGAATACTACTCAGCCAGTGACAAGGAGGGAGCTTTTTAACATCTGAAAAAACAACCTCAGATTGAGCTTGAAGACGAAACAGAAAGCCTGTGTGTGTGTTTGTGTGTGTGTGTGTATGTTACGAACTGTGCATGTGACTTTGAAAGATGTGGCTATTTACCAGGCATGGTG
>NW_023339652.1:11549763-11579544 GCF_004916995.1 Morone saxatilis | reverse complement strand
CGCCAAATATAAATATTATCCAGCGCAGACACCAACTCAGACTAAGTACCAAAGAAGAAAGACCCAACCCATTCATCAGTACCTCTTAACCCACCACACTGAAGGTCAAGTCCACAACAAATCTCGGCCCAATAAATAACACAACAACCTCTCTGCCACAACTCTTTTAGAAGTGCACCAACTATCACCAAAGAAATAGCAAAAAACCCACTCAAAACAACCTGACGCATATCACACCCACGAAACTGGCTCACACCTGAGGACCCCCAAAGCAAGGAAAAAGGAAACCAAGAGTACAACCATCTGCTGCTGAGGAACATAAAGTCCATCACCCTACCCCGAGTCACACCCCGACTCTCAAAAATCCGCAAGTTAACAGCACATCAGATTTAGAGACCAGGATGAAGGCACACAGGAGTTCTAGTAGCAGACACATCCTCTACATCAACTGTTCAGAGGGAGACTGCGTGAATCAGGCCGCCTTTCAATGGTCAAACCTAGCTGCTAAAAAAATACACTACTACAGGAAAAGCAACAAGCAGAGAATATAAAAAAGAATTTGTCCTAAATATATCGGGCAATAACGAAAAAACAACCAAAGAGTCGACATATCAAGACAGTGCATAACACACAATCTGCTCGCTATATGGGTTCAGAATCGAAGTCAAATTTGAGATCTTTGGTTCAACCCGCCGTTGTCTTTGTGCGATGCCAGAAAAGTGAAGCGATGGTCTCTACAAGCATCGGTTCCCCAACCGTGAAGCATGAAGGAGGAGGTGTGATGGTCGTGGGGTGCTTGCCTGGTGACACTGGTTGGGGGCATCCGCATTCAAAATGTAAGGACACTGAACCAGCATGGGCTACCACCAGCATCCTGCAGCATCATGCCATCCCCATCCGGTTTGCGTTTAGTTAGACCGTCATTTATTTTTCCAAACAGGACAATGACCCCAAAACACATCCAAGCTGTGTAAGGGCTAATTTTGACCTAATGAAGGAGAGTGATGGTCAATCAGTCCAGTCACCTGGACCCTAAACCCAATCAGAAATGGTTTGGGAATGAGATGGACCGCAGAGGTGAAGGGCAAAAGGGGCCAAACAGGTGCTCAGCATCTCTGGGAACTTCCAGACTGTTGGGAAAACCCATTCAGGTGACTACCTCATGAAGCTCATCGAGAGAATGCCAAGCAGTGTGCAAAGCAGTAATCAAAAGCAAAGGGTGGCTATTTTTGAAGAATCTAAAATATCAAAACATGTTTTGAGTTTTTCACCAGTTTTTTGTTGAATAATAAATTCCATATGTGTTCAATTCATAGTTCTGATGCCTTCAGTGTCATGAAAATAAAGAAAAAACATTAAATGAGAAGGTGTGTCCAAACTTTTGACTGGTAGTGTACATTACTGTTCCAAGTAGACTCTTTATATGTTATAATACCAGTCTGGAGAAGTCTTTAATCCAATAGGTTTGGATGCGGTTTTGAGATCATATGATAAACATATTGTGTTAAGATTTTAGTTTGCAAAGCCAGAAATATGAAAGGAGGATAAATAAAGAGGTAGAGACAGAGAGATGCTGATAGTCCATTAGCATGAACGCTACTTTGAGAGTGAGTGTGTCAGTTGACAGCTCTTTAAACCAGCTCTTTAAAAGAGAGCTGCATCCCACTGACACACACACACACAGATAAATTAACCACACACTTAAACCTGCATGTACACACATATGTCCACTACTGCACACTGATGTTCATAGGAGCACAGATATGTAAACACTGACCAATCCACCCACATGCACAGATGACACACACTCCCAAACAGACAGCAAAAGTAGCCCGTTGAAACCGCGGCGTATGCAAGCACACACAGACATTCGTTCACACATGAACACACACACGCGGGGGAAAAAAAGACAGCTTCACTGGGATTTGGAGTGAAAACGTATAACAAGAGTCCCCGCCATGCAGAACTGAGAAGGATCCCGCTACAGCTAAAGTGTTTAGAGAGAATTTCATTTCTTCTGCCTGCAGGGCTCGTCCAGTGTACCTGAACGCACCGTCCAAAAAGCACTGAGAGAATTTCCTGCCGCTGCAGAGGGATTACATTTAATCCAGCCCAATTTAAAGACACTGTGAGTTGCACCCAGAGATCCAGAGTACAAACACTGTGGACAGTGTTTCATGGATGCTGTGTTACTGTTCAGTAAATCCAATAAGTGACATTTTATTTGACAGATTTATTGGAGTTTGCTTCCTAATGAATATGGCTCAATCGTTGAGCAAACTAACAACTAACAGTGAGTTGAAAATCAAAAAACTGGGAACAAAAAATATTTTTAAACTCAATGATAACAAACTCAGTAAAATCAGTAAAAATACATTTTAATCAGCAAATTTTGTTTTCTTCCCAATGTTTCCTATACTTTCTATAGCAGAAGCATTTTCTGAATGCTCCTCATTGTAAGAGGAGCTCATTTACAGCAGTGTCATCTTGCAGCAGGAAACACAACTATCAGATGTGTCGGGAATTAAAGTTTGGGTGAAAATCAGTTTAAACCTTTAATGAAAAACGATGAACTTTACTATTAGACTGTATAAGCTATACTCAAAGACAAATATCAGCAGCAAACCAGAGGTTGACTGCCAGAGGTGTTTGAGTTTTTAAGGTTTTTTTCTGGCAGAGTAGCCCACAACCCAAGAGAGGATTCAGTTGAATTACATCCACCCACTCTCTCATGTTGACATTGAGATCAAGTCTGCTGATGAAATCAAACAGCAGCTAGACACTCTGTGTGTGTGTGCGTGTTAGTCTGCGTCTTTCTGCATTTAATGCTGAAGCTTCGCCAACTCCTTGTTATCCCTCGAGCTGCAGAAACACTATCTTTACAAGGGATTTGTCACAAGTGCACATCTGACTTTGTAATCCATTGAAAGGCCGACCGCGTGCACACACAGACCCAAAACTTGCCTACTTTTTGTAATTCATTCTTAGCCCAATCACTCACACGCACAGAGGCAATCACAGCAAACACACTTACACTCACAAAGTGAGCCCAATGCATGAATTATCCAAGTGACTTTCCCAGCTGCAGTAAACTAAATTATTCAGCTTCAAGTCGCCGTTTTTTTTTTTTTATTCTGCTGTGAAATGAAAGCTTCCCGCCCGTCGATCCACAAGCCAGCTGCTGTCTGTCTGTCTGTCTATCTGTCTCTAACTGCCTGTCAACCGTCTGCCTCTGACTATCTGTCTGTCAACTGTCTGGGCTGGCTAACCGCCAAATGATGCACTGAGGAGACAGGAAAAGGTGCTTGCACTTGAGGGAATTGATTTGTTGTTGTTTTGTCCCATTTGCTAGGATTTGCGAAATGTGTCCTGTTGTGCCAGAAAAAGAGAACGGCGAGTACAAATCGGGAGGGAAAGATGTCATTCGAGGCTGTTCTACCACACAGCTGACGCAGAGCACAAGACCAGGCATAGCAGGGGGAAAATCCTATAAACGGACCAATGCACACACATGCCACACACACACACAAACATAGCAAGTCTAAGTGGACACCACTGGTGCATGAATATCCTATTGCATAAACTCAACAAAAGCAGACCTGCTGATGCTCTGATATGACATGAACACACACACACTGTCTGCCTATTGAACCTGTTAGACACAGTTTCCAGATGGCCTGCAATGACCAGCACTCCAGCCACCAAAAGGCAAACTCTGATCCTTTGTGACACACCCAAACACACGCAGTTTGATTCTTTGTGACACCAGGCCCACTGGGTCACAGCGAGGACGCTGCTATTCCTGACCAAACTATCATCCCCGAACTAGACATTACATAAAGATGGCAGTCTGGAAGAGCCATGTGCACATGGATAAACAAACAGCAAACACAACAACAAAGAGACACAGAGAGGGGGGAAAAAAACGGTGTTTGTAATGTCAGTCTTCTCGAGAGAAAACCAGAGGGGCGAGGGAATCGAGACTGACAAATGCATCAACAAAGGAACAGAGAGCAAATATCGGAGTAAAAATGAAGGGTCTCTGGTGGAGAGGTGGTGCTTTAATACTGATGCCGTGTATCATCGTGTCTTCGCAGGGCTAACATGGCAGCACTTGTCTCCATCACAACGCTTGTTATTCTCAGCACATGTGAAGGTCATAAAGAGAGAGATGCTGAGAGAACGTAATGAAACTGGGACAGAGGTGAAAAGGTCCCAGTTGCTAAAAATCTCAACAGCTCAACGAGCAACACTATATTCACTGACAATAGTGATTTTTCTCACGTGCGCCCCCTATATTTAAATAACCTAGACTTTGATCACAAATGTGAAAATGGAAATCAATTAAAAATCATCATAAAATGAGAAGATCAAAACTTTTATCATTTAATTATTTTATTTGTGCAACATTTGTTAATGCTAAATTTGACTTATTATAAGCAATACTACGTTTTATCCAAACACAGAAAGCAGACGTGGTTTCAAGTAACCAAGCTCCAACCCCGAACCTGACCCATGACCCGAGTTGGGACGGGTCCATATTATATTCAGTCTGATCCAGGCTAAATATGGTCCCCTTGTATGCGTTTGGGTCTCAGGTTAATGCGTCAATATGTCTACTACCGGAGTGGATCCAAATAGAATCAATACAAAGGCGCGTGAACTATGACCTGTAGGAAAAATGATCTGCATTGTTACTCTTTCAACCGCCGCTGCCTGTTAACTGGAGGCGCATTATGCTGGTGCCAGTGTTGCTGTTGATGTTGTCTCGCTATTTTGGTCTGTTTGGGTCAACTTCTGTTAACCCTTTATCTAGTACCATCCATCAGGCCAAAGCTTTTACAGCTTTTGGGAACTTGAGTTAGGCATTTGAATTTTTTTATGTTGTATAGACTAAATGATGATTCAATGATTAATTATTAAAAAGGGGTTGAAGGGCCTTCATTAATAATGAAAATAATCATTATTTACAGCCCTACCTCACATATCTGACCAAACAATGTTGCCCAGAGAGGAAATAATCCATGAATTAACCGTCAGCGACCGTGTCCAAATGGGATCTTGAAGTCAGTGGTTGCATTTCGATCTCTTTAATGCGCTTTCACCTCGCCTTAATCCATTAGGACTTTATCTGTGTGCCTGCTAGTTTGCAAGTGCATTCTGCTGACTAAGTCGAGATCCCTAGAAAGCCTATACTGGCTCGGATTAGGCTTACATGTGTTTTAGGCTGCCACTTGGAGTCAAGGCCTGTCAAACCGTGTTACATTTGGTTTGCTCGTCGCTCTGTCTAAGCCCCTTAGAAGAACAAACACTGCCACAGGCCCAGAGTAAGAGAAACAGCAGCGCTCCTCCTTTAAAAAGGAGCAGCCCAAGCTCTCTAAAAAAAAAAAAAAACAACGACGACTGAATGAGGCAGGTATAGTGTTTGTGATCAAAGCTCGATATTGTGTTGCTGCTAAACTTGATTTTACAGCGATTTCACCATTAAAGTAAAAAACATTAAAGAAGCACAAAAAAGCCACTGATTTCAGTCTCATAGCCTAGAGCTTTTACCAGTTTTCTGCACTAAAATCACATGGCAAATTTCATTCAAAGCACTCGTTAATGTGCCTTTTAACCTCATTAGCCTGACCCTTTCTTCTCTCCGACTGATCTGACAATGATTCACGTGAATAATCCACTCCCACATGTTAATTATACCATTAATATGCTAATTCAACAACACATCAACTGGTGGTGCTCGACTGGCCTCCATTGCTGCCAAATGTAGGGGATCATGAATATTTAATTTGTATGTGGGAATATAAATGTGAGCATTATAAAAATTCACACACGCAAACACACATTTGTAAGAATACATTGAGACCAAAACTGGTTTATGTGCGGATTCTGAAGAAGGGAAGAATGATGTCCAAAATGGGGAAGCAATGCTTGTTTGTATCCCGTTTCTTACAGATTTAGAACAACACCAGCATCAACAGTAACACACAGAACTGAGAGTTAACAACACCAATAAACCTCTTCGCTTCCTCACGCTGCACATTCTGCGTTCCTCACGTCCACTGGCCAAAAGCATAACACTGTCAGGGCTGCATTTGCCAAACCAAAAGTGCCTTTTATTCCAGCAATGTGACTAAAACATTCCTACTCAGACCAAAACTAGCTCAGCTATGTTTTGTCTTAGCCAACTTCATGCACACTGTGTTTCCAATCAAAGGCTTCAAGCATTTATCTTTCTATGTGGCAAGGTAAAAGGGGGCCTCCACGTCATGTCAAAGTACTTTAAGTGTCCCACCGCCTCATGGATTCAAGGCAGTGAGCCTGTGAATGTGGTTAACGCACAAGGATTTACTCAACGATCACATGCAGTAAGAAAATCCAAACCACAAAGACATGTTTATGCATATATGAAACGCACTTGCTGGCACAGATACACACGAGCTCACACAAGTGTGACAGAGCAGGAGAGGTATCTGACAGCTTTAGTGTGAGCTAGAAGGCAGATTAAGTCAGTGTGCATGCGCTGGTGTGCATCTGCAAAAAGGTGATTTCTCTGGTTGAGCTTGGAATGCTGGGAAGAGGCATCATGCATTTTAAAGCAGGGGAACCAACAGGGGTCGGCAGCGGGAGAGGAGAGTCAGGCAGACGTCTCGAAGTAGCGGCGCTGAGAAGGCCTTGAACAGGACTCAACTTGGCAGTTGGTGCACGCAGAAAACAGACAAAAACACACACGTGTGCAGACACAGAGGTCTGATAGACGGCGCAGACAAAAGCCAGGCCGGCAGAATCACCCAGGAGGAACGGCTTTCATTTCGCCCTCCCCATTGACGGCCGCCAGGTTCCTTTCGCTGCCTTTGTGCGTGTGGAGATAGCAACCTAACTGCCATCACAAAACCGCTCACTAGCAACAATAACCCTTCGCTCAAATCACACTGCTGGAGCAGAAGCTTTCATGGCAGAGTTGTGTGAGGAATGTTATTACTTTTTTATAATGGCTGCATGGCAAAAATGCAGCTCAGGGCTCAATATCGTTTCAGTTTTGCCTCAGTGTCAGAGACCGAATGTGAAATCTTATACCTACAGTATCTGGTGCATGAAAGAATCCAAAAATAAACACAAGCCGTGCCTGTGACACACACAGCCACTTAATAAAAGGAGAAGGTGTCTATAAATTTCTATGATCTCCTGCTGCTTTTCCTCTCCACGCCTCCTCTTAAATGATTAGCAATGAAGAATCTGCTGTGAACACATCAACACACAGGCACACACCGAGTTTGTCAAGTTACCCTTTTTAAATGAATTGCAGAAGGCAAATAACGTGGAAAGGAAAAAGGAAAACACTTTTTTTTCATTAGCATGATTACCAACAAAGGTAACACAAGCTTTTGCCTGAGTCATAAAAGAACAGTTAAACAGAGAGCAATGAAAGCAACATTCAGTCTGTCCTACTGGCCTAAGCAGGAAGAGTCATAAATGACTCCGATTAAATAGAAATATAGGTCAGTGCGCTAAAACCTCACCTCATTCCCAGACATTAATCTCACTATGTGTGTGTGTGTGTAGTTTCAAAGCTAGCTAAGTGCACGCATTAGATAGCCCACTGATGCCAAAGTTGAGAAGAGATGATTATTATAATCCTCTTGGGAGGTTTTATCTCACCTGCATAAATGTGTTATTTTCTCCCGCTTCTGTAGTATTTACCAATGGAGTATGACATCACTATTACCGTTTTTATCATTGTGATGTCTTCATAATCAAGGAGTGAATATTTTGAAGTGATTTGTACACTTAAACAACAGTAAAAGAGTACCCAATCCTCCTATAGTTCATCTCTTTTATATCTTTGGATGGCTAATCACAGCCAATAAGCTGCGTGCCAACATAAGGGACACTTCCTGTGACTGGGTTGAATGGCATTTAATTGGAAAGCGATCCGATGCCAGCTCTCCCTGGAGGACGAGAGGATGCCTGTTGAGGTGCCACCAGAATCCGACTCCAGTGATTTTGTGTCTGCAAATGAGGTGAACCAAACAAGTCAAGTGTGAAAGAAAAGCCATCATCTTAAAGCTGCATTCATTGATGATTAGGCCACTTGGGAAAGGCACAACAAATTCTAAACATAACCTCAATCTATTATCTAATACAGTTGATACAGCGAACGCATTAGCAAAGAGCTGCCTACATATCCAGCAGATACAGAGCAACATTAGCTCACATTTGGACTTGTGTGTCATTCCACAAGGCAAATGTGAGCCAGACGTTTAGTCTACTTGTAGCTCTGTGTTGTTCTCCAGCAACTCCTGAGTTAAATATCCAGCTATTGAGCTAAATGCTCAACTATGTGAGAAAATAGTCACTAACTCTGACTGACTGTGGCAGGTAGTGTACAGTGGGTTAATTACGGTGGCTTTTCTTTTTTGCTGAAAACAGCTGCCCAGAAACAAGGTTACGAAAACATTATACATAACCATCAACACACTTTACAATTCACATAACACATTCAAGTCACAGGCCATAAAACCAAAACAATGAGCAGAAGCGAGAGTCTAGTTTTAATTCTCTATGTGTCTACAACTGATACCTTTCACAATACGCATAGTCATTTTATCCATTGTTAATATATGAAATATAGATGAGCGCAGCAACAGTAATACGAGTTTTTTTCCACTATTCGTATGACTTAAGATAACAAGTTGAGCAACATTATCTAAACCACTTTATCTGGTAATTCTGAAAGTGACAGACCTGAAATGCCAGTAATGATCTCTCACTACCCATTACACAGGAAAGAAGTGGGGCGTCTGACTCTGGCATGTGCATTAGGTCAAACTTGAAACAGGAAGTTGGTCTGATGGACACTTTGGGTTAGTTACCATAGTTGTATCTTTCAAAAGAGGTCTGACAAACTTGGCACTTATAATCTGACTGCTTATTTTTCTTGCCTCCATTTAATGATTGTTGCCACATCCCCAGATCTCAGCAGTTTACTTGGCGAGCACAAAGACAAAACCACAAAAATATGACCAAAAAGCAAAAAGCCAGAATACTCAAACCACGGGAAACCGCACTCACAAATAAACACATCTACTCCCTTCTCTTTCTCATACTCTTAACACTCCAGATGCAAATTCTGGGAGCTGCAGCTTTAGAGTGTTGATTTTCAGCAGCAGCTCAAGTCACACCGACACTGGTGCCTACACATCCTCCCACTCTGCAGAAAGATAGATGGAGAGTGGAGGAAGGAAGGCTGAAATATATAGAGGGAGAGGAGGAAATGAAGGGTGTGGGTGTGGCTGGTGATAAAGCGGTACACGACAAAGATTCAGAAAGACAAAGAGAGATTGTAGTGGGTGATGGAGGGAGAATCGGGGGGGGGTGACAGAGATAGATAAGTGGAGAGTAGAGCTGCAACTTCCACTGACAGATGGAGCAGAGAAAGATGAACAGAGACAAACTTCTGGTTCTCTTCCTTCGGGTATAACAGTTAAAAGTGGGAGTGTCAAACGAAACCTGCTGTATCAATCGGTTTCTCTCAATCTGACTCACTGCAACCTCCCCACTTCCTTTCTCATCCCTCAACGTGCTCTTTCAGGGAAGAAGCGGCGTGACTGACCTCCATCTGCACTTCAAGCTCTCCTGAATCAAATTACGACACATTTTCGCACTTGGGCTGCAGTGGTAAACATGTAAACACACTAGCACGCCCAAAACTGACAGGAAATCAACACGCGTGAGGATGCGGCCTGAATAGAACGCACATTCTCAGTCCACATAGGTTGGTGATGTATTTTGCAGGTTGTATGCGTAAGCTGTGAGCAGAGCTATCGAACAGTGTCTGACATCACATCTCAGCGACATGACATCAGCGATAGACCCTCACCCACCACTGTAAAAAACACACATAGATGTTCTATTTCATTGCTCCGGGCTATAGAAACCCTAACAGCAGTCAGGTCCAGGCTGCGGATGATGGAACTCTGATGAAAAAGTGATGAAACAAAAATCAAGCAAAAACAGCATCTGTGGTTTTATCTCGCAGCTCCAGTGTGCCAACTCAAACGGTGAAGGTGTGGCATTTATAAAAACGGAAAGAAAGGGTAAAAGGCTGCCCCCAAGGTGAAACTAAATCAATTGGATTTTATAAGCAGAGCAGGTAAAACTGCTGCAATGGCATAGTTTAAAATTTTTATGCGTGTTGTGCGTCTGTCAAGAGACTTAAAATGCGAGAGACGGTGCAGCCTGCAGTCACGGCCGCAAGCCTGTAGATGCACAGACACAAGTGGGATTTTACGCCGACTGGGGAGCAAGAGGAGAGAGTCTGGGTGAAGAGAGACACGCAGAGAGGCAGAGAGAGGGAGAAGGTGAAGGACAGATAAAGACGGCCGAGCAGCGAGACTGACAAACAATGCGGTGGAGAGAGACAACAGGAAAGAGGCGAGAGAGGCTGAGAGGGAGAGGAAAGAGTGAGGGAGAGTGAATCAAAGAGGAGAGATAAGTAGCTGTCAAGTTCTTGTGTATCTCACTACACTTTGTTTGCCCCTGTAGTGTTTGTGAGCTTGAGGGGAAGACAGATGCTCCCTGTCGGCTCTCAGGCATGTACACGCCGACGGCAGGGCCAGTGGAGAGAGGTGCGGAGGCGAGCGGGGAGATGAACTTGCGCACAACAGTCAAATCAATCAGGGGGAAGAAAGAGAAGAAGGGAGGGCTGAATGATGAGGGAATATCTGATAGAAATCTAGATTAACAAGTGAAAAATGTTGTGTTTTTTCTGTAGAGAAACCTGCAATTACTGCTACTTTGCTTTCAAGCTTTCCACTCTCGCACGGCACATATGCAGTTTACAGTTCTAATGGGGGAGAGGCAGAGAAAAACAGGCCTCTTATTTCTAGTCAGCGGCCATAAATTGTGTTGATTGACAACTGTTGCCGGAAGCTTTCTTCAGTTGCACCTAACTAGCTAACTTAGCTCTTTTTTAAAAACGACTATCCGAAAAAGGGTCTTAAAATACGCACTTGATGGCTACATACATGACCCTAATGAGACCCTAATGACGCTAATATAACCTAATCCCAACCAAGGGGAACCTATTTGAGCAGGGAGCAAATGAGTACCACTTTTACAACAGCCCTATGCACACTGTTTGGGCATGTAGTTACAGTTGATAAGCTATGATTGGATGTTCTGGGAGGGGGGTCATCAAATGATGAGGTATGAGAAGTTCTTCATATTCGGGGACCCCAGGCTGTCCACCTGGTTGACAATGCACGCACCATATTCACACACTTTACAATTCACAATTTCTCAAATATATTATAGATTAGACCTGGAACTTTTGCAGCTTTAAATGTACAATTTGAATGTGTCTGCCTCAGCTTGCGGCAGGTATGGTATTTTGCACACAATGAAATCTTTAAAACCAGTATTCATATGCTCCAAGGTATTTTTTTTACAGCTACCTGCTTCAGGTAGAGAATGTAAAAGCATAGTTACAGAGAGGTAAAACTTGTTGCTTGATAAAAGGTTTAGACTTTAGTGTATCTCTGGCAAAGAATGACATTAAGCAGGGGAACAGATCAGAAAATAGCAAAGCTCCCACTTGTTAGATAACAGCAAAGAACAGTTACATATGAGAGAGACATTGTCAGGGCAACAGCAGGTTTCTCAAAAGCCAAGCCTTGTATAATTGAAAAAACATACAGATGGATCACAAATTAAAGGAAAAACTGGGATAAAATGAGTTGAGAAACATAGCAAATGCAGATATTCCCATACAGGGTCACTGAATGGTTGATGGGGATAAAAGAGAATGATAATGGCATTCACAGTCACCGGATCTCAACCCAACTGAAAATGCACATCTTGTTGGCAGACTGTCAGCTTATGGAATAAAACTGCTCTGCATATCCAGCCTAGTGCAGTAGCATTTCTCCTTCGTCACCCAGGAAATAAAGACGGGATATGATTTCCGCTTTCCTGTCTCTCTTTTAGTTTTTTTTTTTTGATCTTGTGTATTTATATGCTAGAGTTCATTACTTTCTTTACAATCTTTTCTCCATGTCTTTAATCTGAGTTGGTTTCTGAGAGCAGGATAACTGCAATTTCAGGCTGTTCTTGAATGAATGAATTGGACCTTGAACTTGGAAGTGGGGTTTTTCAAGCCTGAGGACAATGCATGAGCTGTGTTTGAAGGATTGGTTCTCATTTGTACACTCAGCATGTGTTACTGTGTTAATGTGCTGGTATCGTACCATTCGATTCTGTCGTCTCATACTGGACAGCTGGCGCTTATCTCCTCATTAAAAATATTCCTCCACCCCGCTCTGATGAAAAGCATGTTGTTCTGCACATGTACAGTACCTCGGCATGCACACACGCACGAGGCTGCACTTGATAGACACGCAAACAGGCCTAGTGCATGTTGGGGGTAAGCCTGGCATCTCTGCATCTGCATTGAGCCATGAACAACCATATGGAGGCTCTCTTCTTAGTTAAACCCGCTGGATTGTTGCATGACAGTAGCCTGGGAGTAAGTTACGCATTTTATTACACACAGATGCAGGCTGTTTTGAACACTGATTTGTTGTTAAGGCAACATGCCGCCGCAACATCACCGCCGCGCTCTTAATTGCAGGGTGCGAGCCGTGACACCGAAGCCCACAGACGACGAATGAACTTCCAGCAACTCTAAAGCGCGCACAAACACCTCCTCTGAGCTAAAATTAAAACTATTGTTCAGCATTCCTCACTGCAGAATGAGATCTGTTCATGTTTCCTGCTGCTAAATGGGAGCAGATAAACACACAGATGTACTTGAAGGGTAATTCTATCATGCATGCGTGGTAATAAAAGGGCACTAATGCTCTTTAGCTCTCTACGGTATAGGGCTATGGTGCCATGGGCAGTGAGGAAATGAAAATAGATTTCACAGCTTCATTTCTGTGAAAAACCACAGCATTGCCTTTTTCTGTTAACACACACAAACCTTGGTATCTATATGTCATCTTAATCCGCCTACAATATGTATTTGTATGTGTGTGCCTTTGTGTTAAAGTGCACTTGTACCGGCGTATCGAAACAAGCCTAAACAAGAGGCTTCTGCCTCATCTGATTAACAACCCTCAGCTCGAGGGCCACACACACACACCACACACCACACCACACACACACACACACACACACACACACAGAAGGGAAGGATGAGAAGAAAGGTTATGCTGTGGAGAGAGTCCGGTTGATGAATAAATGAAAGTGAAGGGATGAGGAAAGTGCTAGAAGAGCCAAGAGAAAGAAAAATGGGTAAACTGTAATTCTGGAAGCAGCATTTTTAAAATAAGTTGTGTAAAGATGTAAAAAGGGGAGATCAAGCACAAGACGAGGGATCCTGAAAGTAGATGTCAGCAGTGGACCGTGAGGTTAATATTGACTTTAACCTCGGCAGCCATTTTCCTCCAATTCCCCTGTCGATCATAAGTCTTCCATTAGTGATGAGGCTGACCGTACATGTCTCCCCCTTGAAGCACGATATCAGCGAGTCATGGATTAATGGCCCCGTGCTGCTACCACTAAATGCTAAGCCTCCCAGAAGATGCAGTAACTTGAGTCCAAACAAAAAGACACAAAGACAAAGAAAGTGGGGAGGAGGGGAATATGACAACGTTGATGATAGGGCTCAAACTAATTATAGAGACCGAAGACAATTCAAGCAATTATATTACTTGTTTCCATGTCTACTAAAAGTTGGCAATCCTGCCGCCAACCACCAAGAGTCCTATTTAGCCTAGTTAGTTCCAAACAAGATAAAACAGAGAATAAAAGACGCATCACAAACAAATGAGAGAGAAAATCCCCCTGGGTGAGTATCCCGAATGCTGTGTAGTCGTAATCCTGTACTACGTTCACTTCACATCCTGGCCTCGTAGCCTTCATTCTGCTCTCCTCCCGAGGAGATAAAACAAAGAGCTCAGTGACAAGTAGAGACAGAGACACTGTATAAGAGGAGAGCGAGAACGCTGAAGCACCAGCGAGTGATTTGAGTCACTGAGGAGTGTATGAAAAGTGCAAGAGTGAATGAAAAGACCACAGTGTGGCTCCTCTGCTCTGAGCCGAAGGGCCGCTGGGCGTGGGTCGGGCTGTTAGATGTGTGCTCAGATTCACCGCGTGGGGTCGAGACACGGGAAAGAGGCGCCGACTGAAACATGCACGGTCACATGAACAGAACATGCATGAAGATGGTGTGCTTGCTAAAAAAGCACACACACACACACACACACACACACACACATACACACTCACACACACACAACGGTGATAGACTCAGAGCACAGCCAGAGCAACTGAAGAAGCTTCACAGGAAGTGGCGGCATAGAGCAACTTGGAAACACACACACACACACACACACATTTGTACACACATAGTGGTTTCACTCAAGGACACACAGATGGCAGCTGCTACACAAATACAAGTTAGTGGAGCGTACCTTATTATCAGCTAAGCCAGCCAGCCAGGTAGCAAGTCACTGCTTCACAATAGGAAGCAATCTGCGGCTTTGAATATGCCCGCTTCCCTTCAAATGGAAAAAGAGCCGCTAAACTAACAACTTAAAGGCAAAGCCATGAAGCAGCGTGTTCTGCAAATCACATGGAATAGAGTGACACTAGGCTGTAGGGATCTGTGATGGATGGATGGATGGATGATTTGTTTAATGATGAAGAGATAAACTGTGTGTGTGTGTGTGTGTGTGTGTGTGCGTGCGCTGTGCAGAGTAGTAAAATGTTTGCTGGACCGATTGGACACTCAGTGCATGTTTGTGGGCATGTGTATACTGTACACTTCAATTCCCTATAAACCCTATAAAATATACCTTATCCCAATGGAAAGTATCTGTAATAGCCAACCTAAACCCTATGCAATGGAGAAATATTACAATCGATACAAAACTGTGTAAATGAAAGACTAAGTACCGCCACCCAAACTGGAACAGTGCACACAGGGTTTTCGTCGCTGAAGAGAGGTGAGAGCTGAGGCAGAAATGTAATTAACAAACACAAAAAACTCGTCTAGCAAAACCTGTGTGGTCAGAACATGCATCATGCATCGACACAGCAACACCATACAACCCAAACCACAGTGCAAAACTGTGAAAGCCATTCCTTTTCTATACTAGGAGAGATTTCTGAGAGCCGTTGTGGTTCTTGTACTTGCTACAAAATATCTCACGTGTATAATATAGAAGGAAATATGAGGTATAACAGAGAAATCAATCAGAATAATCGTAAACACTGATAAGTCCCTAAATAACATTTCAGGTTTTTGTATTGCCAAAAGTAAAGGGGTATTGCTTTGTCCACAGTTTAGTCTGATTTCGAATGCAATCTGCAAATTTGCTACAGTTTAGGGCATCTAAACAAAGAGGCATTCAACAGTAGCACTTTCCAAGTACAGGGTGTACCGCTGGATGCTTTAAACAACAGACAAAGTTTGTAAACTCTGCCACAAGTCCTTCCAAGTGCAGCAGAGCAGAACAAGCTGAAGAGGCCATTTATTAACGTGTGGACTACAATGGAGCTGAACTAACAATGACAAGATAGCGACACAGCGGTGAGCGGCGGCTGAACCAAGAAATATGACAAGCACGGAATCTGTCATCGAGCCCAAGCCTTGGAATAAAAATAAAAGGTTTTCATGTGATATGCATTCTGCTTTCCATGAGCCACAAGATACGGAGAATGAATGAGTGTGTGTCCATGTCTATATTGGCAGGGATTCTCATTCTTTCCTACAAAGAGAGTCTCGCACACTGAAAACTGAAAAAAATGGGGGTTGGATTCCGTGGCTTGTTAGCGTGCCAGTGCTTCTGACATCTGCTATAACTTAGATAGATCAATAATGGATGGCGCACACACACACACCAAAAATATGGGTAAGTAGTGGGGCAGATCAGTAAATAAAGTTTTGACAAAAGTATTTTAGGGACTGAAACAACCTCTAATGTACAGTTTTGGTGTATTAAAACTAGATCAGGGAAATCAGCTGTGTTACAATGTCTTAATGGTTTTCTGTAGGAAATGGGTTTCCTTCCTTCTACGTGCTTCGGTCACTTCGCATTGGCGCTTTCTGTCAGGAAATGTTGGCCTCATGAAAAACAAACCTAAGCTGTGCCTCGTTCGCTTTCATCTCCATCTGCAGTCGACATTAACGAGAGCAGAACTGCTAATGTAAACAAGGATGGATTGGCTGGCTGCAACTGCTTCCCGAACAGCCATGTTTAGAATGAAGCGCTCTGTTCTGCCCTGCACTGTGCTGCACTGTGTGTTTGAATGTATGGCCCGTGTGTGTGTGTGTGTGTGTGTGTGCACGTGGTCAAACATTCCTGCGGGGCTAAGGGGTTCAGCTGTCGTTGGGGGCTATTTTCCTGCGCGCTGCATGCCATTGGTGGATCAAGGAGGATTACTCCTCGGGTCCGAGAACTTTGGGCTTGGAGCTAGAAACGATAAAAAGAGAGAGAACCACCGTGGTTTTGGACTGTGGATCGGAGCTGTGTTTGTCAAAGCAAACCACGTCGGGAAATGAGCCAAGAGCTACACTGACCGAGAGGCACAGAGGGAGAGAGAGCCATCTTGTACCATAAAAATAATTAACCAATACTCAACTGTCACACAAGAAAATCCCTGGTGCCGTGCTTTGAATTTGCATCAGCTCGAGGAGCTGCTTCACACGTTGCCTTAATCTTGTCCATTACTGCGGCGACATCAGTGTGAACAAAGGGGCTGCTCTCCAATTTGTTTTATAACGGCTCTCATCCTGTCAGGGACCCCCAAATGGACGAGATTCCCAATTCCCCTGCATACCCTCCAGATTAAATTGGTAGGAGAGGGAGCTGAGGCTAGGCTAATTCAGATGCAGTGGCAAGAAAGAGGCAGGCTGAGAGACGGACACAGAGAGAGTGAGTGTCAAAATGACGCTCACTCTGCTAATTTGCCCGCGTCCACACAGACAAAATCAATAGAGTGGAGCAAGAAGTTGGAGGGGGGCGCCCCAGTTTCCTGATTTAGGTCAACTGCAGTTGTCTGCACCCTAATGCTGTCTGTAATTAAATAAAACTAGTTAAAAAGTCTGCAGCGGCTCTGAACTTGAACGGGGAAGAGGGATGAGAGAAGAGGGAGGGATGAGGCTAGAGTGATTAATTTCATCTTTGTTTTTCTCCTCCCACCGTTGCGAGTGAACACCATTATACAAAGTAGAAAGGTAGCCTCATTTGTGTACCCGTTGAACGCCCGGTGCTCCCTGGGGGGAAGAAAGTATAAAGATCTAATGAGCTACAGAGAGAGTTCCTGAAACACAAACGGGCAGATAGAGACACACTGGGACGGTGCTCTGCCAGCCTTGGCAGCTCAACTCTGAGGAGGAACTCCATGTGGACCGTCAATTGACAGCCCATCAAACCATCACATTCTGTGTTTGTCGGCTTCTCCCCGCCTCACTGTATCTCCTCCTTCATCTCACCCATATCCACCTCTCTTTCTCCTTTTCATTTCCCTCTCCCTTCGTATTCTCCTCCTCACTTCCTTTCCTATGGTAGCTGGCAGAGACGACGTCATGCTTGAGACAGTAATTATATACAGTACAGTGGATGCGGGATGATGGATCGCTATCAGTCAATATCAGAGCTTGGGAATTGGGTAATTTCTGGCTGTCCCGACATGAAATAACTTTAATAATGCCAAAATAAGTGAGATTACAGTGACTTTAAGCACATGTATTCATTCATTCACATATCCATATAATCATGTTCACTAAATATGATGATTTTCTTTGATACAGATATGTAGCCCAATATTCCAAATGTTGATTGACAGAAAATAATTGGCAGATTCTGCCAATAAATTTTTAAAAAAGAAAATATTTTCTCTGTTTAACATCAATATAAACTGAACATATTTGGGATTTGAACTGCTGGTCACATAAGATATTTGAACACATCACCTTGGGTTTTAGGAACTTGTGATGGACAGATTTTTCAGAATATATTTCCATCTTTAACACAATGAACTGCATAATGCATCAGACAAACTCTTTACACATGTAATACAAAAACCTCATTTAGCGGTATCTAACAAAAACTTTGATGAAATTAAAACTGTTCAGAATAAATGCAGAGTTCCCTCAAAGGCACACTGATTTGTTCAAGTACAAAAATCTTAAAATTATTAAAATCAAGACCAACTCAGACGGATCACACACCGGTCTTTCTCTGTCTTGTGTTACACCGTTTTCAGATCCGAATAGCGCTTCCTCCCTTGTTTTTATTAGATGGAATCAACTTGGATGGTTCAATTTAAACATGATATGATCATATTATCATGATACGATTCTGCCAAAATGTTATACACAATAATATTGAACGGTTGCCCAGCCATACCTCAAACCCAATAACAGTCTACAAGCTGTGACAGTAATGTCTGTCAGACATCAAATATTGCCAGGCTTTGGCCTCCAAACAAGCTCCACCATTCAACAGATTGTGTTTATGTTGGGCCTTTCTCAAATAGCATATATAAATGCAGTGTACAGTCTCTAAAATTGTTTTTTACTGCCAGTAATTTCATATATATGTGTGTACCTGAAAATATGATAATAGTGGTAGCTTTATCAAAATAAAGCTACCACTATTATCATATTTTCATCAAAATAAAGCTACTGTCATTCATCTTTTGATTAAAAAAGTTAATACGTTTGTCTGAAAAGGTTGGTATGAGGTGTTTATTCTTACGTTCTCAAATATTATATTGATACTAGCATCTGTGTTTAGATCTAATAATATTGTGGACTGCCCTTATACACATCTGTTCCTAGAATATGCCCATATGCCTGCATGTGTGTGGAGTACAAGTGAGTCCATACTCACAGCTGTATGCCAAGCAAGCCCAGTCCTGGCCAGCCACTGCCACCCACTCTGTATTCTTACTGGGGCTGGTTGGTTGTAAGGTTACTGGTGCATCAGGGCAGCCTGTGCAAAGAGGATTATGGCCGTAGTCTAGATGAGGGTCCAGGGGGAGTTTACGGGTGACGCATCAACACTGATGATGCCTGGAAACATTCCCCTACAAATCAATGGCCTGGTTCCAAGCCGCCATTCAATCACTAGCATTACCACACTAACCTTTGAACTCAATACAAGCTGGGGGAAATGCAGACTGTTACCAAATGGCGAATTGGGTGCATCCTTGTACTTTTAGATATTGTAATGTAAAAAAAAACAAAACACAATTTTTAGGGGAAGAATGATAAATATTCGTCGTCCAGGTTACTGTCGACAGCTGCACTTTTCATCAGAACCACAAGCAAAGAAGTTGAGAATGTTTTTGCTTCAGGAGACAACAGCAGGATCAGCAGCTATGCTAAAACATATGTCATAAACGTGTGCAGTGCAGCATGCTCCATTTGTACACCAGTATTTTTAGCATCCCCATACTCATTATGTCAGCACGGCACAGCAGAAGGCCCGAGCTGGTCTGAGTGAACTGAGAGAGACACAGGAAGGAAGACAATGCACCGTTCTGCTTCAGCTCGAGCATCTGCTCTTTTGCTCCGGCGTGCGGGCCGCTCGCATGTACACTGGCTGTGAAGAATGTGTTTTGCTTTTCACTATTCCAATTAAGTTTATGTTTGAAGGTGATGGAAAATAAATACGCCTCGTTTCACTGCTGTAGCTGCGTGCCGGCGTGCTCTCCAGGTGCTGCTTTAAAAAAAAAAAAGTCAAAGTCAATGCGAGACAAAGGACGTAAATCACTGATGTTACGCTATCCCACACACTACTCTTTCAAGTTAAACTACTGAAACAACATGAAAGCATCTTTCTACAAAAAAAGTGCTCAAAGACTGAAAGATGATACTGGGCTTTGTAATGACCATCAAGGTCAAAACAGAGCCCATGACAGGTCATTAGCCTGTAGATAAATAGGTAGAGGGATACATGATCCAAAAAGAGATTTCCATTATTGATCCATTAACAGCAGTGATTACTCTGTAGGAAAATACTTCTGTGGCTGTGATGCTATTTTTAAAATTCAGATGTCCTTGGGAATTAAACAGAAACCACCACAATACCAATGCAATCTATCACTTGACCAACAAAACCATCCACAGTTAAAAAGGATCTCTTGAAATAAATACAAGTAAATGTGGGCATCCGAGCTTCTGGACTATGCCAGCGTGTGTATATTTTATCTGAGGCCAGCTCTCAACACAAATTGCTTGTTAGCGAGAATAGCCAGAGGCCTCAAAAGGTATGAGAACCATCCACCGGGAGGGGGATCTGCTATAGGATCACGGTTTGTACTCATGTTGTGTACATAGCCAGCATACATACAAACAATAATTCTTTCTCTCCCGTCCTCTCCTCTGCTGGACTGAGCCAAATGCCTGAGGTGCCCATCCGTCGTCATCACCCAGACCAAGTGCTTTTACTCCCAGCACAAAGGCTCCCACAGTGGGGGGTTTTCCTTCGCATTTCCCCTCTCGCCCCCACACAAAGGGGATCCATTTCAACCGCTTTTAGCAGCGCTACTTTCTACTTTTAGTTCTCCAGACTCCCTCCCCTGAGGGTGCGAATGGTGGGAGGAGGAAAATAGAGACACCAGGTGGATGCTTGGAGAGAGGTTAGGCTTGTGGCAAACAGGGCCACTTCAAACCAATCCCACCGCACTTGTCTTTTTTTGGTAATGCCTGGCGGGAGGAAAAGAAATTGATACCAATGCCTGGAGTGACCCTGGTTGCCTGGTTTAGTGATGTGCTCATTCATGCTCTCTGAGACTTGCTGCAACATCTGGACATCTTTGAATAAAAAAAAAAAGAGACGTGTTTTAGACGTGCTGGAGAGCTAGGCTAGTTGCTTTCCCCTGCTTTCAGGCATTATGCTTAGCTAAGCTAACCATCTGTAGGCTCATGCTCCATTAATAGGGTACAGACAATGAGAGTGATATCAATCTTCAATCTGACTCTCGGCAAGTAAATGAAAAAGCCTATTTCCTAAAATGTCAAACTGTTCCTTTAGTGACACGAAAACACACAAAATGTGTACTCCATCTCTTTGCAGTTCTCTCTTGAATGGCAGGAGAAGAAATACCCAGCCTACTGAATCAACAGAAGGAATCCTCTGTGCTACTCCCAGAAAAGGAGCACAAACAAAGAAAACCTTACAATGCACTGCGATGCCAACCTTTGGAGTTGCTAGAAAGGCTGAAAAGGCCCCATTCAATCAACGATGAGAGGCAGGAAGCGGGAAGACACTTGGTCTTCTCCCCTCAGACAAACAAAACTTCAAATGATCTAGAGGCTCAGATGTTTGGGGGGCTTATTAATTCAAGACATGTATTTAACTAAGAAATCTGTTTCTGTTTCTGCGTGGTTTGAAGGCTTTCCTCTTAACTGGATAAACATTCCAAATAGGAACAGTCCCTGAAGAGGGGCTGGGCTGAATAAGGAGACGTAAGAAGTGAACTGGGTCGCAGTTGGAGGGTTAGTCAACCTGATGAATTAAACAGACTCTCTGAGGCAATAACACTCTACAACACACACACAATTAATTTAGGAATTCACAGGAATCATTCAGCTGGGGAGAACCAGACAATTTCGAAGTAATATTTTGGAGCTTTGTCACCGAGATTAGAGTTAATCCCATTTTCGAAGTTGTAACTCCTCTGTTCTTTTGCCCCATGAATCTAAATGAAGAAAAACCTGCATGCAGAATACTATACATCCCATACCTTCTCCTTCTATAGAATGAAGCTATTTCAATGAGCTGTGCAGTCTCGCGTGCCAAAAATCAATTGCAATCGGCCTCAACACTTCAGTCTCAAATTGACTGAAAAAAAGAAGCCATGACGAAAGCAAGCGAGTGAGCGGCAGCGGGCCGCAGTGAAAAGCCTTTTTGAAAGTCAACTTGACATTAAACTGGCTTTTCTGTGCACGGGCCCAGAGAGGAAGTGAGGGGAGCTAACAGGGGAGAGGTGAAGAGGACGGGCGACGAGCCAGCCCCCCTGCATGCAGCAGGTTGACATGCCATCATCTCGACTGCACAGCGAGAGCAGGAAACAGATCGTTCACACGCGCACATACGCTTGCGTGAACCTCAGAGGGGGCAAAGATCGCATATAGAGACGGCATATACACTGATCTAACCGCAGAAGAGGGGTACACACACAATGAGCAGGTGATAATGGCAGCCAAGGTCAGAGAGGCTTGCTGCTGCCCAGAACTCAGCCAGGCAGCAGCTGATCCTCCCAATGCGATCCTTACAGAGGCGGAGAGAGAGTGATGGAGACGGAAAAACAGTTGAATCTCAGAGAAGACAGAGAGGGATCTAAACCGATCAATGTCGCTACCACAGCTCTTGAGCCCACAGTCAATATACAGCACTTATATGGCGCACCTGTGGCGTCTGTGTGCATTTGCCGTGGAGAGATTTTCACCCTCAAATCTGAAATGATCATCACTAAGATCTGCTCTGATTCCAAACACGTGTAAACAGAACGTGAGCAGAAACAAAAAAGGAAGCTGATGATACAAATGTGAACAAGAAGAAAGACACACCACCGCTTTTTATAGATACAGAAGTAATTAACAGCAGTGCATAAATGACAAGGGTGCAGAGTCATTCTCGTGTCGTTTCTGCATGGTGGCTGCCACGAGAACAGCTGCCTCCGTCATTAAGGAACCGCAGATAAAATAGGTACCAAGGCCATAAAGAGAACGGACACAATGAGACCCAATCTAAACCCAGGGAAACGTGAACATACCATCTGTCTGACTTATGACAGGCAGATCCTCAAAAAAAAATTTTCTGCATCCATCAGTTGACCATTTGCTTAGTTACTGTTGGCACGCCTGGTCAGATGGCGGACTGTGTTATTTTAAAAACAATGGGACTCACACAGAGGTAGACTAAAGCACGCTTCTCATTTCTAGCCAGCGATCACTCATTTTGCTGAGATTTTATCAGCTGTCGATGGCTAGCTGACAGCAAGTCCGTGAGGTAGCTGCAAACAATGACTCATTTTAAAACGAGAACCTAGTAATAGGGTTTTAAATGCTATTGCTGACTGTGTACGTGAACTGTGCTAAGACTGCGGCTAAGACTGTATCCACCAGTTAATGAGCCACTTTTACAGGAAGGAAGTGCGTTGAGAACTAATAAACCTGGCAAACATAGGCTTACTTCTGGTAACACGTTTGGCTCATGTTACTGGGGTTTAAACTTCCCTAAATAGAATAAATAAAAAGAGCTAACGTAAGCTAACATAACTCTTAGAGTCCCGAGTGGAGCTTCTTGTGGCAGAATAATGTAATGTTAGTTGATGATGTGCTTCTTAGGCTTGGAAAAAACCGACGTTAGCCAGACATGCCCTCCCCAAACACTTTTTCACCTGCTAAGCTATGACTGAAAATTGCTGTTTAATTTATATATCCAGCTGATGCTCTGTGTATAGCCTTGTGGTAACAATGTAATTGAATTACAGGGTCCAAGGCCTAAAATTGCTTGTGTTTTGGCCACAGAAACGTCTCCTCAATCTAAAACGACATTTTGCACCAGCAACAGCTTCAACGCAGCAGTTTTCAGTGTTTTCAAAATCTCATTTTAGAATGGTACACTTCCACTAAAAGGAAACACGCTCAGTAGGGTTTGATGGGGTGCGGCGTATGTAGCGCAACAAAAAGATGCATACAAAGTCTGTCGCTACAGCTCCACTCCAAAGCCTGTGGGGCATATGTAGTGCTTTATCATCTTCAGACTCGCAGTCCACTGAGGATGCTGCGAACACACACCCAGAAATACAACACAGAAACGTGCACGTAAGCATACAGACGCGCATATTATTATTATTATTAGATACACGCAGAAAATAATAGCCAGAAATATGAATGCATCCTTGAATACACAATATTTTATACACAAAAGGCAAACACACACAGTATCTGGGGATATATAGGACAGGTGAGCATAGATCCAGAGGAGGGAAGGGGGGGGGGGACATGTGGAAGAGCGAAGATAAAGGTGGAGGCAAGACTGCAGCCACAGAAGGGGAAGTGGGCTACTGAAAGAAAGGAACAGAAAAAGAAGCCAAAGAAAAGGAATGAGACGAGCGATAAATGGGAAAGGAAGGCAGAAGCGAAGATAGGGGTCATCACACGCGCACCTTGCTGTCTCTGGAAAACAGTTCACTCCCCTGCGGAAATCGCGGCGGAGGAGTGAAGGGGGAAGAGAGAAAAGAATATAAGAAGGGAAACGGGAACGCAAAAGAAACCAACTTCAACACAGACAAAAATATCAAAAGCACTTCATTTAATGAAGGCCCTAGAAAGCAGAGAAGATAGAGGAGACGGGGAGCAGATGAGGCGCGCAAAGGGTGGACCGGCCTGCGGGTGAACCTCCGCAGTCACACGGATCGGGCAGTGGCCGTCCGCAGGCTATTCTGTTCTGCAGACTTACTATACCCTACTTCACATCTGTCTCTCTCAACTGACATTGCAATCACGACCGGTCGCCCGCTGCATTAAACTTCCTGGACAGTGTCCTCAGTGACCTGAACTGGACTGTGATTGCTTTAAGCAGCAGCTGCAGCTGCACTTTGGTTGGAGGGACAATTTTAAGGTATCTTGGCACTTAGATGAATTTAGGTCACGCGCCACAAAAGTTATCCGCTGTGGTATTCCATCCATCACGTAAGCCGATGATTTGTAACAGACTTCAATCTGAGTTTTTGGGAAAGCACTTCTGCAAATTCTAGGATATATCAGGGTTTTTAACATGGCGTTGTTTCTGCTTGCAGTGTGGAATGACTCTGAGCTTTTTAGGGGAGAACGGCTCATGTATCATGCGGACGTCACGACAAATGGGGCTAGCGTATCCGTATCAGCCTCTAAAAAAAAAGGCCCCTGTATAGGGTCGCGTCTTCATACTATGCTTCTATTCACCAAATATGGAAAAACATGTCTACAGTTTAATAACAGCCGCCTTATATGTTGTTATACTGATACAGGAGCGTACTGTAGGCTTGATGGCAGCTGATTACAGTTAAAGTATCTCAGCTGCTTCATGTCAACCATCCTCTAGTACATATTGGTGCTCTAATGAACCCAGTTTTTTTGTTGCCATCGCTCAGAAAACACATAGCAAGGAAATAACAGATGTGTTGGGTTGTCTCTGGCATTTCAGTGGTGGGCATTTCCAAATGTATCGCAACACTGCGTGTGTGCACATTGATAAAACGCCAAAAAAAAGGGTCGGATGCAGGGGGAAATATGCTTCTGAGGAAAAACTGACCAAATGCCGGCATGTTGGCCTGATGGGGTTCAACTCATCCCACAGGGAGACACCGACATTAGACCAGCGCAGCGAAAAACAAAGAACTGGACCAAAGCCATGTCCGTACCGAGTCTCCTCTGGTTACAGTGATGCCCCAACACTGTTGACTGTGTGAGATGAGTGTGTGGTAGGCCAAATTCCACATTCAAGAATTAAAGGGTAATTGAAAGACATGAGACAACCACGACCATTAGCTCTTCGCTTTCTATAACATTATGCATATGTCCTTTAAGCGAAGCCTTGACACTTTAGTTTAGTCATTAATAATAACATTAATGATGTAAAAGAGTTTACTCCTGAACACGGCCATAAAACTATCCTGTTTTTATTCACGATGGTAGGTAATTAAATTAAGCACACCTGGTTTTAGTAAACTTGAGGTGAGCAGAGGTAGCCTTTATCCAAAGTGAGTTTATGGGAAAATCACCGGCACAGCCTTGAGGGCATGCGATGTGCTGGGTCACCCACACAACTCTCACCGCAAGATCAATGTACACTTCCTTGATGTCAAATACAATGCCAGCCTGGATTACCAGCCCACAGTACACAGTAATAACTGATGCTGGACCAGTGCCGCTAATCCATTTTCCCTGCTGCAAATTGATGAGCACCAAAAACAAGTGTCTCTTGACGCTACTCACCCGCCAGTCACAGTGATTGTCACCGGGAGGGACTCTTCATTTATGAAAATGGCATGTCAGTCATTTTCTCCCAGACCCACACAGATGATAAACACACACACACACACACACACTCTACCCTCATCTCCACTACAGGAGTGCCACTGATCAGTTAAGCTGCTGAATTCCTAATAGGACATATCCCATTAACCTCTCTCACGCAGGGATAAAGGATTGATATCGAGGAAGGGAAAGCACAAACATAGCACACCGCAGCAGAGCTGCTACAAAAGCACAGTACTTCATAACAGCGAAGCTAGCCACAGAGGTGGAAGGATTTCATCAAGAACCACAGATTTCGTTCATTATCTTCAAAGGAATTAAAGTCTCATCACCAAGAGCTCACTTAGCAAACATCACAATGTGTGGGAGATATCTTCAAATGCCTCATTTTGTCCAACCAAAAGTCCAAAACCCAACGGTATTGAATTTACTGTCATACTAACATACGACAAAAAGCTGCAAATCCTCACTTCTGAGAGTTTGGATCCTGATCAAACTATTCATTAGTTATCAAAAGAGATGAATTTTCTTTTGATCAACTAATCAATTAAGCAGCTAATTATTTCAGCTCTAAAAGCAGTGCCTGTAAGAAGGACATCAGCAATCACCAGACAGATAAGCATTTGAAACCAATAGTTCATGTCTAGCCAATGTGAAATATTATTATATGCCATATGCATTCGGGCTAACTGGAAATCACTGGGCCATCTCAGAGTGGAAGCATCGTCTCCCCACAGCAAGCACGCAGACTAGACTGCCACTGGAGTGGAAATGCAGCAAGGCTCCCCCCCAGCTGCCTGTCTCAACATTATACATGGATGTGAGCAGGCGATTACAGCATATTGGTTTGTCTGTGTCACCAACCCCAAACGGGATTTGAAAGGGTTTCCCAGGAGTGTGTCTGGTGACGAAAAGCTGAAAGGAAGTGAAAAGAAAATGGGTATTTTCATTTCCACAAAATACATCACAATCGTGTCCTTTTCCTGCGTCTAGTGTTGCTGCGTCTAAACAAACGGACAATGTTTGTGCGGTTTGGATGCTTTCTTTCATAATTGAGGGCTTCATAATAAATAGAGCATGCTTTAATTGGAAAAAACAAACGAACCAGCGGTGGCATTCCTGCAACTCTGTCCTCACGTCTCGGGCCATGTTTGTGCAACAAAGGCTATTATTGTCAGGGTGAATCAGCAATGAATAAAACGCTCGCTGAGTCCGTCATATGTCACATGCCCATGTAGATTTATTTAACCCTTACATGATGCACACACCAGGGAACAGCTTGTAGTGGGCTGGGTGGTTAACTCTCTTCCTCTCTATTTTTTTTCTATTTTCTGCATCTGTTCAATTCACAGAGGAGCCTCCTACTGTCTCCTTCCCTGTTGAATGATTGCATTGGGCCAGTATGTGCGCACACACACGGAGGAGAAGGGGTGCTATCTCTGCAGATGGAGACGAGGCAGCGGGCGAGGAAGCAATTACAAGCTGCTAGGCTTCACCTCACCACGCCCCCTCCCCCCCACCCTCTCCCATACATCGCCCTGGGGCTTGCTGCATTAGAGAATCATGGGTATAATGGTGGAATGGGCCTCGGGGCCCCCTCCAAAACAACCTGCTAATCCCCCGTGGAGTGGGTGGGTAAGGGAGGGGGGTGAATTTAGGGGTAACGGGGCAGGGCGGACGCCCCGACAATGAGTCCACCCCTGACACGCGCCAGCTCCCTCCACCCCCCATCAACCACAGTGACATCCCCCCATGGGAAGAACCTGCGATGTCAGCCGTGAGAGAGCAGGAAAAACCCCAGGCCCGATGCTGGCCCTCCATCGCAGCCAGGCCTCGAGCGCCAACATTCAATCAGGCCGCTGCTCCATTCCGTCTTCATCTGATGCTACGGTTTGCTTCTGTCCACGGCACTCGAAGAACCGAGCAGGGTTGCGCGCTGAATCGACCTTCTGCAGTCGCTGATGGAGAATTCAACTCGCGCATACCAGCTCGTTAAAATGGTTTAATTGTGTGTCTAAATTATGATGAGCAATGACATGCTTGATTGGTTGTATCAAAGGGCTTTAATGAGGAGAAAGGCCTGTCTACAGCTTTAACTCTCCGTCTACTCTAAACATGACAGAATGCAGCCTCGAGTGTGTTCAGTAGTCAGTGACCAAAGTCAAAGTCTGTTTGTCTTCAGTGACATTTGTGACTGATTATCCATCAAGCACTTACGGGAGCATTGGAAAGACATTCTTGTGCACGTCTGTCGTCTGAGATTCATCTCAGCTCTTCACCGTCTAACTCCATGTCTCCTCTTATCCTCCTCATCATTTTTACTGCCAACATAACCCATCTTTCTGTTCAAAAACACGACTTTCATATTCTCCCTCTTGGCTCAATCTAATGTCTCCATCCCGAGTCCATTTAGGAGTCACATATTAACATCGTCTCATCAATCTTCCAACCTTCTTGCTTCGGGTTAAGAACCAGTAATCACTCCACTGGTGGGCTAATGGGCGCCTTAACACCAACTCGCCGAGAGTCCATTCATATTTCATCAATGGCAGTGGCCCCCGTCCTCCCGGGGGCCCCCCTTCGCTAGTAAGGCGAATCGACATCAAACGCTGCAACCTTCCAATTAGACAGTGAGACGTTCTGATCTCATCTCGATTTAGCGTGAGATCAAATGTTCCTGCAAGGATCCAAGGATTTCCAAGCCCTTTTAGTTAGCCAGCCTCCCTCCCTGTCAAAAGGGGATAAAATGTTCGCGGAGAGCACCTGGAGGAGATCACATTTAAAATGGCTGAGCTAGGGACTTACTTGTACCAATATTTAGATATCACCGCAATTCTACAGCATGGATATTCATGAAAGACCCAACAGGACTGAGCAGAGAAGTGAAAGCAGATGTGGATCAATGATGTTAATTTCTACTGAGTTGTGGTTTTACGTCGGGACCATTTCAGGTAGTGTTTTTGCTGTAAGTTGTGGAGACCTGTGGGAAGGTAAGAGCTGTTCCTTCGGGCATGAATAATTTAGGATGAGATTCCACCTGGGGATCAGTGGTCATTCCTGATGTGAGCTTATTTTGAAACGAGGATAAACATGTGATTATCCCTTTCCCTTGCAAAGTAAGTGAACAGCTGATGGAATATCCTTCCTTTCTCAAGTGTCACATTAGCAATAAGCATGCTAAACCGCAAACCTTTCAGCAATAGCAAAGTGAAAAGTCTTTTTCATTTCTTTGGCATTATCTGACGAATATTAAATGACTTCTGCAGGGCCACAAGGAAGGTTTGCTGAATCGTGGTTTGGGCCATCTCTTTGACGGACAGATTTTCATCCCAACATCGAGTGTGGCAGCTGGGAACAGTTATAAACCCTTTTGCTCCATGACATGATCAAACAACACATCATACGAACAAGTTCTTTTATAGCATAACCCAGCCCTTACCTCTTACCCCTTCAAGCTCTGAATAGTCTTTCTAAAGTCTCCATTGATCCACTTACACAATGAATGACATTCTCTCTTCCAGACACTAATGAGCAATGTACAGTACAAACTAGAGCTGGGTGATAAATCGATTAATTCAAATTTAAGTTGATGCAACTCTGCTGCTAAGGACTTAAAACAACAAAAACAAAGCCCCAATCCACTCAAGTCCCCCGTCTACACAGTGGGAGAATCATTTTCCCATACAATCTGATATGAGAAGAAGGGGCTGCAGTGATAGTATAATATATATATA
>NW_023339652.1:11547482-11549663 GCF_004916995.1 Morone saxatilis | reverse complement strand
GCAGCAGCAGCAGCAGCAGCGCTTTCTCCGTCTGTATAACCTAAACAATGACTCCTACTACAGACCGGAGGAAAGCACACCAATAGAATGCGTTACACAGCACCAAAACCCTGCATTTCGCTGCTATTCCGACCGCTCACTTAAATGTCCCGACCGTAAACATGTGGATACCTACAGAACATGAAAAATACGGCGTCGGTAAGTTTATTTGCCTTTATGTTGTTGGTTATTTTTTTTTTTGAAACTGCTGTCCTCTGCGTTCACTCACATTCAGTTGTAGGGCATGTGTGAATGTGTGAATGTGTGGATGGGTTTTCTGGAGGTGAGCTGGCGATACGAATGAGGATTTTCCACCACTGCGAATTGTTATGTTTTTTGTTTGTTTCGGTTTTGTTTTTTTTATGTAAGGCAGCATCAGCTCTGATAAAACAGCCCCGTGATGAGAGCTTGGTTTTCATCTGACTGCCACATTGCAAAGCATAGGGTTGTCGCTCTGACCCCCCCCACCATGGTTTGCCAAATGAAGAGGCACATTTTGATTTATTTCTTTTTACCCCCCTTACTCGTGATTTGCCCTATTTCGCCTCGCATTGTCCGGGAATAAACTAGTGGGCTGTTTTTGCCTCAGATGTTTGTGGTGTACTCTGTCTGTTTGAATGGTGTGTGTGTGTGTGTTGGGGAAATCAGCTGCTTTACCCCCAGTCACTCGCTGCACGTCTCTGTATATTTCGCTCCACCTCTGCCAATTCTTCGAAAGAAACACAAATCTGAGGAAAAGCTTAAAAAAAAAGAAAGAAGAGAAACCTTGTCTTTAATTTTTGCTGTGTATGGAGCTGAGATGGCTGTGGACCTCGAGAGGTCCTGGGCAATGTGTGTATCCTTCAGTGCATTCATTGTTCCCAGTCTGTCGGGGGGCTTTGGATCAAACACTGAAGTGAGACAAACAAGCGACAACAACGCAACCGGAGCCAAATGTAGCTGGGAGAGAGAAAAAATCCCACACAGACTCTGTCCTGTTGGTGTGGTAGGAATTTCTGCTTTGCCTTGTCTTTACCCGCAAAAAAAAAAAAAAAACGGGGGCTCATTGAGATGCGGCCACTGAGAGGCGGCTTAAATGTCTCCTAATTATATTCCCCAGAGATATTGGTCTGCTCTGTGTGTGATGCTCTGGTCCCTACATGATCCCACAGCCTCCGTGAAAAGGAGCCAATAATCATTTTGTAATATTTGCAAGGATGCCAGGAAAAAGTGGAGGGTAAAAACCCTCTTAAAACTACTGATATGATAGGAAATGACACATTTTCCCTTACTTACTTACTTTCTTGTATGTTGCCTGTCTGGTTGTGTGATAAGGCGAGCTTCCAGGCTCTTGGAAATGTTGTTTAAAGTCCAAGGTGCCACCTTGACCTGAAATCAGTGAAGCACAGTGAACTAGAAACTAGCCTTTGGCCTCTCTGTGTCACGCTTTGTGGTCTGGTCACTTGACCGCTCTTCTAAATTTTCCCTTATAGACTTGTATACTTTCTCTCTCCATGTAAGTGCTGAAGACCTGACCCTGGTCCCCTGTGCAGCTGTATTATATTACACTTAATCCTGTGCAGAGCGGAGTTCACTAGAGCCCACAGCTTCCATATTTTGATAGGGCAGAATAGATTAACTTCTTAAACCCATTCCCTTCCTATCAAAGTTCACATGGCTGGATTAAAGGAAGACATTCATTTTGAAGGCTAAATACATGCCATTGTCCCCAAACTGCAAGCGGGGGCCCTGTTAATTGGATTAGGGCTCTCTTTATCCCATTTTTTTCCTCAATAACAGCAATAAGACTCATTTAATTGGCCGTGATTTATTTTTTAAGACATGTTTTGGCAGCGGTGGCCCTTGTTTGCGGCCGGGCCCTTTTTTTTGAGGAAGGAACTGCAATGTTTTCCTGTTGTGAAATTCAGGTTACATCATGCACATGGTGAGGAGCTGTTTGGTGGTGCAGGTTAAGTGGTATTTTTTTTTTTTTTCAGTTTAAAGTTCAAAATAGTTGACGTGCTTTTGTGTTTTGGTTTTTACGATTTGTTCACACCGCACTCAATTTATGCTTTTTCCTTTAAAACAAACCACAAGAGACAACATATCTTTGCTGTTGTGAAATACCACATCATCTGTGATATCTTGTGTGTGTGTGTGTGT
>NW_023339652.1:11525887-11547382 GCF_004916995.1 Morone saxatilis | reverse complement strand
CGTGACATTAGGGGGGGGGAGTATGAGAGCTGTGTTAGTATCTGATATTTAAGTTGATACTTTTTTCGTATTTTTGGCGGTGAATTTAACTTTTTGTTCTTAGCTGTTTCAGCACATAAGCACTTCCTCTGTTTAATCATTATCTTTTCTACAGGCTGTAAACGCACCTATTGATTGTTGGTGCTGGTGGTTTGTCATGTCCACTAACAGCACACATTTAAACAAGCTTAATCGTTGCCCATGGCCAACCAACGACGCCAAACATTATGTGACATTGTTATATGTTACTGACACAGAGTTGCCTTAAAATAAAAACAATTTCAACAGGAAATAGGCTAATACAGCTTAGTGAATTGCCTGCACCAGCCAGGTTAAGGCTAAAACGATAGTAGCATAAAGGCTAACGGTAGTCACCACTAATATTAGCTTATTACTGGTAGAAAATCAGGAAATATGCTAAGTTAAAAGAAAATATGCAGCCTTCTTCTGCCTACAGAAAACATGCTACCTTGTCTGACAATTTTTACAAATGAGTTTTCCATCCTATTTTGATATTTCTGGCAGACTAACTTTATACACAAACTCTACATTTTATTTTCAAAGTACCTGAGACAGACCATTAGCTCATTGACAATACACATTTGATGTGACCACAGGTGAAGCCACCAAACACACAGGGCAAAAATGAATAAATGTGAAAACCTCCTCCATGACTCCAACAAACTGTTTCATTACTCTAAAATATAGGACAAAGATGTCCAACCGAGTTTTATTCATTTATATCACAACCACTTGAGTTTGCAAGTCGCAGCTGAGATTTGCTCTGAGATTTAAGAAGTCCCGAGGTGTTGAATGCACTTGAATGCAACGGCAACGCCAGCGCAGTGAGAAGCGAGAGCAACGCATTCTGGGACTTGTAGTAGCACCCCAGTGACGTCAATGAGGCTGTGAAGATCGCATTATCTATAGCACCCTTACAGCCATCAGAGTATCCTTCTGTTTGGTTTTGTTTTTGGCATTTCTGTGAGAAAGAAAGAAAGAAAGAAAGAAAGAAAGAAAGACAGAAAGAAAGAAAGAAAGATTAAGTAATTCACATTAGACATCCGCATAATTTCATGGTATTAGTGTAGAACATGACCTTGCAACAGTGGAGAGTCTTCTTTTGGACACACAGGCCTTCTACTGGGAGAACTGGTGAATGAAAAATACATGAGAAGAAGAAGGAAACTGGAGGGAGTTCCACAGCCAGAATGAAAGAGTTGAGCACACAGCTCTCAGTGTGTGCGTGTGCATGAGAGAGTGAGTTTGTACATGCCTGTGTTGCATGTAGAGTGAGTGCATGTACACTCAATGTCACACATTTTTTATGAGCCGGCTGTCCTCACTATCTAATACATCCATTGCACCCATACAACCCCCCCATCGCCTCCCATTTTCTTTCATTCCCTACTAACTCTCATCATCTGTCTGGGTGTAGCTGGTGTTGTGTTTGAGTACAAAGGATTTTTGTAAAAACCCATTCTAATGCATGTTCATTCCCCATGCTGCAAATGGTGCATTAAAATGCTTTGAAGTGTCACATGTGCCTCTCTTTCCTCTCTCTGTCTCATCACTGCTTCGCATGTCCACTTACCCATCCACCTTTGTAGTTTACATGGTGAATTATGAATGGATGTGCCATGAAAAAGCAAGCAACCCAAGGCGTGCTGCTGGCTTTGTGAGTTAAACTACATACCATGTGTTTTTAGGGCATCATGGGTTGCGCGTCACCCCCTTTCCTCATCCGCCTTGTTTCTCTTACTGTACACAACAATACAGTATACAGAGCCATGGAATCCTACATTTAATTAAAAAACGGACTATCAGATAGAGCCGGATTAATTTTACAGTGCGTTTCCACGTTGCACTGCTTCATCCCTATACGGCCTCTTTCGATATTTCTGATTGGAGAGGTGGGGGGTTGTGGGTATAGGGTAGAGTGTGGGGGGATTGTAGGAATGCTCTACTCTACATATGAATAAATCATAAGCCGGGGAGCAAAGTAAGACAGAAACCCAATGGATTTATCCCTGCGAGGACAGGAGATTGGAGCCAGCATGCTCTTTTAGAAAGTGGAAACTAGACTGTGTTCTACATCAGTGAATCACTGCGCAAACTTTGGCTGCCGTCACTGTTTGGTTGTGATAGAGGTGAAGAAATGAGGCAAGGTAAACAAGAAAACAGGAATTGGACAGATAAGACAGATGGAGCTGTTGACTGCCTACAGCTAAATGTGACCAGACTGAAATGATGTAGTGTTTTATTGTCAGAAGTGTGTCCCAATCATATACTGTCAATGGTCCCAATGAGTTTCACACAGATTGGAGTATGTACTTTCCTACTGATGCTAATGTTACCTAACAGTTCCAGGTTCCAAACCGGGTTTATCAGTGCCTGTAAAATATAATAAAGCAGTAATTATATTGTCAGCCAATAGCATAATAAGAGTAGAGAAGAGTCTACAGCCTTGCTAGCAGTTCTGTGAGGTTTTACCTAGGCACAATGGTGCATTTAGCATGTTAGCATGCTAACATTTGCTAATCAGCAGTAAACACAAAGTACAACCGAGGCTGAAGTGGCAGGTCTTTAGTCATAAGCCAAACAAAGTATTGGGCAAATGACTTGATGCGGGCGCTACATGAAAAGTCAGGGAATCACCAAATTCGGTAGGATTTATCCTCTGGGGACCATGAATGTATGCACAAATCTGAATGACATTTCATGTGAGGCAGTTCTTGAGATACTGTCAATCCGTGGACGCAAAAAAGTGGCGGAACCAACCAACAGATCTGATACACTTTGCCATCCCTAGAACCATGAGGCTGGCATAGCTAAAAATACTAATCTTCAGTATATTTAAAGGACACATTTACCGTCCTTTCAATGTCTGTCTTGAAACCATGTGACACTGTAAGCCTCAGACTGACAGAGAATGATGAAGTGGCAGCTGAGGTGCCGGGGATGGAAAAAAAAAGGAAGGAGAGGGATCAGAGGGGGCATATCTGTTCACTGACCACACTGTAAAAGGATTATCATGGTGGACTGAGGACAGGTCAAGTCACCCAGCATTCTGTTTAGGTGCTTCTCCTTTCCTTTCATCTCAGCATCTCTCCTTTCCTCTAATCCCGTATCCATTCCCAGTCCATACATGTCTTCATATTTGCTCCGAGTTTCATCAGTGGGACCCATATGTTACCTGCGGGGCGTCATAGATGGGAGTACTACTGAAGATGATGGAGGGAAGATGGAGTCAGTCATTGCCACAGACAGTTCCACTATAGCCCAGATGGGCTCTGAAGATTGCTCAGCATTTCCGACACTCTACCACCAGTCTCTTTTCATCTCTGGCCCATGGCCACAAATAAACGCAACATCTGTGACACATAAATCAACATGGCTAGGGTGAAGAGAGGAGAAGAGATTTGTACTTTGCTTTAGCATCAGCCTGGACTTGCTTTTAGATCATAAACAAGTTGTAGCTAACAAAGAAGATGCAAGATGACATGGTCAGTGATGCATTTTAAAGCCATAGTAGAGCTTTCAGGTTTCATTTAGAGACAACCCTGGGGTTTTTTTTCTCTCATTTTTCTTTTACTTACAGAACCCTTTCGGCCATCAAACCACTATAACCGCAATCAGTTTATTTGTCAAAGCGAGACTACACAAGGCTGATTTACTTTGCTTGGCTGGTTGGAAAAATGTCACTGGAGACTACTGCCTATCACCTCTTCTCAGTACTTCTCAGCTTTGATTTAATTCACACCAGGATGTGTGGGTCAGATGGGGGAAAAAAACATATGCCTCCCTCAGCTCACACACAGCAGGCAACATCCTCACCTCCAGAAGAAACAGGCCTCTAAATATAGCCATGAAAATAGGCTGTGCCTCACAAGAAAAAACACTCCTCTGTACATTGTACCATATGAAGACTGAATTTCACAACCCAATAGCTCTGATGAAGGATCTTCATCTAACATTGATGTCCTTAATTACTTTGCTTTTACAGTATTGGCACACTGTACTGTAGCTTTGAAAGGGATTAGCAGTTTGGTCTTTCTATACCATGTGTAATGCCTTCTCAAGCTATAATCCACCCATAAAAACTCATTCATAGTCGCACAAGCATGTGAATCTACAAACACGTGCATGTACACGCACATAAACACATAGTTCACACATTCAAAAAAGATTCCAAAATCTGTTTTTTATGAATATATACAATATCACAGAACAAAATGTTTAAAAAATATTTTACATGCTGATGCAGACATAATGTTTACCATCCTAATTCAGCATGTATGCTAGCACTTACTACCTACATGGAATGTTATTAGCTCAGGTATAAACCAAAGTATTGGACAAAAATTTAACCAGATGATTGCACTAGAGGAAAAGTCAGTGAACCAAAAAAGTTGGTAGGCTTCATCCACTGGAGACCATGAATGCCTGTACAAAAGCCCTTCAAAATAAATAAAAAGCTATGCCAGCTACCTGAGCATTATTCTTCATAGTCTCCATCGAAACAACATGAATGCCAGAGCAGCATCTGCAGATCTTACAGACTCTGGCTGAGAGCAGCATATCTGTTCAACTTTTTTCCTCCTCTCTGCTGGGCCTTCACTTCAAACCTTGTTTTGGCTGGATGTAAAAATAGACCTCCTCCGTCTCCCTCCTTAGCATCAACACGAAATGCACCATGGATGATTTTCCGTTGGTTTGATATGCAAAACCGCACTCTGAAGTCATGAAATATGATTTGCAGTACAGGAATGGATCCTGTCACCTGTAAGTGTTCACCATGGGAATCAAGAGACTGAAAAGTACAGTGGTTACCCCCATGTTCGCTCTCATCTCGTTTCACCGCTTCTCTGATACACCCTAAATGCTTACTATAAGCAAACATATGAGTCACTGCAGACGAGCAAGATACAATTATTTAATGTTTTTTATTCACCTGATGCTCGTTTCCAGTTGCATTTTTAACACTGAAAAGAAACCCCTTGCTCCTTTGGGCACAAAGTGTTCCTGTTTTATTCCCAAGCTCTTTGGTGCCCATGGGATCTCTGAACCCCCGATCTTGTTTCAGGATATCAACATGTGGCGTTAAAAGGAGCAGCTCAGTCATCTGTTATCTGCTTTAGCCTACGAAGTAGTCTTTTTCAACCGGAAGCCTCTGAACCGACGACCTCTTCAGCCGGCCACAAAATGTATCATGTGGTCATTTGACACCTATTTTGATTCAAACACTTCCACTGCGCTGTGTGATTGTGAAATCATCTTGGGTTCCTCACTTTATAGGGTAAACACTAACAAGTACAGATCTTGTATAGTCCCAATGTGTATAGCTCTTTTAAATATGAGCAGAGGAGCTCATGTAAGATTATCTCTCCAAATGTTCTCCAAGTGTTTTCTTCTGTTTAGCCTCCTTACAAATCACAATATCACTGTTTAGAATTGACATTAGTGTTAAGATTACTGTCAGGAGAAACTGTACTTTATGCGGTCAACTAAACTACTTTCTCTTGACTCATATTACAATAGAAGAAGAAGATAAGTTGTAACTCTAAAAGCCATATTTCCCTTGGGTTATAGTTTTTAGTTCATGGTAAGTGCAGGCCCCAGATTGGGCATCTATGAATGCGTTTTTTATGACTAACATGCTCTGCTGGGCTCCCACGTCCCCCCGTGCTGTTGCACACCGTGGGTGCAATATTACAGTATACGGCCACCTGGACCCCGACACCCACCAGTGAAAACATAATTGTGCCTGCAAGTGCATGTACACGCACACACACACATATAGTGCACACACATGCTGGACAGATGGCTGTCATAAATGGCTGTATCTGTTAGCAAGTTGAAAGCAATCCTTGGCAATGTGTCCCCGACCCACACCTACCCACCGACCCACATACATGTTTCATCGCATCAGCTGACAGCACTCTCTCACACACACACACACACACACACTGTGTGTGGCTCTCACACACACACACACACTAACACACGCACAGGAAAATATATTTAAATATAGGATTGTCTCTTTTTAAAATAAACACACTCTCAAAAAACATAAGTCCAAAAGAAGTGTTAGAAACCCAGCGTTACAGTGATTTTTCCATATCATACTTACTATAAAACTAGGAATAACTAGCTTTTTGTCTTCTACATATCATCTGCTGATGAGGATGCTGACTTTGTGCCTGGGACATGCTTTTGTACTATAACATGTTTGCTATGTAACTATCAGGTGCATATTTAAGATCTTTTAAAAGGGTTTCTGATTTAAAACAATCAGTCAGCATGGGAGATTATTAAGTCAGCCAACCAATGGAGCTAACCTTAGCTTACATATGCTAAAAATGGGGTAATTTCTATGTTCCTCAGTTTTAGGGTTAGGGGTTGGGGAATCGCCACAGTCATTTTATCTGGCAAATCGATGGTCAAATGAGAAGCTGTGGAAGAAAATGTTGAGTCTTTTCTTTGTCTCATCAGAATTTAATCATCTTATTCAGAGATTACTGAATTCTGACCTATTTGTCTCAACCCTCAAGTCATTTGAAATGTATTTGTGACAAATATATTCGACGCAGTTTGCAGATTATGTTTTGAATTTTTTGACAGAAGCGAAACAACTCTGAGAACAGATGAAATACATAGAGTTGAGACTTGAATTTGATCACTGACACACATTTCTGATATTTGTGACATCAAGTTTTGCTTTGGACCTTGTTAGCTCAAGAGCTGGTTATTCCAGACAAATAAAGATCGGACTGAAAAAAGGAGAAGGCTATTTCTCAGAAGCTGAATTTAAGAAGTTATCAAAATCTTATATGGATGTTCAGCTGAGTTATGCCAAGGACAAAATAGGCTGGACAAAGAATAGATATTTCAGATATTTCTGTCTGAAATCAAGGACCCATTGTTAAAAATAAAAAAAATTGGAAGTTGTAAATCTGCCTTATCACTGTAAATTGAATGGAAAACTTGACAGGCATAGGAACAGAAACTAAGGCGAGGGAACAAACGGTCAGTTACAACAGTGATTGCACATACAGTACCCCTAGTTCATAAAATTATTAACATTTTTAGTTTCAGCATAAGAAATGTACTTTCCCATGAATCTATTCCGCTATACAGGAAGTGACAACATTTTAAAAAAAATGAAAAAAAATAAAAAAGTATTATTAGGAATAGGGAAATAAAACTGAATATTTAGCGTTAAGTGCATTAAGACTAAGGAAATAGTAGCATCTATCCAGAATCGAAAGTATACTGACAGGAAAATCAATAATAATAAACTGGAAAGAATAATTAAAGGAATGTCCAGTTAAATGTAGAGTGAAGACTGAAGCAGTACATTGTTTCCTGTTTTGGTTTACTTGTTTTGACTGTAATTTGAATCAGAGAATCATCACTGGGTTAAAAAACATGCAGAGAGTCCCAGTTTAGCAGTCCCCCGAACATGCAAGCTTTTCTTTCTATGCTTAGTCATCTGTCTTACTCATATCTGCAAAAGACTGGCAGTAGCCCGTCCAGCTCTCGGCTAAGTGCTGTTTGCTCTTTTCTAGTTGGTGTTTAGCCGTTTCTATCAGCCTGTTGGTCTGTGGGTGTTGGTGTGAGGAGCAGTCTGTGCTGCGATGAGTGTAACCACCCCACCTACATCCCGTAATCCGCATAAAGAGGTGGTGTATAAGATTCACTAGCGGGTGAGCTGATAATTTCTGCTTTTCTGATGCATTAGACCCTCGGTGCATAAAAGTGCCATGAGGGGTGTGATTACCATGGCTGCATGTTTACACGGACTAATAACATAAAAACACGCTGACACGTTTAACTGTAGCCTGTGACACCCTTTACAACGTGCAGTGCTATTAACCTGAGGGACTGGAATTACATACTGTAATAGCTAATGCTTAGATTTAGTTGGAAGTCAGCAGTTAGGTTATCTGGTAAAAAAAAATAATACATAAACAAGGCTACAATAAGGATGAGCTGATAGCCAAGGAAAATATGAATTTCCATATTGCTCTGCTTACATTATAGAGATGATTATGCCATATGTGATCACAGTGAATATGTAGTGTGAGTGAAAATGTGAGAACATGTTTATGTGCTTATGTGTGAGCATTTACATTGTGTGTGTGAAATCAAACTTATGTGTGATTGGCAATCAGGGCTCTTAAACTTTGGAACAATCTGTCCACTGGCTTTATATTATACAATTTGTTTTTGTTTTTTAACTTAACAAACTTATCTTGCATTGTCACTCTTGATTTTATTTAACTGAAATTTGGTGGAGAGATAACCCAAGGTCAACAGATGAGTTGGTTAATTAAGTTTCGTTGGTTATCAAGATCTGGGGATTTCCGACATTATATGATTATCGTGATTGTCCTATGATAGTGGGAAGGTCTGACAGCCTCCGGGGCTTCTAAATTAGCCGCTAAAGAAGAAAATCTAGAATTGCTCCAAGTTGGCAGTGACAAGTAGATTTTGTTTTATTTGCTTCTATGCTTCAGACTGTAAAGACACACTACAATACAGGCTATTCTTATAGCTATTCTTATGGGTGTTTGTAAGGGTGTGCGTGTGTGTATTTGAGAACCACAGAATGGCTTTGGCCTGTCAGCAAAACCAGAAGCAGGAAAGACTGATCTGCACAGATAAGTCAACAGAATTACAAATCACAGCAGGATATGTGAAACAGCCTGGATTTACTGCCTTGGGAAGCTCGGTTAGGCTTACTGTCTCATATGCTGTATACATGTATCATTCACAGGTCTTTGTGCTGCACAGACGTAAACAAAAGAGAAACATATTGTCAATGGAAATCATGTATTTCATGAATTTCACATAGCATAAAGCATGTGCTTCAGCATTTTCCACTGACAATGGCACTCTATGTTTTACCCTGTGTACATGTTAACCCGGTGAAATAATCAATGCTAATTTAACTAAGAGTGTAAATGCAGCACAATGCTTGACGGTCTGCGCCATAATGTGGACAATTTCGAACACTCAACCCAGAGCTTTATTGGCTCTATCAGTGAGCAAACAACCCTCCAATCAACACTTGTCAATACCAAATAATTGTCACTGAAAAATCCAAATCCATTAACACTGGGAGATTTGTATGTTCTTGTGCAAAACTTTGAGCATCAAAAGGACACAAAGATGACTCAGATTGGTGGTTAGAAATCTGGGTTACAAGTGGGAGAAAGGGGGCAGAAAATTAATGTGACAGAGCTAATACATAATATGTGTGTGTATTTGCTTTCAATGCACAGATGAGAGGCGGTGGAGGGAAGATCTGTGCCTCCTGGCTCAGTGGGAGACACACCAGGCTTTACACTGATAACCCTCTGACAGTGAGGTGAGGATGGTCTGCGAATTCCTGCTGCACTCGCTCACAGACAGGAGAGAGAGATATCCACAACCAGCACTCACACACAGGGCCTATTTCGAGCTAAAATATAAACACAGGATAGGGGCATGCTAAGCAAGAAAAAGAGGGAAAGGAAAGAAATTATGAAACTGACAAAACAAAGACAGACATGCAAGTGAGAGGCGGAGAGAGAAAGACAGCTCTGGACAGATTTGCAGCAACAGTGAGACAGAAAAAAAACTAACTCTACTCCGTTCTGCCTCCCACATCAAAAAGCCTTCTCTTCCAAATGTCAGGGCAGCTGGATATCATTCCTGCCTTTGCTTCTGATTCAGGCTCGTCTGCACCTCGTGGTTTGATATACTGCCCTTAAACCTCGACTGGCAGGTGTGTTCTGCACCCAGAGCATGCACCGCTGTCATTTTATGGCTAATATTTGAAATGCAGCCCTGGCCACAACCCGAGGGTGTAGCAGGGGAGATGACCATTTCTCGGTGGATGAACTGATGTATGAGAGGTTAGGTGTGTGACAGAAAGACAGACAGACTGGCACCTGGAGTAATATACAGTGGGAACGAAGCAGCGCCTGTGTTCCCATGATTATGATTTATCACCTCAGGTAGTGTATGTTTAATCCAGACAGACCAATCTCTGTTCTCACATCCCCTTAGAGGGCATAGTAAATAGATTGTGTCCAACATGTCTGTTGTTAGGTGAGCAGAGCTTCAATCTATTTCTATGCTATATAGCTTCTTTTTTGTGCCCTGGGGGGAAATTGAAACCCTTCTACACTCAAACAAAATGACTATGGATGACAGTCCAACCTTTAATCCTGGAGATAAAAACCAACAATTATTTTATTGTTGCTATCATTGCCTTTATTACATCTTCTTATTTCACTCGAACACATTTGCTGCTCTTTCTCTATGTCTCTATATCTCCCTCCTTCATCTCTGGCCTGACAGACAGAGCCCAGTCCCAGCGGATATTCTTTTCTCCTCCAACTGTCACAAACGATGACATAACCTTTAAAAGCCCTTTGGCTCGGTTTCCTATACCAGTCTGCTCTATTTCCAAACAGCACCCCGCCATGATTGCAGCAATTTTTCTTCGAATGCTCAGCCCACTCTATTAATAAACGGACATGACATATGGCACTCTAAAATGAAGACCAAATCAATAAAATGAGTGCAGCGCAGTGCCAGGAAATGGTACAATGCACCTCAATGTGACTCTGGTAATAAACTACCAACAGTGATAAAGCAGTGGGGAACAAGATAGAGAAACATTTTGATTTACACACATCAGTAATTTTCACACACGCATTTGCGCAAATAAATCTTTCTCCGCAGTCATTGGATAATATATTAAACAATGTGTTAAAGGAGTATTTTTTGGGGAAATATGCTTATGCTTAGATGAGAAGATTGATGCCACTTTCAGATTTTGCCATCAGCCATGTTAGCTTATCTTAGCAAAAAAAGGACGAAGGAGGGGGGAACAGCAAGCCCGGCTCTGTCTGTAGGTGACAACATCTGTCTACCAACACTTCTAAGACTTTCCAATTAATACGCTATGTCTGGTTTTACTATGCAGAGAGGGGTGTTGTGGGTCACAGAGGCTCACAATGGAACCAACCTGTACACCTCCCAAATCTCACAAACACAATGTGCAATCTGCATTTCAAACACGCTGATTAGTTGATCCAACATCCTGTTGGAGAAGTTTTCAGTTGGGCCTACATTTTTTTCTCTTCTTGCAGATCATAGCTTAATTCTTCTTTAAGGCCCGGAGAAGCATAATTCCAAACGACAAGTTGCTGTTTTACAGGGGGAAATGCACCAGACTGGTTCTTGGCTGGGAGCAGTGACTTCCTGGAGTCTGACGACAAAACTCCAAGAAAAAGTCCTGCACATGACACCCCATAAAACCACAAACTGTAGTTCAGTTTTTGCAGATTAAACAATGGAGATATAATGTATGTAGAGGTGCGAGTAGGCAGAGTTTTGTAACCTTTAAACAGAGCCAGGCCAGCAGTTTTCCCTGTTTCCAGTCTTTATGCTAATCTAAGCTAACCAGCTCCTGGCTGTAGCTCCATATTTACTGTACAGAGATAAGAGCAGCATCGATCTTCTCTTCGTCTTTTAAATACACATAGCCTATACGCTGCATGTGATAAATTCATGCATTATACCTATTTTTAACCCTGAGGCCTGTAGTGGTGTGTTAGCAGGACTTGCAACAAGCTAAGCAGAATTCTCTTTACTTAAGGTCAGTAGTCACAAACTGGCAGGGGTTTTGAGGCATCACATCTGATGATTCACCTTCATAGCTGCAGCCACATAATGTGACTGCATGAAGGCGGCACATACTGTAGAAGCATCAGACATCAAAACCCGTATTCCTTGCCCTCTTGCCTCGGGCCTAGTCACGCTGCTTTTGAAGATATGCATACATGCCTGTTAGCAGCTCACATACATGTACGAATGCACACACCAAAATGTGATCTATGTATCTTTGATCTCTGTGCTGGCTGCATACATTACCCGGGTGGATTTGTGGTAAAAGCACCTTGGAGGAGGAGAAAGCTGGAAAATTATGAATTCTCTGGTAATTCTCTGGAGAGAGAGCTTTATTATACATGAGGCAGGTTGGGGGTTGGATTTGATCCGTAGTTGTCATTTTTCTTCGAAAAATGTGTTTTAACAGTGCAAACAAATTGTTAACAGTTAGATATCAGTAATTCTGGTCAAATGCCAAAGATAAAATGTTGCCTTTAAAATATTTTGTACAGTATGACAGATTATATCAAATGGTATTATTATCTTAAAAGGTAGATTTTCCAGCCAACCAATTACACTGGTTTATTACAAGAAGACAGCTCAAAGAGATTGGTGCAGATTAGTGTCAACAAGCTACAAGTAGTGATATCTTTCTTTGCCTAAGCAGGGACAGAGGGGGGTCCACACATATAGGGTAAAACCCATGCACACAAACAAACACCCAGCTGTCTCAGCGGGAAGTAACACTCCCTTAAACATTGTGTTAGTGTCTAAATCAGAATCAATAAGTGGAGGAAGGAAAGCAGACTCATAGGGAGAGACAGATAGAGCAAAAGCGAGACAGAGAGGCAACAGTATAGATTTAAACATACTGTAAATAGAGGCAGATGCAAAGTGCACACGCAGAAACAGAAACAACAAAATCACATATACACGTAACATAAGCTTTCTTTGCAGGGAAACTGTGCTGACTCGATGCCAGGACTGCTTTATGGAGTTTCCTTTAGCTGATAGCAGCCAGGCAGCCAACAAAGTATCCAGGTGGGAAAAGACAAAGCTTCCTCAGCCAGCTGTTCACTCCCCAACAAAAATAACAGCTTCTATTATTCAGCCTAAACATATGACGAGTAGGTGCCTGCAGACCCAAACAAAGCAGGAACATGAGCTGTCTGCTCTTTGGAGGATTTTTTATGTCCTCTGATGTGTCAGTGACTTGAAATTGAGATGCTTCACAAACAACAAATAAACCCGATTGAGTGCTATAGTGCCTTTAATTTGCAGCGATGCAGAGGCACAGTTTTCTGATACTTATGTGAAAAAATGGAAGGTTGAATTCAAGGACGCAGAATTAAAGAAGCTGCGGAGATATTATTAGAAAACAAGATGCATTTAAAGATATCTGGTAACAGCAGAGAAGCATTATGTGTAAAAAGCACGCAGACCCTAAAAAACCCAAAACCATAAAAAAAACACCTAAATGGAATCTCCTACATATCACTCAGTCATTTGATATAAGTATATCAGTATATAAGATGAAATTAATATTTTGATCCCCACTGATACAAACTTCTCTGACCTTGACCTCTAAACTCTCTTCGTGGGAGGAAGGAGACAATATAATTACTATAAAAGGATTAATTACACACAGGCTCCTACTGACATTTTTTAAATAACCGATTGTTCAAGTTATACAGGAAAAAGGGGAAAAAAAGCGGTTTCTGACAGACAGCACCAGCAATAATTACCCAGTATTTTTATTTAATAATACTGTATATGCAGCACAGCCTGTGAATGTGCCTGAATATAAACATTAACATAATCGATAAAGTCACACTTTTCAGATATTGACAAGCAAACACAAACACCAAGCAAACGCAGACACACAGATAAGTGTGCTGTGTGAGTTCTCAAGTTGAGTGTGTGTGTTTCTAGCTGAGGGCAGTGTACTGTAGGTGATGGTTTTGGGACTCAGGGGCCCAGTGCCCTGCTTCTGCCCACGGCCTTACTGATCTACTCTCCAAGAGATCTAAGCTCTTTTTCTCCATACACACACACACACACACACACACACACACACACATACTCTCTCTAGGAACAGAGGGGAGGAAAATAGCGAGGCAGGGTGAGACAAGATGGAAAGCAACACTGCAAAAACTATGAGGGCATGTGGGATGATTATATGTTTAGATATTGTTATTACAGTATTTTGTAAGACTGTTACTATTCTCTATTTAGGTTCACAACTTGCCATTTGCAACCTCTGCACGTCTAGCCATTTCTCATTTTGAACTTCTTCTCTCTAGAATTCTGTGTGTAAATGTTTTTCTGAGATTTTTTTAGTATTAGTAGTATCTGCATTTAAACTATAAACCCATTGAGACACAATATGTTGCTGTACTACGAAACTTGAACGGGCTTGAGACTGTCCAACATGAGGGTAAGTTACAAAGTAATTCATTACCTTAAACACAACAGTTCGTAAGTAATTTAACATGGTGTACTCAGATCATCCAGGGTTTTCTAACTCTCTGCCCTCTTTTCTTTGTTTCTGTCTCTCTGAATTACTGAGTGCTTATTGGCCTAGCAGGCAAGCAGCTCCAGTGAGCACACAGTGGTAATAATTCACAGTCAATCTGTGCACTGGACCGCCACACAGACTCATTTAAATACTGCCCACAGCCATTACTATATTTCTCTGTCTCTATCATTATCTGTAGCGCTCTCCTGCTTGGCTCACTTGACCTCCCCATGCTTCCTGCCTCTGTGTTTTGCTTTTCCTTTTTTTTTTGCATTGTGACTTATTTGTATATTCACAGTATCCCTCCTTCACCTTCCAATAATTATTCGATCTTAGCTTCTTTTCTTGCTCCTACCCTTCTCTCACACTATTTATCTGTTTGCCCAATCCACAGGCCTCAGGGGTGAGTTGCCAGGATGCCAGGCAGCTCTGATTTACTTATCTTTGTTTGTGGCCCCTGGCAATAATGTTAGAGCTCAGACAGAGATCACAGCAAGGGCTGTGTCAGTGTAGGAAATTAGTATGCCGTCAAGACGCCTGGATGCACATACTGACTGAATACTGAATGAACGTGCAGACTGACATGTATAATACATGTATAGTCTAGTTTCTTTTGTATGTTTTGCACTCTTCATGCACACCTACAAGGTCCTGCTGTTTTTATGCCATCCTTCAGTACATGCAGCATGATTTGGTCACAATAAGCGACTCTTTTCATATTTAAAAATGTTATTTGAACCAGTGTTATTATGAAAAAAAGATAGTGAAGCTTTAATTTTCCCAATATTTTCCCAAGAGGACATACATGCAATTGTTTTAACAATCAAAATCCAGCACACAAATATATCCAGCTAGTTTATGAACAATAAAACATGTCTGCAGGGATGACACAAAACTTTTTCAGTGATAGTTTTTTAGCAGAACAAACCCAGAATGTAACCTACATTATCGAAAGCTGTTTGTGTCTTTCACTCACTCACTCACTCTCTCCCTGTTTCATAAATATCTAATGTGGTTTAATGGAATCTCCGCACCACAGGTATCCATCTGCAGTGGTTAAGGTGTGAGTGAGTGAATGAGTGATCAAGTGAACAAGCGAACGAGGGAATTGGAGCATGGTGAGAGATTCAACCTGGGAGTCGTAATCATCTCCAGCTGCTGCCCACCATCTCTCCCCATTTCTCTGTTGTTTCCCCTTTTTTCTCCAAATTCCCTGCTCTCTCTCTCTCTGTCCTCATTCACCCCCCTTTTTTTCTTCCATCTCTACCCCGGTGTTATAATCTTCCACACTGCTGGCAGATCTAGCTCAGGGTACCCATGGGTTGTGTTTATGCAAAGCTCCAGGCTATCCAGGCAGGCAGGCAGGCAGGCAGGCAGGCAGGCAGAAAGGCAGGGGAGAGAAGAATCCCCCCACCAAGCCGCACCACAGGTTCACCGGAGGTTCTCATGGCTTCACTGCATGCCACCCTGCAGCACACAGTTGGTGCTGACCTACAGAAAAGAAAACATCACCATGGATGAGGGATAGGTTGATTATCTGTTGTGAATTCATGAAACCATTTCTGGAGTTTATAAAGACTTTTGAGTTACATTCTGAGATGCTGATGTTGTTTAACCCAGCGGCAGTTTGAATGCATGGTACATGCGACCACAGAGCATGCAATCCAGCCCTCTTTAATGCATGATTTCTTTCAATTTTGTTTTCCCAGATACTATAAAGAGAACAAGTTGTGGCAATGGATTATTTCATTCTCCTCAGACTCATCCCTGCAGTTACATAAGGCGTCATAGCAAGCACCACACTTCCCCCTCTTTGTGGCTAGAGGGTTGCCAGGCAACTCCAAAGAACGTCTGCCTGGCTGTGTCCCTTCAACCTTTTGTGGCACTCACGCTCGCATGCATATACACACACAGCCAAGTCCTTTTAATCACCTGTTCTATGCTGCAAGTGTCTTGCCTCAGAGGTAGATGAGGTTACTCGGCTCTGTTATCTGTGTTTATCTAAGTTAATGACTGCCAAAAAGAGAAGTCTGAAAACAGAACAGAAACTTCACTGGACAGCAGATGACAGCGTGGAGTTTCCCAACTAACTTCCTGGACAGACACGGCCAACGGAACCTGAACCCATATTGAGGCTCAGTTTGTGCCTGCTTTGAAGTCTCGTCTCTTTGGAGACGTTTTTCCTTGTCCCTGCCAACCTTTTTGTCTGCACTAACAGACTGAAGTCAACTATTATCTGATCCACAGTGTGTCTGATTTGGTTCCTGCAAAGCTGGATGATTTGTGATTCGTAAATGGATGATACCAGAGAGGAAAAACACAAAACAGACTGAGCTACTCAGATGTGCAACATCATCTCGTTGACTGTGCAGAATTTGCTGGAAGCTTTGAGTGTGCGGTCACTGTTAGTCAGACAGATGTGACTTCCACAAATATAGATTTTCTTTCCTGATAAATGTAAAATAAAATACATTGTGAATCTGAATCATCGGGACATAAATAATTTGCACACAGAAAGTCAGAGGACTTACAAGAGACAGATTTGAAAAAGAAACTGAAGCAGCAGAGGCCAACATACTGTAACATCTAGCCCCTAGTATGTGTCTCCAACAACTTTTGATCCTACATTCCCCACAATACAACTTAATAGTCTCTTTCATTAGACTATTTATGCCCTGTAAATGTGAAAGTCTGAAGTTGAATCTGAGGAAAACCCTTATAATATTATATATAGAGAGTATAGATTATTTACTGCTGCTCCAATATACATTTACTAATTTTGGTGCAACTCGGCTATTAAAACATATTAAATTTGTTTGCTTATTCAACTGCAAACAATGAAAAAAACCTTGAATTTTATTATTAATAATAACATAAAGAATTAGCGATCACGTTGATGTAACTCAAGGCTACACATTTTTAAAGTACATGTAATGTGTGTCTTACCAATAGATACAAAACATATAATTTCCATATATTAGCTCATATTAGATTAGCTTTATATAATTCTGTGCAATGCTTGTCCATTTCCACTGTAACTGCCATGAATGACCCAGTGTGATTTCTTTCAAATACTGCTGCACTGTTATTACGCCTGATGACTTTGCCCTACTCTGAGACGGTTGTAAGGCTGCATGATTGAACAATCCATTCACTGTCCCTCCTTTAAAATGGATTATTATGGGCTTGAAAATGAATTCACACTATACGTCCTCTGTACAGGGAAGTGCAGGTGCATTGACACTGTGTGCTATATGATAAACAGAGGCGGCTCTCATAGCCCTGAATGCACACAAAAATCACACAACAAACCTTGTCTCACGTCAGAAAGATTTCCACAGGCCAAGCTGATGTCACGTTAATACTAGCTTGAAGTATATGACTGATGCATTGACTAAAGCTTAAAAGTAGAGTAGCTTGCAGTGAGTAAGCAGAGTGGACTTCAACAGAAGAGACACACCTGTTGCAAAGATCAAACTTCCCGCTTTCACACGTCTTTCATCTGCATCTTTTACTTTTGGCAAAAACAGAAGGGGGTTTGATATTTTTAAGCTCTGAGGGTACAAATACCACATGAGTCGATAGGCACCTAGATGTTCCAGTTTCCCCAGAAGAGAAAAAGGGAAGGGGAGTGAGGAGAGATGTTTGTGTGGATGCAGAAAATAAATGATGCACAAGATGCAGAGAGATACAGGGGGAAATAGAAGGCTAGCATATAACAATGAGGTGTAGCCATCCGCTGAGGCAAGCCAAAGCATTAGAGATTCCCCAACAGATCGTCTGCCTGTTTTAATAGCCTTTGGGCATAGTGTCCTCTTAAGATGGGATTCCTTTGTCTGGAAGGCTGCTGCCTGCCCAGACACACACACACACACGCTCAGCATCCATGATTACCTACAGTATTTTCTTCAAGAGGATGTCTTATCTCAGTAATGGCACTGTTTGCATGCTACTTCTTTCTGTACTGAATTGTGAGGCTGGTAACCAGAATTAAAGTAAACTGACATAAGACATAATATGTACAATAATAATAACTCTTATAGTTAGGAGCTCATCACTATACAGTAACTTAACTTTAGCTTCAAACAAGCTGGCCTCTCCGGGTGGCTGCCTTAACCAGCCGCCTCCCGCATGGACCTTTAGATAGGATGTCTGAACTTATTTCAAGTACTTTCCTGCCAACCGTTTCCACCATCACTCCCTCAGTGGAGGAAGAGAGAAAATAGAGGAAATTCCCGTAATAGGAAAGGGGCTTTTCTGAGGAAATGGAATTGAACAAGCTGTCTAGTAGCTCAGCGCTCTATTGATTCAGTGCCCTGGGTTCTTGGTCTATTAGTCTGTGGAAACCTGCAAAATGGACCTCACCATCCAAGTGGCTGTTCCGTTTGTTTCTAGGACTTGGGTAGTGAGTGATAGCGCACCTTTAAACAGATGTGCTTCACAACAGGTGCTAATATGTTTGGATGCATGTGATGGAGTTACGGATCTTAGACCTTATCTTACCTTAGACCAAAATGCTGACTAGTAGTTGGTTTGATTTTGCTGGTGTTTACGACATACTACAGTAGCCAAACTGTAGGTGGTAAATGGTAGCTACTTCCAGAGAAGACTGCAGGTAATGAGGACAGAGCAGAGTGTGTGAGGGTGATATTTACCCCCCACACAAAGCCATCGGAGCTGCAAACCGACCACTAAATGTGTCTTTAATCTACTTAATCAGATAGCCAGATGACAATGACATTACCTTATCATCTTTGTGTGTATGTGTGTGTGTGTGTGTGTGTGTGTGTGTGTGCTTGTGGGATTTATTGGATTTTTCCCAGGACTCAGATAAGACTATACTTGCTTTCATTGCAGATTCTTATTCAGATTCTGCAGCAAATTGATGATCACACCTTAAAGCTCACCTTAAATTAACATTTAGAGTAAACAGAAGCAGCTTATTATTGCATTAGCGCCAGCACAAGCGGAGCCGGTCAAAGGCATCTGGCTTTTAAAAATTCAAATATGTCCTGACGTTTTATTGGATGACTGACTAGCAAAGTAATTTGCAAATAGCTAACCAAAGAGAGGCTGTGACACAGTGACTTTGTGCTCTGAGTGTGATTAGTTTTGAAGTTGAGATGAAAAGGAAGAGCAGAGTTGCATACAGGTGTTTTTGCCCCGACCTTCCCCCAACTCCCTCTTTTGAGTGTTTTTTATTTACTTTTTTAATTCTTTGATCAATTAAAAATCCATGTTAGAGATTCTGGTATGGGCGTGGCTCACCACATCTTCAGAACAAAGGCCTTTCTCAGTCCCTCCCTCTCTCTGGAGCCCCCTTAAAAAGGTTAATGGATTGAGATTGAAGTTGCAAAATATGAGCTCGTAAAACAAATGTGCGCAGAGATGAAGAGGTAATTACAATGACAGAAGCGTAGCCATAGCTGTCATAGCAAGCTGTCTGATAGAGTGCTAAACCCCTCTCAAAACAGGGAAATGAGTGGAAAGAATATGGGACTCAGCCAGTGACTAACAGACTGTAATTAGGAGCTGGATGCTCTAATTTGAGCACCCTGCCTCTATCCAGCAGCAATTGAACAGGGCTGAATGTTTGATAAATAATATGAATTTGAATTATGTGTCCAAACCGAATGGAGTTGCCAAATTATACAGTTTAGTATTTTTATGCAGGTCAACAGGCAGTTATGGAAAGATAAAAATGCCATGATCCCTGAAGGGAAACTGAACTCTCATAGCAGTGAAAACTAGGATACAGCAAAGAAAATGGGGTAAGAAGAATACAAAGTAGTAGAGTAGACACGCACAATGAGTTTTGTAGAATGTGTTTCTGTGATGTGCAAATACAGCACCGAGTAGAGGCAACTGAATCAGATGTTTTTTTTTCTTTTTTTTCTTATCTGAAAATGTAGAAACATTATTATATCATATTCAAATGAAATGATTAAGTTTAAGTTTGACATTTTGGGAAATTCAGTTTCTCACTATCCTGCCGAAGAGTTTAAAGATAAAAAAGATTCATACCACTCTCATGTCTGAGCAGCCAATTAGCTTAGCTTAGCACAAAGACTGGCTACAGGGGAAACTTCTAGCCTGGCTAGCAGTTTCCAAAATTGTGTCCAAAATTGACAGATTCCACCTACCAGCACCTCTAAAGCTCGCTAATTAACACTTCTTGTGTTATTTGTTTAATCTGTACAAAAGCAAGAATGTGAAAAGTGGCAAATTAAAGTTTTATTAGCTATTTCTTAGCCTGAATCAGTGACTCCCTTGAGTTTTGTCATGAGGTTGCCATGCACTCAGCAGAGATTTCATGAGAGGTGCTGGTAGGTAGATTTTGCAATCGTCAGACGGAGCCAAGCTAGCTAGTTTCCTCCTGCTCTCAAACTTTGTGCTAAGGTAAGCTAACCAGTTGCTGGCGGTACCTTCATATTCATACAGATATGAGAATGGTATCTATCTTTTCTATCTAACTGTCAGCATGAGAGCAAATAAGGGTTGAACTGTGCCTTTAAACATATAAAATGCATAATAAATGCTGGATATGTGCATTGATAGCCGCACTTGAAAAAATCCTTTCCACAAACAGTTCATCAATATTAACAACTGCACCTGCTCCACTGCTCCCCTGTCCCAAGGCGTCCCCCAGGGTTCAGTGCTTGGTCCTCTTCTGTTCATCCCGTACATTCTCCCCCTTGGTAACCTCATACGCTGTCATGGTCTCCACTTTCACTGTAATGCTGATGATGTCCAGCTCTACATTTCCACTAAATCCATAACACCCACAACCCACTCCACTCTGACACACTGCCTCACTGAAATCAAATCATGGATGCATGCCAACTTCCTCAAACTCAACTGTGACAAATCTGAAATAATCATTATCGGTCCCAAATCCCTCATCAAAAACACAAACAACTTCAGCCTCACCATTGACAACTCCACCCTGTCTCCATCCCCCCACAGTCGCAACCTCGGAGTCATCTTCGACAATAACCTCTCCTTTGAACACCATGTCAACCAAATCACCAGAACTGTCCAACAACGGATCCAATTTAAAGTCCTTACTCCATACTCACAAAGCCCTCCAGAACCAGGCCCCCTCCTACCTTGCAGACCTCCATCGCCACACTCTTTCCCGAAGCCTCCGCTCTTCTGATGCCAACCACCTGTCTCCACCACTGAGGACCAAGCATTGTACCTGGGGTGACAGAGCCTTCTCCATAGCTGCCCCCTCCCTCTGAAACTCTCTCCCCAAACAAATCCGA
>NW_023339652.1:11495798-11525877 GCF_004916995.1 Morone saxatilis | reverse complement strand
TACTGATCCATCCAACTTCAAATCTCTGATCAAAACCCAACTTTTTAGAAGTGCTTTTAATGATTAATTCCTTGTTGAGTGTTGTAGACATAGCCATAATTACTTAGTGTGTTGTTTTTATTACCTTTTTCTTTTCCTTTTAACTTATGTAAGGTGTCTTTGAGTTTCTTGAAAAGCGCTTTATAAATTAAATGTATTATTATTATTATTATTACTATAGAATTAAATAAATAAATACAGATGCTTGGTGAGACCTTACTAGGTTGAAATCCTTACGGCCAGATAGTTACTCCTGGGAAGTAGAACAAGTGAGAGCCACTTCACCTCGAGGTCCCCTGAGTCCTGTCTACAATAAATGATTAGCAAAGGAAGAGAGAAAGAACACTGCTGAATTTCAAAGAGAAGTGTTTGAGGTTTTTGAAAGATCACCTCTGCTAAACTTTCGACGTCGTGTTTCCATCAACCTATTGACCGGAGATCACTTTCTAACCTCTCTCCCTCCCCATGCAGCCTCACCACATTGCTCCAGGCCATGGCATTTATGAATTATTTAAAAACAGTTGCATTGCACATGAAATTAATATTCGGACATTTTCTATTATCTGCTGACAGCTTAGTCTCTCTCTCTCCCTACTATCTGTTATTTTGGTAATGATCTGTATTCCTGTGGCATTAGGTTGGTCAGAGCTTGTACCCATTGATGCAACGTGCCAGGCATGCTGAGTGAGGTTAGACTGGGCTGCTCTGTTTCTCCTTACTCCTGCACTGGTTTACTGGCAGGTGATTTTTCTCTCTTTCCACTGCACATTGCTTAGGCTTGCCCAAGCCAGTTCCCACTACCTTCAAAGTAACATCTGTTTTCTTCATGGCTCAGTATTCTGAAATGCTGCTTTTACAGTCGTCCTAACTGGTTTGGTTATTTGATATTTGCATTGCCGGCTCCAGCCCATTAAACGTTTAAAAGCAAGGCACAGCTTGGCAGTGAGCACAGTTCACTGACTCAATAAATTATGCATCAAAAAACATCTCTTGGAATTGCACTTGCTGTATTGCAGTGAAATCAGTGTGTCCTATGAATTTCAAACAGAATGGCTCCCCCTAGTGCCAAAGTCTAACTGGATAATAATTTCAGTCATTAAAATCACTAGCTTTTTCTTTCTTTTCAAATGCAATAAAGCCGAACCTTTTCACACACCTGCAATGACTAACTCAGAGTTTATTCACAGTAATACACTTTCTGATTCTGCTATATAGCCCAAACTCAACAGTGAACAGTTAGCTGTGAGTAAATTTGGAGATGTGGGGGTACTCTTAGACCCCTCAAGAATCGAAGAATACATTTAAAAATACAAAATTGACCATATTGTGGAATACTTCCCATTTAACCTCACACTATGTGCTATCGTGCCCACTTAACACACCCCAGCTTCACACATAATGAATTATTCAAGCTTGATGCGGTTCTGTCCATGCACTGTGCCCTGAGGGCTACATACAGCCTCTTTTGGAAATGACTACAGCGTCGGTGTGGGAAGAGTGAAAAGTGTTTGTCACCTCAAATTTTCAAGACAGGCACAAAGTGATGCACAAAGAGAGACACCACATTTACTCATATGGTATTTCTATATTGTTTATGTATTTGTCAGCGTTGGTTAGTCTGCAGAGGAAGATTGTCAGCAGTGTTTTATTAATAAAAGTGGCTATATTTTGACATTTTTGTGCAAACCATTTCTCCTTTTCAGTTACTCAGCACACATAAACTTTAGGCTCCACTGTTTCATGAAACTCACAGATGCGATGCCAAATCTATCTTTCTATCTTTCTCTTTTACCCCATGATGAAGGATTGTGTGGGTGGCTTAAGTAAGGAGCTGTCTGTTCTTTGTTTAGTCAATATTTCAACCTTTCCTGCTGCCATAGGCTACTGCCCGCTGAAGTGATTCAGCAGATACTATTTCTATGTGATTTTTTGTACATGGTAATATGTTTTCTATCTGGAACTTTCATGTTTGTCTGATGTTCCTGTCTTGGCAGGATGTGCAGAAAAATCTTCCTTTGGCAAACTATATAAAGATTGAAAAAAATTACAGAATGTGTTTTTTTAGTCCACCCACATCTTGGGAGTGCTTGTGGATCAAGGGGCTTCGCCAAATAAAATATGATGTAAACTGACAACTACATGATAGAAATCAGCTTTATTAATTACCCAGATTTAAAAAGGCTGAGGATCAGTGTGTAGGTGTACGTGTGCGTTCGAGGAGGCAACCTCCTAACAGTCGAACACGAGGTGCATGAAAAATGAAAGTCAGCTTTGAATTCTGCGAGCCTGTATTCTGATGTTTGTCAGGTCTGAGCTGGCAAGAACACTGTTGACAGTTGGGCCGTGGGAATGGCAGCAACGAGGCTGCATCTGTGAGATTTTCCATTTTTCTTAGAAAGAATGAACTATTTCTGTCCTGTCAAACAAAATGCGGAGCGGCTGAATGAAGTAAAAGCCAGAAAAGATAATTAACTGCAATGATTTAATCCCAGCTCTGAGTTAAGCCAAGGTTTTGATAAGTGTTCATTAGGATATTAGACAGCAGGGCAGTTTAGTGGGAATGGTGGTTATCAGATGCTGTCCTGTATTTGACCTTTAATCTCTTTGTAGAGAGGTGAAACTGAAAACACAAGATTTAAAGGGCTGTATCAATTCAAATGTGCTTTATTGGCAAAAAATAAGTTATGTTTTCAAGTTGTAAATCAGTGTACATTCAGAAAATATACACAAAGTACATTCACATTTACATACACCCATTCAAATAACTTAAATAATAATGCATTCTAAAACAATACCAAAAGACTACTATTCCTAATAAACATACTCAAATCCAGATTGGCCATGTGCCTGCCTTTTACTGCACAGGAAGTGTATGTGTCACTGATACACATTGTCCCACACAGTTGAGCAAATGTACCATTTCCCACTGAAATGCACCAGTGATTATTACCAGTGACACTAACTGGCCCTATTTTCAGGACAAAGGGCTAAAATAAACAGTTATGTATATATATATGTTCTTCTGGCATCTCTTCAGAACTGAAGTGTCAAGTCACTCTGCAAATTGGTAGAACTACTTTGGAGTGCAGGAATTAACTTTTCAACTTTAGACTAATTGACCATAAACATCATCTTTAAAGTTTATAACTATATTGTTGAGCTCAGAGAATTGATACAATGCATTCATTCCTGTGATCTGATGTTTTCAGCAATTGCCACTAACGGCAGTAGGTGTGAATAACTGTGGCTTACAAGCTGGAATTGATTCTGTCTTGAAATGTTTGTCTGGGAAAAATCCATAATCCTCATACTTCTTTAAATAAAGCAACAAGACTAAAGCAGTGGCGTGTTTGTAAAAACCTCTTTTAAATCACTTTTGTTCTCAGTTTCACCCCCTTGCATTGATGAACAAATAGTTGCATTTGCCTTCATTGACACTCTGCCAAAAGAAGAAAAGTGTAAGCAAACTTTCACTTTGTAGCATTTATGGACAGTTGACCACATTGGCAATGATCACAGAACACGAGAACTTGAGAACACAGGTTTTTACTTTCGATTGCATTTTATTCAACACTGTGTCCATTCCTTGTGTAATGCTAATTGATATTGTTTGTGTAACTGCCTTAGTGCAGAGGTAGTGGTTGCTTCCTGCATGGGGTAAAGTTTCAAAAATAATGTCAACATCTGTTAAAAACAGAAAAGGCACATAAGAAGCCCCTAGCAAAGACGTTTAAAATTTCATACTAGTGAAACAACACATTTAAGAAATGGGCATTATATAATAACAGCATAACTTCATCAGGAGGCAATCTGCTGCAGTGTTCATGGCATCAGAGATGCATACAATGACAGGATCAGCTGCATCACAGCATTTTTTTGTGATTATTGTATCACAGAAGTCAATAATTAAGATCCCAGAGGAACATTATCACAGCCATCTATTCTATAAAGTATTTAAATATTGCACAGACAGTTGTGGAAGACCCTTTACTTGAGTAAATGTAGCAATACCAAAATGGAAACAGTATGTTACAAGTAAAAGTAACAGTTTGCTTGAATAAAAGTACAGCTGTACCAGTGTTATCAGCAACATGTTGATTAAGTATGTATCTAAAGTATTAAAACAGTGCCTTTAGGTCACCACTGATCACACAGGCATATTTCCCCTTCTTTCTTTCTTTCTTTCTTTCTTTCTATAATGTCATAAATGTCTATAATCACTCGGATACACATCCCAACCACTGTCTGTTTAAATACTACAGCTACATCTTACAAACAGGCACTATTTCAGCTTATTTGAACGCCTGATGATGTTTTGAGTGATGTTGAGGCTTTTATTAAAGATCATAAGATCATTTGCTTGCTTCTTTTTTGTTTTTACCAAAATAAGACGCATAGTGGCCACATTTCTGTTTACTGCGTCACGAGTGAACACACGCGACACTTGTTCCTATTCCCGGATTGGTCAGCGATACCGGGAAACCTCCTCGTGATATGTCAGCCGGTATAAATACTCGGAGCCGCCCTCTTCTCACGCAGCCCTGTTTTATGAGGGAAAATGTATCGTCTCGGCCAACAGACTATCTCCAAGATCGCTTTCAATTCCTTTTTATCTACTGTGCCACGGGAATATTTTCATTTTACGAGACAATACAATAAAAGCTGGTCGTGTATTGGCTGATTTTTGATCAAATTATACATTCGTTTGCGCGAAAATGCCAAGGACCAAGAAGAAGAATAGCAGGGGTAAGTGAGCCAGCGGCCGCATTGCTTTGGCCTTGCTTACCTGACGTCTGTGTGCTCACGGTAGTTGTAGTTCTTTTCGTGTTGTCGGTCCATTGAGTGGAGTTGAACGTGTTTACAGGAAGGACTACAAACGTCAGAGGCCGGCCTACGTCAAAACACAAAGCTAACTAACTAGCAGTGGTCACACAAAGCATCGCTGTTACTGACAACGTGCCATCATACGACTTCCATGCTTTTGCTAACAGTTGGTTAATGGTTCATAAACTAGTTTATATTTCACGCCAACCTTGTTGATATGTGTCGGAGTTTACAAGCTAACGCCAGCTAGCGTTGACTCCCCACTAGCTTTGGTTGCCAGGCAAAGTTTAGTTAAATAAAAATACCGTATGACAACTTGACAGCTTTTATCGTGGCTAATGTCTCGATACACGAACAAATAATGTGTTGCAGGTCTTCATAACAGACTTATTAGCTCTTACTGTGTAAAGTGGGGTCATCCCGTGTGCACATTGCCCTCAATTAATCTGCAGCCCAATTTGGGGCAACTAGTATTCCGTCAGACTAACATTAGCTGACTTTAAACTGTTATGCAAGGCAGATAATCTCTGTGTGTAATGTTAATTTTATTGGGTTGTTATTGTTCAGCGACAGAAGGCGGACATTTTGGACTCCAGAGAGCGGGCTGGAAAAGAGGCGGCGCCCCGGTTCTCAGAAATCAGCTGTAGTGTGGGGAGAGTCCACGTCAACACAACCACACAGGAGTAGCATTTAGAAGATAAAATGGCTTTCAGCTGACAGGGCTTCCTATAGTGTTTGTCACGGCTTGAGGTGATCAAACGCATGCATTATTTGGCTGGGAGTAACCTACAGCGTGTACTTAAACTGATAAACTCACCAACATGTCCTCAAGAGGTGAATTCAGGTCAGACCCAGTTGAGTCAGAGTCTGGTTACACAGCCATTGAGGAATGTCATTTTCTACACATTATGTAGTTTTTATTGGAAGTTCCCCATAACTAATGCAACCAAAGCTTTTCAGTTTAGCGAAATGAACAGACTTGAGATTTTCACACCTTTTTTTTTCTTTTTCTTTTCAGCTCTGAATTGTCACAACTCACCCACATTCTTGTTTGCAGATAGACCTTTTTAAATGTGATGCCTAGACTGGCAAGCACTCTGGACTTTTATATTGTGGCCTACACTTGGGTTGGAAAGAGACATTTGCTTCCTCCTTCCCCTTCCGTGACGCGTGGTTGCTCGTATGCATTTCTTGTGAGCTGGTGGTTTTGCAGCTGAAGGTAATCGCCGTGGCAGACTGTCAGAGCTTCCGGCCCGTCACCGGAGCTCGCTTGCGTTGACCCGCGTCCCTCCAACCTGAACGTCATGTTGTGTTTACACAGTCGGGAGAAGTGTGGGGTGCCCTTGACCCTGACGGCGCTGTGCATTTTCACGTGAAAGTACAGCTGGATAAGGCGCGCAAGGGACACGAAACAGATTAGATAACCGCAGTATTTGCCACAGTACCTGCGTGGAGCCGGAGTTACATAATAAACTCACACAGACCTGCTGCACTGTACTAATGCCACTAATCTTTTTCTCCAGGAGGGCAGCATGGACATGTGCAGCCTTTCAGTGATGAGGATGCCTCCATTGAGACCCTCAGTCATTGCAGCAGCTTCAGTGACACCACCAGTGTCGCAGATGAAGGTGAGTTTCTGCACCAGCGCGTGCAACCGTTTGTGTTCGGCGTGCTCCGTCTTTGTCTCAACATGTCAGTGTGAGTGGTGACTGTGCTGTCAGTGGGCGTCAGCATCATGAGTTAGTGTTTGCAGGTTGTGTACGCTCCATGTTGTATTGCGTCCAGTCGTTCTTATCAGTACTGAAAGCCATGTCAGGCAAGTGTCCATTTACTGTATTTTGGTACGTTGCCAGGTGGAGAGGCCAGTGAGGACACAGCCCAGGAGGATTTCCAGTACAAGCTGAAGGGGTTCATAGACAGCACTGTGGATAAGAGGTAAAAGGTCCCGCCTGGTGATTTCCACTGTCTGCATTCACATGTTATCTGATCTTGGCGCGCAGGCTGTAACGTGCGTGTCTGTGCAGAGTTTAATTTTTAGGAGATACTGAAAATAAAGTTACTTTATCTAAAAAGAATGCAACGATTGTTAAGGAGGAGGAAAACATTTTAGGTTTTCTTTGGTGATTTGGAGAGGAAATTAGTAATTTAACAAAAATTCACGTACAGTGTTGTGTCTCCAGCTACATGTGTTTTTAAGTAGGTGTAACTAAAACAATTTAAAAGGCTTATTTATGGTATTGATTGCCTGAGTTTGGAGTGCCATTGTCAATCACAGGAGAAGGGTGTCATTGAGGTTTGCAGCCCAGTCAAGTTAAAAATAGTCTTCATCCCCAATAAGGCCACTCACCATTGGTCTGCTGAATGTGATATTAAAGTAGGGATGCAACGAGAGCGCCACTTCACTGCCAATGCCATGTGTGATGAAACTTTAAGCTTGTACTTGCAACACATGAACCAAACGTTATAGTGAGTTTTCCTGTGCAGGGACTGTTTTATTTAAAATGTATCTAATTGCTCGTTTAATTTTTAACTCTTTCGGCCTCATCCTAGCCAAAGCAGTGGGTGTTGAGCACATGTTAGTTGACTTGGCAAATGTCTTAACTGAAGTAGTTAATTTTTTCTGACATTATACGATTGTGCATCATTTGTCAGGGATAATTATTGTCTAATGGCACTAATGAATGTTTGTGTACCTGTTTTCAGTGCTAAGACCAGACAAGGGGCACTGGATGGGCTTAAGACGGCAATGGCCACACGGATCCTGTATGAGTTCATCTCGGAAAGAAGGATGACCATCACAGACAGCATTGAACGATGCCTCAAGAAAGGTACCACAAAAGAAAATTAAAGATATTTCAGTCCGGTTTAAACCCAGTGACATATTTTCTGTAGTCGAACATGCAAGTCATTTTATTTCTGTAGGCTCTGATTGTATGTTTAAATCTCCTAATGCCAATTTCACCCTAGATTTTAAGTTAATTCCCACCTCTCTCTATGTCAGGCAAAGGCGAGGAGCAGCGAGCGGCAGCTTCTTTAGCCTGCCTGCTGTGTATCCAGCTGGGCTCGGGCATCGAGAGCGAGGAGGTGTTCAAGACCCTCAAACCCATCTTCAAAAACATCCTGGCAGATGGATCAGCCAACATACAAGCCAGACAGGCAGTGAGTACCTGATATCATCTGTGGCAGAGCAGCACACTGTACCTGCTACTATGTGGTTATCTGTTTCTTTTTTTTGAAGCATGTGTCTATCCTGTGGAAAGTCAACTAAACCAATCTTTCCATTTCTCTAATAGGTGGCGACAAGTCTGGGCCTCTGTACTTTAGTCGCAGAAGATGATATTTTGGTGAGTTCTTGATCACTTTTGGTGTCTTTTCCTGCTTTTTCAAACCTTGGATTAAGGGCAAGTAACAGTGATGTCTCTTCCACAGCATTTTTGTAAGTTGTTTGTGCTCATTATCGGTTGTAACATTGTGCCTCATTCGGGCTTAACATTAGTGTTGTCAACAGTAGTGGCAGCTGAACTCAAACGTGCCTCAATGAATTACTCCTGAAGTCATAAACATGTTTGTGATGACTGGTGTTGTATTTCTATTTTAAACACTTTTTTTTCTTTTTAATTTTTTTGCACTACAACCTCCAGTCTTCATTTTATGCTTGCTACTTCCTGCTTTAGGACGTGCATGCTACCATGGAGTGCTTTGAGAACCTGTTCACCCGGTCCTATGCTAGGGTGGATGGAACCTGTCCTCTGATCAGTCCCCAGACAAGCCAGCTCCACACCAACGCCCTGCTGTCCTGGGCACTGTTGCTCACCATCTGCACTGCCAACCAGCTCAAAGACGTCCTGCACAAGTAAGACTCGCTCCCGCTGTCAAGTCTACAAGTTTACCTCAACCACACATTTTATTTAACTGAAACACCGATCCAGATTTAAAAAAAAAAAAAAAAGTTTGAATGCATCGGTCTTGTTGTACAGACACCTGCCTAAACTGCCAAGATTGCTGGAAAGTGAGGATGTCAACATGAGAATTGCTGCAGGGGAGACCATTGCCCTGCTCTTTGAGCTGGCCAGAGACATGGACTCTGTAAGTCAACAGCCACGCTGTGTTTTCACAGGATCTGCCTGTCACTTGTGTAGTGCAGTCAACTTTTGGGACTAAATTATTGTTAGTTTTTTTTTTTTTTTTTTGTGCCTTAAATTGCATGTTAACTTGACTGTCTGGCTGCATTTAATAACCTGTTCCTTTATGTATATGCATCCGTCCAGTGTGATGTCTCTCTTTTTCCTTGGGACATGAATGCAGCATCTTTCGGTGTCTTCTTTCAGGAGTTTGAGTTTGATAACTGGGAGGAACTGTGCGACAAACTGAACGCGTTGGCCACAGACTGTAACAAGCACAGAGCCAAGACGGACAAGAGGAAGCAGCGGTCGGTGTTTCGGGACGTCCTGAAGGCTGTCGAGGTGGGTGTTGACGTCACCTTGGTTTGTTACGTTTTAATTTACATTTTATGTGCTTCTTCCGAGAGCGACAAGTTAAGTTGTCTGGTTGATCTGTATTCTTCCAGGAAGGTGACTTCCAGCCTGAGAACATTCGTTTTGGGACAGAGCGCATGACCATTGATAGCTGGGTCAGAAAGAGGACTTACGATGCTTTCAGAGAGTTTGTGGGCTCTGGGATGAATTACCACCTACAGGTGTATATATATTTTTTTTCTAAGTTGTTAAATATTGGTGGAGCATTGCATAAACCTGAGTCGACGACAACCTCATAATTTAAATCCATGCGAGTCGACATTTTAACTTAATTGCGCTGCCGAAGCATGAGGTTGCGGTTGTTGGGTTGGATGATGTGTAACGGGAGCATGACACGGCACTAAAACACAGTGGAGATCTGTGGGTCTGCCCAATGCAGGATGACAACACTTACAACTTGATTTAGGATAATGTTGCGTTATGTAGAAATAACAAGCCATTACAAGTAGCTGGTTGGAAAGCAGTCTGGCTGGCAGCCAGCGCTAATGGAAAACTGCAACATCTCTCAAGAAAAGATGAGACAATGGAACATATTTCATATCAAGCACTGTAAGCAGTATCTAAAAGTGGCCAACTACTGTTGTATAGATTTTGTATTTTGCTTGTATTGTCTTACGCTGATGGTTGGTAGAAGTTCTTAATGCGTTTCTTTCTTTGTTTCTCTCCTAAACAAGGGTAATGAGTTCATCAGAGATGTGTTTGAACTGGGACCACCCATGCTGGTTGATTCCGCCACAATGAAGGCCATGAAAATCTCTCGCTTTGAAAGGGTATGTGTACAAGTTATTCAAACCATGGCATTGTGGTTTTGTCATTTGCTACATTAAACGTACTGTACATACTTGTAGCTTTTGTATTAAGTTTTTCCCTCTTCCCTTTTCCAGCATCTGCACAACTCTGCTGCGTTCAAGGCGAGGACCAAGGCCAGAAGCAAGTTCAGGGACAAGAGGGTGGATGTGGGAGAATTTTAACAAATCTATTTTTTTCTGTCTTTTTTTGACTCTAATAACATTTATCAGGCGTCCCTGCTTTTTAGATCAATTGTCACGACTTTGTGTCACCCTCCTATGAAATCCTTCTTTTGATTACCAAACTCACCCTCTGCAGAGTTGAAGGGTGGATTTGCTCTGTAGCGCACAGAAGTTTCCCTTTTTCAGCCACCTTTCAAAGCTGCAGGAGGTGAGCATTTTGATAATCAAACAATAGATTTTGTATAGCGAGAGTATAACTTTAATGTATCCACACATTAACAGTGGTGTTGTACATACAGTGTATATTTGGTCTGTCCTCATGTTAATATTCATCATGTGGCCTTTTTATTTGAATATATGTAATAAGTTATATAACTTAGCCAGCATTTGTCTTTGCACCATGTACTTCTGTTTAGTTCATAGCAATGTCAAAAACATGTTGTGACTGTCATAACCCTTTTCTTATTTAAGTTGCACTACCTTGTTAACCCATAGCAGGTTATTTCCAGTGAATATTGTGTTGTCTTTTTAGTATTGGGTATGTAATCTAAAGGGCAAGGATGGTGAAATAAACACTGAAAAGCTATAAGAAGGGTAGCTTTCATTTTTGCTCATGTTTTTTATACGATGCTGTTAACTGACTCACTTAAAGTGATGCTAGCTGCCTAAGATCAGTTGACTGATTCATCTGATTGAATGTTTTGGAACCCCCGATCCCTCGCTCGAAGCATAATTTCCCCATTGTTGGAAGTAAATAAAAATGGCAGTAGGTTTTGGGGAAGTGGCTTGAAACTAAACTGGAAGAGAATTTAGCAAGTGAGTTTTTGGCTTCAATTTCAACTCCTGGCAGATATATGGAGGTCATTTTGAGCGAATGGGCAGTACAAATCTTATTTATTGCGACTTGAACATATCAAAGGCAGTGATCTTGCAGCCAGGGTGACTGAGTAGTACACTCTGCCTGTATCCTCCTACACAGACATGACTCTCTGTGATTGCACTTCATGGGTTATTGATAAAAGCTGGTCAGTAAAGCTATTGAGGGAGCACCAGGAAATGATGGAACATGCATTGTACACATTTACTCCCCAAGGTCCCACTCATAGGCCATTGCTTTTACAGTAGCCAATATCACATGCTAGAGGTAAACGTCACAAAGCTACAAATAGTCCCATCAATAACGTCGGCCTGTTACCCAGGAGCTTGGAGCACACGTAGACATCCTGCAATCGATGCACCCGTTCAGCACCCCCCTACCTCGGGTGAAACAATATTGCCTTCAGGAGGAAGCAGCAACCTGGACCTGATATATTTTTCGTGGCCTGGCCTGGCTTGCTCCTGTATAGCATAGCCCTGTTTAAGCACAGAGGAGTCTCCCCGCTATATGTCCCAGTAAAACACTGACATTTTCCTGTAATATATATAATGTCAGTTTTTAAGTACTGGTGGACTACCCATTTCCTGCATTTAAATTATAGAAATGTTTTTTTTCTTGCACTGTACACAATCTCTGGCGTATTCTACCAATTTTTCTTCTAATGTTTAGTCTAATGCCTAAGACTTGGGTGTATTTTAGTTGTGACATTTCCTTTGCGTGCTTTCTGAATTGCTTCAGATTAGACACATTACCCAAGTTTGCAGATCTTGGTAGAGTAATTTTATAATTTTAATCTCACTTTGATTACTGGGATCATGCTGTCTACATCTCCCTGCCTCAACATTTCATGGCTCCTTTTAAATACACTCTTTTTTAAAAAAATTTTATGTAACTTTGTTTTCATTGTATCACTTTAAAATTCTTTTTGTGAAACCTTTTTAACTGTCTGACCCGCAGTATCACCTCCTAGCCCTCCCTCTTCATCAAACCCCCAAATCTATAGGATAAGTGTGAGACAAAATGTGTCTTGGACTGACTGCCACAGCCAAATGGCATGCTGTAAAATTCTCGTGTCTTTTTCCATTTCTCTCACAGGAGAAATTGGGGAAATGACAGGGCAGAATTTAAATAGGAAGTTGCGGGTGGCATATCTGCAACTATCTGACACTAGTGGTTGACTTGATACTCTTGGGTTTAGACTGTTCCTCTTTCTGTGAAAGGCAAACTGAGGGGTCGACACAACCTCTGATTGTTCCTGGACCAGTAAAACCCTTGTAAATGGAGAGAGGGAACTTCACTTATTCCCTCTGTGTGGCTCATACAGCAGAGAGGTAATTGCACTTGTTAAACACATTTCTTAAACATTTTGATCCCAGTGGGTTTATTCTGATCAAAAGGCAAATCCTAAAATTGGACTGGCAGTTACTGATTACACAGTCTTTCACCTCTTGAATGTGTGTTATTTTTTTTTTATTTTTTATTTTTTTCCAATTCGTTTGGAGGATGCAGTTTAAGCATGGCAACTGTAATTTTTAGGATTTGTAGGCTTTGGGCTTTCAAAGAAATCCCCTTTTAGGAATTTGCTTTGCCTCAATCCTTTTCCAAGGCTCTGTACTGTGCAGACTTTGTCAGTTCAATCTAATAGACATGAACCCCATGGGCCTACTTCATGGTGGATTAATATATAAAATGATTTAAAAAAAGGAAAAAAAGGAAAACCAAACTTGCACAGACTGCCTTTGTAGGTGGTTACATTAGAAATATAAGCCATATTGCAGGGCTGAGTCAGGTTTAAATTGTATAAGATAAAAAATAATTGAGTACTCCACAGATTTAACATTGCTCTTCTATAACATGGACAAAAAGGACAGTTAAAAAATAAATAAATAAATAAATATAGAGGTCTGGTAAGCTAAGTTCTGTCAACCTCCACACCCCCAACCAAACTAATAAATTCTGCCTAATGCGATATCACTTGAGGCAATTTATTGTTGCTCCATTTGAAGCCACAAAGGCATTTTTTGGTCCACTTGGGGGCAGCAAATAGTTGTAAACACAACACTGACATAATCACTTTTGTATGACGAGCGTCTAGCAAACAGATGCTTATTTAAACATTGAAAAGACACAAAATAATCGACCCTGATGACAAAAGTGAGAGTGAACCAAACCAGTAAAAGTTGTGGGCCATAAAACCCTGACAATGAATTTAAAGATGCTAAAAGGCCCCAGGGAGCTGAGGGGAACAGATAATTCTCTGTGCGTTCATCACTACTAGCAGCCTGTCTCACATACAAGTAATCATTTAATCCATTGTTAATCTAAAAATATTGATTGCAGCAGCTTTAAATCCGATTAGTCACTGTTTACTTACAAATGTAATACTTGCTATTAAAAACTATATTAGTTTCAGTGTTGATTTTCTGGACAGAGAACAAATTTATCCCAGGATATATGGCTTCTCTGTAAATAAACATTATCATTTGATTAGATCCTCTTTATCTTTGGCATAGTCAGGCAGGTAGAAACCAATGTGCAGAATGCTAATGAACCATTGTTAATATTCATATTTCATCACAGTCTGTTGTTTGCAAAGAAAAACCATCACCACGCAATTAAGAAGGATAAATGAGGATCAAAGGAGTAAGAGATGTGATAGGGTATCTTTAATTTAATCAATAATTAGCTTCATTTGTGTGTCGTTATGTGCTCAACGCAATTTACAAGACTGAGTCCTCTGACTGTTCCATCGACTTACTGGATAAGCGGTTCCTGCTGTGAGGTCTTGTTGTGTGCAAGTTAAGAAAACGCTATGGAAACTGCAGTGTGCTTGAGGAGATGTGGAACAAAACAGAATACAATTTGTCATTGTGGTGGGTGGAATTTGTCCGGTGGGTGTATGGAGGAGCAAAACGATGAAAGAAAATACACCTGCAATCTCTTCTCCTGTTGTACGCTTCTACTGATTGTTGCCACTGACTGTTTGATATCACTGTTATGGAAATGAGCGTTCTGTTTCAGCTAACTGACCTTTCAAGGCGATACATTTGAACTGGGAAGCCTTTTATTTTCTCTCATCTAAGTTAATGCGTTGTAATATTGCATTGTGTTTGATTAGCTGCAACACATAGACACTCTCAGACACTCATTGCCATGGCTGGTTAGGCATCCCTTGTTGAGTTTAACTTTCCATTCATCGTGCCACTCATTGGTAGCAAAAAGGGCCTGAAGCCAAACCACTGAGCATGTGTGGCAGCCTCACACACACACACACACACACACACAGACGGGCCTGTTTAAACACACACACACACATACCCTCCAGATGGATGCTTTTCAATAGCTAACCAGGTTAATGTATTTATTCCACTTGTGTGCTTCTGGCGTCTCAACAGCTGTTACTGTAGCACCCACTATAGATCAGCCTGTTTCTTTGCAAATGTCTGATGTTGACACTAGTGTGCCACCCACATATACTTCCCTCCCCTCCTCCTCCTCCTCCTCCTCCTCCTCCCTCCAACATCTCCTTTTCCTGGCCCCAGTTGCTCCCTGAAGCAAGGCGTATACAGTAGCTATCACGATGAAAAATGGATGGGGAGATTAGCGGCACTTTGTCACCGAATGAGTGTTGTGTGTTCTCTGTCCCAACACGCCAAGGGGCTTGTTGTTGTGACTGATAAAATGGCTGCAGCCTCTGATGACTGCAATTATGCTGCATACATATATCAAGAGACTGATTTATCCCGCTCTCTGTCACCTTCTGGCGTTGATGTGCCACAAAGTGACTGCAATACACTGAAAATTCCTCAAAATGATTTGTTCTTCAGTTTTGGACGATGAAAGCTTGTTTTTGTTTGTGTGACGGGGGTCCCTGGGGTGAACATCATGTAGCACACACACACTTTGAGGATAAAAACATGATAACCTTGGAGACAACGACTGTATGTGAGCATGCTGACCGCCTAGATGTATCTTACTTAACCCGACCACATACTGAGCTGCAGCATCACCATAGAGACAGACGATGGATGGTTTTCCATTATTTAAGATATTGCACACATCACATAGTCACCATGAGAATAAATGATTTGTTTGTTAGGTACTTATTTACACGTCCGCACGAAATGTTAAGTGCGAGGAGTGAGAAATGTTAATGTGTCTACTTATGATGGAAGACGTGGAGAAAATTGGCAGGCTCCCAGGAGAAAGATATTAGCTGTTTTTCAAAGTGCAGCATATTGAGCCATATATCTTTGGTCATACACTGAGCCTGTTTTCTTACAACCAACGTCTGTGCTGCAGTCCATGTTTAATGCATAGCGACTCATGTTCCATAGAGTCACACTTATGACCTGCAGCCTGACTTCTTCCATTGAGGTCCCGTATCTTGGCACATTCAACAGAGAAAAGCTGGAGACGAGGGGACAAGGTTTTATTCTGCAAGTGTGTTAGTGGATTAGTTTGTTGCCCACACCTCTGGCACCCATTAAAAAGTAAGCTTTCCATGCATCAAATTTTGGGGAAACTTACAGTTTCTAGTCATGGTTTTAGATTTAGATTTAGGTAGCCTATCGGACGTTTTTTGGGTTTTTTATGCCTCTCTTTTTGATAGGACAGGTGAAGGGAAGAGAGAGGGGGGACGACATGCAAAGGGTCACAGGTCGAATTCGAACCCAGACCGCTGAAGCAAGGACTCAGCCCACTGGTGCCTCAGCATTTGATTACAGTAATTTAAGCTTAGATGTGACAGAACACTCCAAATGAAAGAAGATCAGACAGTGCCATTAGTTCTATTAAACTGTAAGTGTTTTTCAGGTCAAATTGACCTATTATACATTTTTACCAAAAGAAAAAAAAAACATGCAACACAACATATTTTTTAATACACATGCTGAATCAATTTGACCTGAGAAGTTTAATTAAATGTGCAGAATCAGAATCACTTTTATTGGCCAGGTATGTGCGCACATACAAGGAATTTGACTCCAGTTTTACATTGCTCTCAATGTACAAACACAGACTAACAGCATAAATAAACAAAACAAGTTTAACAAAAAGACATAGACTCATATGTGCAGTTATACATATATATAAACAAACATTTGTAGACAGTAGACAATAGTGCAATGGTGCAGAGTGCAAAGGATGCTGAAATAAATATTTTACGTGCAGGTATCTTTATGTACATGGGGTAAGTGGATATATGACAGAGTCTACTGTAGATACAGTACATACAGTATGCACAGCATAGGTAGATGGATTGCCTCTCCAGAAGCTATTAGTAGCATACCTATTTGATGGAGTTGGATATGATACAGGGTTTCTGTGGGAACAGCATCACATGTGATAATTCTTTCACATCAGGCAGCCGCAGACAAGAATCCCTGAAATGGAAGCTGATGATGGTAAGAACAAAAATGTGGTCCTTTTTTGCTACACAGAGATGGAAGGATCAGTGAGCAGGAGCACTGTAAGACAGAGATCATACTGGATGATAATGCCATACAAGGGTTAAATAAAATACTTTATAATGTCTTTATGTCAGAGGTTTTAACCTCTGTAATACTCTGTAGCCTAGTGAACAACAGCTCTTAAAGATCTATTATAGTAATTGATGTATCAACCAACTGCAAAGGCACTTATTCTACACACATGTGGTTACACTACCATCTTGAAGATTAAGTGTGTGGTTATGTATTTACCACTTCTTCTTAAGTTAAAATAAAGGTTAGTATTGTGGCATAAGGATACTTCAAAGCACATAGTCACTAAAGCTTAAATATTAGTGTACTACTTGACAAGATGAAGTCAATGATGATGAGATGATTTGCAAAGTGTGTTTAGTCTGTTGTGAGTGATTTGCTGCATACAAAATTGATATAATTACTACTTGATAGTGTACTTTACTCAACCTCTTATGGGTCTCTCTTATGTGCAATTTTGAATCTCCTTAAAAGCAGAACCCAATAACTGCCAATAACACTTGCTGTATATAGTATTAAATAGATGACAATCGTTACATGCTGTTTGGTGCAGGGAGCTTTTACTTTGTTAAAAAGAGGTTAATGACAGTCTTACTGCTGCTGCAGTAAAATAGTTTTTAGCTGAAGTCAGTAAAGTGTATTTATATTGCACCTTTTCTAGAGCATGAGAGAAGTAAAAACATAAGCTATGAATCATCATGGTAAAGCAATTATGCTCTGTGTTAATTTTGCTTACGCTGTGGTTGACATCACTGAAATGTACACGATGTCATAGTAATAATGATGTCAAGGTGAGTGTAATTCTAGACCTCACCAGTGGGTGGCAGTTGTTCACCATTAAGCTGCCTGCTGTATCAACACTTGAATCGACAGTAATCACCTCTGCACTTGCAACTGAGCATAACTGATGATACCGAGTGTGGATTTGAGGTTAAAACACGAAATGAATGACAAAGAAATACACATTCTAAAATGAGTTTATTTTTCATTTACAACCACTTGATCATTGCTATTTGTAATAGGTATCCAGCTCATTTACCATCGAATAAACAATCATGTTCACCCTTTGTGTGAGCTGAGTCATTCAGACAACAGATCTGTTTTGTACTGTTGTAAATGTATGACCCTGACTCCAGGGCACACGCCACAAAACAGTATAAATAAAAACGCCCAATAACTGACTTCCGCACTTCTCATTCATCTCTTGGCAAAATAGAGCGGGCCCTATATCATAGTGTGCAAAGCTGACACCATATGGAATGTGGTTGTAGACTTGAAATAGAGTCAAGTGGTACACATTTGTCGTGCTGGGCGCAGATGCATTGTAGCTCCCACACTGTGTGACTCATAGCTACTGTACAACTCACACAAAGACACAAATACACATATGTACACGTGCGCAGACGAATACAGTCACACTTCCACCCTCCTCCTCCTCCTCCTCTTCCCTCCCTCCCTTTCTCTCTCCGTGATGTGGGCCAGTGATGAGTGCAGACCCCCGTCAGGGCTGACAACTGTTCGCCGGATGATGCCACAGAGAGGAGGCACGAGGCCATAGTAAAGGCGATGACACCTGTCCCCTGTGTGTGGCAGCATCAGTCCCACACATACATAGAGATGCAGCACATTCACATAAAAAAAGACCTTATTCTCCCCAAATGTCCCAAACCAATAGAGTTAATACACACTTGAATTTGGCATCTGAAGCTAAGTCTGCACATGTGGGAGGCCGAGGCTTTATCTCCTCTTTTAAAGAATTGACTCACAGCCTGAATCGCAGGCAGCACCTCGTTGGCAGGAGGGAAGAGATAGCAGGCTTCCCCTCCCTGTCAGCTCCCACTATCAGCTGGAGCTCTAAAATAAGTCAGGAACTGGAGTACGTTTTTGTCATTTTAACACTGACTATTTTCTGTATTAGTGTAGAGTAAAGCACAATAGAGAATTAAATGGTTAGTTTGGCATTTGGTATTTGCTTTCTTGCTAAGAGTTAGATAAGATGACTGATACCACTCTCAGGTCTGTGCATCATGTAACAGCCAGTTAGCTTAGCATTAAAGGTGCTGTTAGGCAGATTTTATGCTAAGCTAAGTGAAGCTAGTCTTGCACATAACACCCCATAAAACCATAACCTTTGAAAAAAAGAAGAAGAATGGGAAAACGTACAATGTTTTAATTAATGACATTAAATTGGACAGAGCCATGCTAGCTGTTCCCCTGTTTTTAGTCTTTATGCTAAGCTTACCTAACTGTCTCTTGGCACTAGCTTCTTATTTAAGAAACCTTTTGTTTGTGAAGGGGTTAAACAAACAAAATATAATGTAATAATGTTTTTATGGGGTTATGTGCCAGACAATTTCTTGGCCAGATGCACTCATTTCCTTCCTGGAGTCTTGTCATCACCGTTTTGTGCTAAGGTAGCTAGTTAGCTAACTGGCTGCTTCATATTTACCATACAGCAAAGAAAGTGGTATCAATCTTCTCGTCTCACTCTAGGTGAGACAGCAAATAAGCCTTTTCCCTCAAATTTTGAACTATTTCTTTAAAAAGAACACAAAAGGGGATGACAAAAAGGTCTACATTGTGTCTTCATGATATGAATCTGTTGCAGCCAGAGCTGTTTGTTTGATCCTTCAACAGACGCTCACTGAAGTTTGTTATGGATTGGAGTATTTATGCAGATTTTCTATATTTGTATGTGTTATGGCCTGCAATATTACAGCTTATCTAACTACTTTGAACATGGCCACAGAGCTTACACTGTATCTTTCAACTTATCGACTCAACAAAGCAGGCTTGCACCGTTGTGTGAGCAAACCACAACAGGAGTTAAATGATACCACAGACAGAGAAATGTCTGTCCTGGCTGGGTCAAATAATCCCTCTGGCGATGATCTTGGTCTACACAGAAAACCAAAAGTTCCCATCAGCCTTATGCTGGTTTTATATTGCTTTTACTTTTGCCAGAAGGGACCTCTATCTGTACATCAGCTGTTCTACAATCAATTTCTGCCTGGCCCAACTTGGGCAAATTTACCGCTCGATCCTGTTTATGCAGGCACACACACCTGTGTGTGTGTATTAGGTCAGTATGTGTCTCCGCGTGTTTATAGGAGATCGTAATAATGAATTCATGAGGTCATCAATTAATCTGTCAGTCATGGGATGAAAGCGGCTCAGCCTTAGTCTTCAATGTACACAGTAGATCAGAACAGACGTGCTCCCACACAAGACCTGAATATAGAGGAGACGAGACAGATTTTATAGGAGACGTTAAAAGCCACACACTCTGAAAAGTGTGTATTTGTGCCATCTCTCTCCACACACACAGATGTAAAGACAACCCCCATGCACACACACACTCACACATCACACAACTGTTTCGCTTTGCCGGGGAGGTTGTTGCCAAGGCTCATCATGAGCGAATTGATTGGTCGCCTGTGCTCATCACCGAAGGAACTCACCAGTTGGATTGGCCGGTTCTGTAAAGGAAGCTTTTCAGGATGTTTTCCCATCTCCTCCTATACCAACTGCTGGATCTCTCATTACTCTCAGTATCGCCACACACTGCTCATCCAATTTAATTAGCTCTGGCTTTACAATGGCATATTTTTTTATTGCTTTTATTGTAGCAGGCGAGGTAGTGTAAGGTGAATCAAGGAGGGAGGAAGCATTTTTCCGGGAACAGATCTATCCACATTATTATATGAAAGATGATTCTAGTAAGAAATTATCATAATATATTGATTTCTGCTAGTCTTTGACAGGATACGGTGAAGAGCACACACAGGGGTGATATTTACCCTATGCAGTGGTAATATATATGCAGCGCAAGGACATAATCACGGAACAGAATTAGAAATCCTGTGTACAGCAGCGGCAAGCACACTTTTCCTGTCTGTGGTTTATATCCGTTGATAAGCACCAATGACAAAATATGTCCTCGGCCTCAGGGTGAGCAGGCTTGTGTGTGTTTGCACGTCCATGTTGTGCGCCTGTGTTCATGACTGTAAGCATGTGTGTGCAGCACTGTGTGTTTGCGAGCCTCATGCCCCTCGGCTATGTGCGGACCGCTGTGTGTGTGCGTGAGCACCGCAATGTATGTGCTGAATTAAGCAAGGTCACTCAGTGCAGGGCTGACTGCTCCGGCAGCCCCCAACACCCACCCACTCCACCCACTCCACAACAAAACATACAGACAAACCATCTTCGTGCGAAGGTGGTTCATACATTCCCCATCTCTGGAAGAACATCCGGAAAAATGACATCCTCGAGTATGTCAAGTATCAATCTACTGTAACTCTGTAAATAGATAAAAATATGTTGTTTGTTTGCTTTCTTATCTTGTCAATTTTCTCATGACCTTTCACATGACATTCATGACTTGCAACCCATTGTGGGACTCCTGATTCCCAGTTTGGGAACTACTGATGTATATAAGCTTCACTTGGTTCCTTCCCAGTAAATGCAGTTTTAGGCATACAGATTAATACAGGATTAAATTTGTGAAAAAAGATGCTAGGGTACATATGATGTTTTTCTTATTTATTTATTAACATATAGCAGGTTTATTTTAAGAAATACTAGTTTAAACCCAAATGACAAGATGTTTATTCACTTCCAAATCAGCAAAACTATGCCTACTGCCTACTATACCAATAAAAGAAAAACTAAGTGCAGCTGTGTGATGCACATACCTCCCACTTGACCATCATTCTCCCCCTCTTCAACAGGCAACCTTATCTTAATCACTTTCTCCAGTAAAAAATGAACAGGGGAGCACAAACTAAGAAGAAGACAATTATCGTCAGTTAGCTGTATGCTGTATATCTGTCACTGCTTTTACTAGGCATTCAGGGTTCAAATGTATTCCATCATCACTTTTTACAGGGGATGGTGAATGCGTTGATGTTATTTATAGGCAGCTGTTTTCCTTTCCATCAGCGCTGTCACCCCCTTGCGTGTTTACTGCACCTCCTTGTTCACCTCTCCGGTGACAGGAAGCTGGGTTTAATAATAGGAAACTTCCAATTCCACTTACTCTTACTTGTAGTGGTAATGTCAGTGTCTGTAGATTTTCTTTTTTCTGCGTCGATGTCAGGATGTGCAGAAAGAGATCCCGATGAAGATCTTTCACGCGGCAGCTATGCATTCTTATATATATCGTACCATTTTTAACCTGCTGGTTTTATAAATAAAATGTGCCCACAAATCTCATACATACGGTTGTAAAGTAGAACATAAAAAAGAAGCTGTCACACCTGTCAGACAATCAATGAATTAACATCTGAAAGGCATGACACGCAGCACACAAACATGTTAATCACATACAACCTGCATTTCATACCTGATTTATCATTTCCCCCTTTCCTCAGCTTTTCGTATGCAAATGTGTGTGTGTGTGTGTGTGTGTCTGTGTGTGTGGATATTTGTCAGCATGTGTGAGCTGAATTGATTGCTTTGTTAGTGCAAACATACTTAAAGTGCAAATTTGGCTCATAGCAGCATCTTTGCTGTCTAATACAAGACACGACAGAGACCACAGATTTTAGACTTACTGCAGCTCTGCCCGAGGTATTACAGTAAATGTAAGTTCTTAATCAGCTTTTTACTTTGAGCAATGTGGTCCTGCATGCACACAAAATAATATGCCGAAGATAGAACCGTTGGGTTATTTCACATGTCTGTGCACCAATCAGAATTTAGCAATATTTGAGGCAGAATCTGGTGGCAGTTTTAGTTTTAAACCCTCAACAAATAATACCTATGGGTGTTATTTCTTCAAAACTTAACTTAACTTGTGCCTCAGACAGACAACAACTGAACTGATGTAACCACAGCCCAACTGTAAAAGTCAAGGTGTTTTTCTTCACAAATAATGTTTTATTTGGTTGTATAACAGCTCAGGACAGTGGTGTTATTCAGCCTTGTTGCAAGACTTAAAAACAACTGTTGAGTCTTGCTAGTGGATGTAGTTAAGAGGGTTTCACAGAGGCAGAAAGGTCACTGCAGTCCCTGTTCTGGGTAAACTCAGTTTCTCTGTCTGTCACCTTCCATTTTTGACAGGCCCGGTCAGCATGTCTCTTGGCTGTCTCACAGTGTTGTTGTGTGCAAGAGGTCACTGCCTTTGTTCACAAAATAATTTCCCTATTAGAACCACTGAGCACTTAAAATCCCCAGACACACACTCTCTTCTCAAATATTTCCCTTAATAAAGTGGTTAGCAAGTGATTGCAAATGAATCATCCTGTATTTTTGTCCTCAGCATTTATGGTTTGCCAATCTGCTTTTACTTTCACTCCCACCAGGCAATGCTAACAAAAATAAATCAGGTTGTTTCCCCTGACAACGTCTGCTTATTGCCAAAAGCAGAAACTGTCCAAAATATAAAATTTGGTGTTTGTTGTAAAGCAGCACCTAAAGGTAAGATGTGATGGGTTCATTCCAGGACCAGAACTTCTCCTGCAGCAACACTGTGTGGAAGCCTGAAACCCAGCACAGTCTCAAAAATTAGGTCAGACAAGGAGGATATGTTGTAAACAGAGATGATTATGGCACAATGACACAAACTTAATGCCCCATTTTCGTCTTTTAATTTCTTGTGAAGGTTAACCTCAAGTTAAATATTAAGTTTGGCTTGGTTACGATTACATTATTGCATTTATAGAATAGTTCGACATTGTAGAAGATCATTTGTTGTCTTTCCTGAAGTTAGATGAGTTGGATGATAGATGTTTATATCGTAAGTATGAAGTTACTGCTAGTTAGCCTGGCTTAACACAAAATGGTAACAACAAGACTCCAGGAAGCTGCACATATCCTCTAATAAAAAGGTCTAATTTTTACACGTTTTTGAATGGATTAAACAAATGAGACGTTGTTAATTAGTTAACTTTAGATGCATTTGTAGGCTGTTTTTTTTATTTTTTACTGTTGATGTTTCCAGTGTTTTTGCTAAGCTAAGCTAACAGATTCCTGGGTATAGGTTCATTTTTACTGTACACACATAGGAGTGGTGTGCTTTCTCATTTAACTCAATAAGCAAATCAACAAATCAATAAGCATATTTCCCGAAATGGCAAATCCATCCTTTAACCTATAAATGCATGGGTCAAACATTCCTATGTATGTCGGCTCTTTAGCGACTCTGCACTTATAACAGATATTAAGCCATATTAGAATCATATCGCTTGTAAACTTTTCGAAACATATTATCAACATTAAAAAACACACAAGAAGGTTTACAATCATTTACAGATGTCAGAATCCATTAATATAAGCTTTTATATTTCATGTTTACACTGCACATCTTACAGGCCAATGTAATCATGTCCATTTATTTCATCCATAACTATCATCTATATCCATTTGTTGAGACAGAAGTCTTACACCATTAAGGATCCTCATTTATTCATATTTCAAAAAGATACTCCATCAGAAGAGATGGCCTTTCTTGTACTGCAAACTCATGTGCTGCACATTTCAACTCTGATTATCACAGTTGTCATCATATACACAGATAAGTTGAGTCAATATATGAATAAACATCTGTGTCTCTTACAGTCACGCAAATTAATCATCGTCAGTAACAATCATTATAAAACTATCCAGCAGAATGACAATGATCTCCACTGAGACACACACGCCAAGTGGATTTTTGAAACACTGCAGAGGGTGTTGATCTTATGTTACTTTGAACTGTACACCAATAATATGTTCTAGTTTCAGAATACAGATTACATTAGCAAATACAGAAACTTCCTTGTACATTGAACCATGGCCACTGAAATGTTTCCCTATTTGTTGCTCAGCAGAAGTACATTTATCATGCAATATAGACTCAAAGTCAACATTGGAGTTCTGTAAATAACAAGCTAGATTACTGCACACATAAGGATGCATGACAATTATTATTATGTATAGTAAGTGCTATCAGAAAAGAGGAATTAGATTTTAATGCGTTTTGTTTCATGTGTTCATCAGAAATATCCAGAAAAAGCCTTCTAATGACATTAGGATATTATTATTTTGACTATTATAACTGAAATTGCCTAAATGAAATACAGGTTAGTACGGGCACCTCTCTGTCACCTGAAGTGATGTACTAAGACGGGAAAAAAGAAAAACAAACTGTTCCCAAAGCAGAACGCTACACTACACCAACTTAAAGGTTTTAGTCTCTTTAGTGCCCTTGTTGTCTTGCTCTACACGTACATGTAGATTTACAGCTTGAGGCACAACACTCTGCCAGCAGATGGACCAGATAACCTCATATCAGACTTTACAGCTCCACAGTGATCAGTTCAGACCCTGTGGAAACAAAGCTTTTGCTTCTGCACAGCGGAAACAGTGAAAGAAATTACAAAATTACAAGAATTATTTAAAAAATGAATGGTTATTTACAGTTTACTGAAAGTCCAATGTTTAGTTGACTCATCAACCACCTCCTCCCTCTGCTGACTTAATAGATTCATCAATACTATTTACTCCTTTGCTCCTATGGCTGTTAGAGGTCTTTGTCACTTAACATATGCTGTTTTGGGGCATTTTTGTAAGCAACTGATGCAGTTGTTTTCCTTGGGAGGACAATTTTTCACTTGTCTCATATATACTTACTGGACTATTGGCCACATTCTCTATGTTAAAAGGTTTGGGGCTGGAGTGGTCTCAGGATTTGTGCACTACTTTGTTGTTTTTAGTCAGAGAGGTGCTCCAGCGCTCTTCAAAAAGCCTTGTTGTTGGGATTACTTTACTCTGTTGTTTGATTCTACCTTTTGTCTGACTCTGAAATGCATCTTTGTTCAAACTGTTTCAACTTGACACTTTCTATGTAATAAGGCTTAATAGGATTTTCAAGATTTGGGTAAACACCATCTTAAAGTCACATTGTTAAACTCTAGTTGAAGTGGTAAAAACGTTCACAACAGTTCTGCTAAAAGCAAGAAACCACAACTCAACTCAATAAAAGTACCCTTTTTTTCACGGGATGACATTAACACAACTTAATCTGAGGCAGTTTCCAATTTATTCCTGATCGATTTCTAATTTTGTTTTCCTTGTTCTAAAATCTACATTGGTTTAGCTGCTTCCTGAACAGCTATGTTTGGCCTCGCCCAGTGCCGGGCTTGCTTGTTTTGCTTTCCTTATGCAATAAGTCCACTTATTTATTTCACAGTTGAATTCCTCCTCATTATTCTGCCTCTCTTTCTCATACACTCAGCTGTGAAGAACAAGAGCAAAAAGACATGGCAAGATCCAAAAGTTTGAAGAAGATTTTGGATCAATTTCACCGGCCGAGCTGCAGTTGAGGCAAAAACCTACCCACAATATCACTGTATTAATTCATCAAGGCTGGACAATGTCAAAAGGTACGGTTAAGTCATTTTCTTTTTATTTAAATGTTTCTTTAACCAAAAACAACTTGAGTAGAAACTAATGAGGAAGCAGAATAGCAAAGGTAAGGGTATCTCTGTTCAAACAACATCAAAGAGTATTTTTAAAAAGTCTGTGCCAATTTTTCAGGCAGTGTAGTAAAAAACATGAAATTGAAATCTAGGAAATACAAGATGAATTAGTGTCTGAAGCAGAGCATAGAATTAAAAAGTTTGATGACATTCATGGCTAGAAAAAGGAATCAGCTCAGAAGGGGTAAATAATCAGATCAGCGCTGTTTACTTTGAAAAGATAAAAAAAAATTAAGAATCGCAACACGAGGCACACTCAATCAACTTCGGGACAAGGGAGAGACAACAAATGAAACTCTCCAATACACACAATAACAGCTATGAGGGGGAGAAATCACAAAACCATGGGTGAAGAAGTGCGTGCTGATCAAAATTAAATTAGGCTATGACTGGAACACTCGAGGAAATTACCATACAGAAATTCATGAAAGGCAAAATGATTTGTCTAAAAGTCTAAAAGACAAAAGTAAACACATGAGGTAAAATAGCACAGTAATTTGTTGTTCATACTAATGAAGCCACAGAGCATTATCACCTACGCAGTTCTGCTCAGCTCAATGTAATTTTTTTAGGATCTTTCAGCTTATTATTTTGGCCCGCTGCTGCATTGATTTGATTCAGTGGCATCATTATCAGCTTCATTTTCAAGCAGCAGGCAGCTCTTTCCAGTGAAAACAGCTCTGAAAAACTCACTGTGCGCTACCTTTAGCAAGTAGCTACTAAATAATTTGAAGCATATAGCAGCATAACAGCAAAAGTGAAGTGCAGTGAAAATTGGACTGACATTTGTCAAGTGGCCAGAAACACAACTCCAAATGACTGCTATTGTTGCTCCGCATCAACTAGTAATTTTAAGTAGCAACTGTTTGCTAGCGAGTTTGCTGTATCAACCAGTTTGCTGTATCAACCAAAACGTACTTACTTACTTCAAGAATTCCACTAGCGTAACTTCTTTGCAATTAAACCCTTGTTTAATTTGAAATACTATCCTAAGGAGTTTTACAGCTACATCCTTAGTCTGGTAGTATCAAGCTTTTATTACATTTATTACCATTATCTCTTATCGTCCATTGAGAAAATGTTGCACACTAAAGAAGAAACCAGGAGAACTTACTGGAGAGGATAGCAATCCTGTCCCCTATGAACAATATCATATTATAGCCTAATGTTACATACTAGTTGGATATAGACATCAATTTGACAAGATGCATTATAATGTATGTGTCAATTCAACCTCTAAAAATAGGGGGGGAAATTTAAGACAGCTCTAATGTTTTTATGGCAATTTATTTTTACCTGGAAGCTAATAGCACCGTGTTATGACACTCAGCAAATAATATGTACCAGGGTAAGCACTGTGTCAGTCTTAAAGATGCAAAGTAAAAGAATTGCTCAAATATACTGTCTGACTGCGAAAAAATAGCTGAAACAAATCATTCCAGGAGCTTGCACAAACCAGCCTTAACAAACACAGCAAGAAGTATATATATATATATATATACACACACATATATACACAAATATATATACATATATAGACAAATACATATACATATATAGACAAATACATATATAGACATTGAACAAAAAGCAACAGCAATTGTTACAAATAATAACCTCAGTGATGTGCTTTCTGCTTTAATTTTACAGTTTATTCACAGGCATAATTCCCAGCGAAAAATACTTTCTGGTTGACAATATCTTGAGCTTCAAAACAGCCGGAAGGGGAAATAAAATATGCTAATAGACAGCAGCTCACATCTGCTGTAGAAAATAGGGCCAATAGTCATTATCACAAGTCATTAGACAATGATACAGAGGAAATTCACAGGACCAGATGTATTACACTAATAAGCACTGGTATCAATGTCACTTGAGCATCAGTCTATTGTACACTAACTGCACCTATAAATCACATAATGATAGTCTGGTGGCTGTGCTAATCAAACAGATAACTGATTATTTTTGTAATTGCTTACATCACATTTAAATGCACTACAGTGTGCTCTATATAACCAGGTTGTAAATTAAATGAGCAGATAAAACATTAATTTATTTATAAAGCATTATTATTAAGGTCTCATGTTAACACCAATTCAAATTTTTTTTTTAAACAATGTCGGTCCATCAAATTCAGAATCCAGGTCAAGATCATGTTTAGAGCCTTACATTGTCAGGCTGTCTACTACAGCCTAATAATACTAGTAGGGACTGGATGTCTCTCACACTGGACTTAAGATCCAGACACTTTTAAAAAGCAACTCAAGACCCATTTTTTGGTTGTTTTTGTTTTGCCTGACATTAATTCTATGTAATTTTACTGTGAAGCACTTTGTGGAGTCTTGAAAGGTGCTACATTAAATTTGTTTTAATTATTTTCTCTAAAAATACTGTTCGGTCTAGATGGACTGTAAGTTTTCATGTGGGTATTGTTAGTGTCACACTGAGGCTAACTAAAATGTTATTTTTCAAATGAGATGTTTTGAGAAATTGTGCAAAAATGGAAACCTTTGCTCACCTGTGGGAGCAGAGTTACCATGGTGACGAGGTCTTTCTGTGCAAGGGTAACTCGGTTGACACAAAAGCTCCCAATGAGCCACTGTATGAAAACTAATAATAAAATGCTTAACTGGATATATATGGCAAGTAGAATCATACAGACCCTGTTACAATAGCACCTTTTTGAGTTACTGTTACCGTTTTTTAGATAGCAGTATACAGGAGGATACAGCAAGCCCTCAACAGTTAGACCTCAATCTGCCTTTTAACCCTGTAAAAACAGCTTTTTTTTCCACTACATGTCTTTCAACTTTCTAAAAAAACAGCATTAAACTTTTAGAACCAGGCAAACATGTTTTTATAGATATGAAGGCTTATTTTCTTCAAACTCTTGTATAGAGTCTCAATCCCATTTTGGATCATTTTAGTGTTATACCACAAGACGTCAGAATCGTGCTTTAACAGACAAGCGACAATTTCATATGACAGCTGTCACAGAGATTGGTGAGGGGTGATCAACATCAGTGTGATTGGTATGTTAAAGAAATTTGGTATATTGGAAGTCCAAAGAATCCCAACAGCAGTGATGAAATGAAGTACATTTACTCATTTACTGTACTTAAGTACAAGTGCAAGGTACTTCTAGTTTACTTGAGTATTTCAATTTTACTTTATAATACCTCTCTAGTTTTCATAGGAAGAAGTGCTCATTTATGGGTTAAATGTCCTCCTACTTCTTAAGCTAAATAAACTATAAAAAAAACCCTGGAAAATGCATGCGTCACAAAGCTGAAAACAAGGCTGTTTTTTTATGGCGCTCATACAAAGTTGAAGTTAGGAGATACGTGGTTCTGGAGGACAGGGCAGCAATGCCAAAGAAAATCTCTTTTTCAAGAGTGACCTGACCAACAGGGCAGCATAAACATTGTTACAACAGTAAACACAAAAAATACAAACAGATAACTGTCACACATTACAAATGACTGAACGCAATATCCAGTTTATATGGAATACAAGGTCAGGGACAAAAAACAATGATGATGCTGTAAACAGGTACAACTCTCTAAAACAATTTAAGTGACGAGTTAGAAGAGAAGAGTACTCATTTCTCTATCCTAACCAACATCTGTAGAATATTGTGAGAGCACAGGCCATATTGATTTCGTTTTTGGACATGCATGTACAGAGATAAGAAGGCACCAGCCTGAGGAGAGCTTAGGCTCGTGCCAACCAATGAGAGAGTCTGCAGACACACAGAGATGGCCATACAGAGCAGATAAGCAACATATAGAGTACAGTGGTATACAGTATCCAACTTCTTTAGCCACTGACCAGGTGCATTCATAAAGAGCAGATCACCGTAATCCAATAGAGGTAAAAAAAAAAAAAA
>NW_023339652.1:11495443-11495698 GCF_004916995.1 Morone saxatilis | reverse complement strand
AAAAAAAAAAAAAAAAAAGTTGAAGCTGAAATCAAATGTTTTCTTGCCTGGAGGAAAAAACTGGATTTATTACTAAAACAGAAACCTGATTTAAGTTTCAGCTTGGTAACAAGGTTTTCAGTGTGTTATTTGAATGATCAATAGTAACACCTAAATAGTTACATTTGATGATTTTCTAAAATATGATGCATTGCTTTAGAATAAACTACAGTTTTAATAGTATACAAAGTGTCTACTGCAGTAAAATGCAACATA
>NW_023339652.1:11451674-11495401 GCF_004916995.1 Morone saxatilis | reverse complement strand
GGGGACAATTTTATACAGAATGAGAACTTTTACTTTTTATACTACTATAATTATATTTAGCTAATAATTCTTTTACCTAAGTGTGGTTTCGAATGCAGTCGGTTTTAGATGCTGTATTGATGTAACTCGAATAGCATTAAACAAAAATACAAATAAACAGGCACCATAGCAGCACATTCATCTATGTTTATAGATATTACTTGTAAACTGTTCTAACACATAGTGTAAGACTTTATATATGCTGTATATCGAGCGGCTGAAACAAAGTTTACTCAATTGCACATCCAATTGATTTGCATTTCCCAGACTAATACGCAAACCGAGGAGCATATCTTGTGTCTTATGCATAAATCAACAAGGATAATCACATTTTGAAAATCAGGTTGATGAGGTGCTTCTCCCTCACTGCCAAAAGAACCCAGGAGAATGTGCTTCAGTCAGAAAAATTTGCTCCCTGTCAAAATAAAAACTCAGCTGATGTGCTATTTCAGGTGCCAGGAAATGTTGGTCGCAGAATATAATGAACCAAATCATAAGTCTCCACTGTCACATTGCCTCGTTCACTCAGTCATGAGACGTTAACCACATCCAATGAGAGCGAGCGCTCCTCTCAGCCAGTCAATGAGTCGCTATGACAACAGCTCTTGACAAGGGAAATCGGGTTTGATGTCTTGAAAAAACAACTCAAGGCATCAAACGGGGCTGCTGACTGACTGAGCCCCTCCTGGAGACAACTGCAAAGAAGCCTGTCCACTCTGTAGGATGATGGAGCTTGTAAATGTAATTCAGATCATCTGTTTCCATTTTGTCAAAGGAGGAGAGCTTATGAATAAGGAGTCTCATTGAATATTCAGAGACAATGAGCATCAGTGTCAATGGGATGTCAGTAGAACGAGTTTCCCTTCATCTATTAACCTCTGGACGGGTGGCTGTGAACTCGAGACCCCCTCAACTCATTATTGATGCTTTCTAATTAGTCTTTTGGTTCTCTTTGATCTCACATTTTGTTATTCACCACAGTGGCTTCCGTGCCCTTTGGAAATAGCAAAATCATTTATTCTCATGCTGTGATTTACAGTTATTGCGTGCCCAGGCCGTGCTAGGTAATTTGGAGATGAAAATGAGCAGGGACAGGAGGAGAGTTCAAGTCTGTAACTCATTTCCCACCTTCACTTCCTCCTCTTCTTCCTCCTACATATGAAAGTAATAACTCAGTCTTTCTGTCCGCAGCTGACGATGTAGCCTTTGTTAGAGCATCGTAGCGCCAGGCATGATGGTCTCAAGGTTGTCCTCAGTGCCAAATATGAGCCTCAATAAAATCGATCCGCACATATCTCAGGCCAAAGACAGATGGTTGTTGGATAACAGTTCTCTAACCAGCTCTCGAGGATGCCAAGCTGAGAAATTTACACATCAAAAAAAACAAGTTGGCAACATTTCTGCTCAGGTAAAATTACACAGCAGCACATTGGCAGTACATTTCAGTCAGTCCTCACACTGCAGGCACTTCTCAGATGTAATTCTGCTTTGAAATTGCAAGTCTAATAAAAAAAAAAAAAAAATATTGAATGTAACCTGCAGTGAAGATCCAATATAAATGAACTAGGTAATGTGACTGTTTCCCAGCATGTTATAATAGTACAAACTGTGCAGAATGACCAAAAGCATATTGTGTGTGACCAATTCAAAAGAATCACTGTGATAAAAGAAGGTAAAGTCCTGAAGGAAGTGTATGTGTGCACTTATTTGCATGTTTTGCTCCATAAATATTCAGTGTACATGGCTCCGCTTCATAAGAAGCTCCTATAATGATCCGACAGCTCCTCCTCTCCCTCTAATAATCCCGGTAAATCTCTCCACAGCTACCCCCCTGAAGTGGACATCAGCCTCTGGACCTGTAAGTAAAGCCTTACACCTGGCACGGTGAGGCCAGTAAACATAGATGATCTGCTGCCAAAAACCTTGAAATCACCCAACCTCATCCCCGGGGCTGAAGACGACAGAGTGAGTGAGTGAGTGTGTGTGTGTGAGAGAGTGTGTGAGAGAGCAGGAGATAAATTGAGAGGGGAAGAAGAGGTGAGCAAAGGAGGGCAAGGATAGTTGTGGGTTGCACCGGGAAAATTAAAAAAATGTGTATGTGTTTGGGGGGAAGCCAAGAAGAGAAGAAGAGAGATGCATTCATTTGTGTGATAAGTATCTGTCTTAGGGATAGAGTGGATAGAGAGAGGCCTCTACTTAACTAGTTCTGATTGCTCATCTGGTGTATGCTTAGTATGTGTGTGTGTGTGCGTGTGTGTGTTTATGTATGGTTTGATTACTCTGCCAGTGAAGTGGTCCTAATCAAATAGTGAGGAAAGAAAAACACCTGATCCTCTGTAATTGCATTAACTGGGCTCTCTCTCTCTGTCTCGCTCTCTCTCACACACACACACACACACCCCTGCAAGGGCCTGACTCCCACAAAACAAAACCTGATATTGAGTGGCCTCAGACAACCTACATGACCACACGGAGGGAGTAATGTAATGGAAGGGTTAAAAAGCCAAAAAGGGAGATCTGGCTCATATAGATGATAATAAAGTATGGCTAAAAGGATAGAGGTAAAAATGTCAAATGATGGAAGGAAGCCTGTATGAGCCAGCAGTAATCTGAGAATAATCAAACTAAGAGAAAACAGCCTTCTCTTCACCTGGCTGCACCCAGGACAGTGGTAATGTCCTTATAAAAACACTGATCCATCTTCAGTTGAATTACAGCCTTTGCTGTTAAACCAAATCTGGCCTGTGTGTGTGTGTGTATTGGAGAGGAGCAGCCTGCCAATACAGCCATCAATATTTGTTCATCTAATAAATGCACAATCTTGCAAAATAAAATTGAGTTTCATTCACAGTCGCCAGCGGGGCCATATTGAAACCTATCGATTGCCTGCGCTTATGCTCGCCTGCAGCAGCGGCGGCCAAGGACCCATTGGTTTTGGGATGAGATGTGATCAGTGCAGCTGCCAAATGAAAGCAGCGACAGCGGCGACGCCGGGCACAACTCAGCAGAGTTTTCGGTAGCACACGCGCTGGCACTTAACCTTGACGCTGTGTTCAACCTCACTATAAATAATGCCCTTGGGAGGAGGAGGAGTGTGGTGGGTAGGACGAGAGGAGGTGCGGTGGAAGGAGAGGCAAGGTGAGAGAAAAATACAACGAGAGAGACACTGGCAGGGTGTGCATTTAAAGAGCTGCAGAGACTGTGGGAAGGTTGTATAGGAGTAGTGTGTGTGTGTGGAAGAGGAGGAAGAGGGGAGGAGGAGAGGGAGGAGTGGAGGAGGAAAGGGTGCCAGAAAGGTCACTAGGCAAAAATGATGAAGTCATCTGTATTAGATTTTCTGTAGCTGCAGCCTGGATGAAAGCTGGCTGCTGGCCAGAGAGGTGAGTTGCCTGTACCTGAGGCCAGAGATCCTCAGGGATTAGCAGCTCATCAGTTTCATAGATTTGCATAAAATTTTAATCAATATCTGGGGTTTGTTGAATTTATACTGCTTCTAAAAAGGCTCCCTCTACAACTTGGTCAACATACATACTGAGATAACATCAAGAAAATAAATTAATTGGGGCATTTTGTTGTGTCTGTCAAGACCTGATAAAAATCCACCAGGAAGTCTCACATCCTTGAGATTTTCATGAACTCAAAACCCTTTTTGACACTATTTATGGCTGGCATCCTTTCTGCAAAAACAATTCAATGTATTCATATACTCAGCAATAATCTCTCCATCTAGTAGTTTTTATTAGTAGTGGCATAGTCCGCCATTCCTGCACTCAATTCAGGTTGCCTACCTAAGCATGAGGTATTCACAGGAAAACAATGCATTCATGGAATCCAGCACAGTTTTTTCTCATTGATATCGGCCTCACTGTTAACCTTTTGCTCGCTTTACACTTTGTATCAAGTTACTGGTGATGCAAACATCCTACTGTCACGTCTTAACATTAAAAGCAAATGGTTGTATTGTTGTAGCTGCTTAACAAGCGCTGTACTTGCTGTTGCCATGGTAACCACAGGTGTCATCAAACCAATTAGGACTGAAATATTAAGGATTACATCTTTAATGATCCATTTAAATTCAAATCTTTTAAGGGGGGATTTTTTGCACACAAATGCACACAATTTCCATCTGGCCATCTGTTTGTTTCTATGTCCACAGAGCCACTTTGTAAAATCAACTAATTGTTCCCAAAAAAGTTTGGAGACTCTGGTTTCCTCCAGGGCCCTGCATCCACTCCCCCTACCCGCCTCTGCGACTGCTAAACCACTGATGCAACAAATAGGCAATCCACTCCCTGTGGCCCAGGACAGCTCTGTAGCCTCTGCAGTGAAGGCCTTTTTCACTGCTCAAAGAAGCTTCCTCCGTCACAAAAATTAAAGCCAGGACTCCAAAATTCAAGAGTATTTGGATATCATAATACATTAGATATATTTTTTCTACTGTGCAGTACTGTGTGTTTTGGAGGAGACAAAGAGAATCACCCATGTTCAATCATAAAACATAAAATTCATAATTCTCCCAGAGAGGTAACAGTCTTCTACAGTTGAAACTCAAGTAAGTTTGCAGTTTGTGTTAAAAGGGGAAAAAAAATCTAAAGCAAAAAACAACTACTTCTCAATGCACTATACTAAATTCATGAGCTGAGTTTGTTTAGAGGTGTAGTTTTCTTATTGACTTGCCAAATGTAGACAACATGACCTGTAGTCAAAGTAATTACAGTTCACTTGCAATAAAAGTTTAATAGTTGAAATTTCCTCAAACACAAACAAAATGTCAACAGCAGGTTTGGCCTTGGTGCCACACAATTGGATTGCAATTTTGTAGACAAACTATGTTTCTCTGACGCTCAGCAATACACAGGGGGCAATTTGTTGTAAAAAAGAAGTTAATAAAAATGTCCCATCTGACAGAAGCCTCAGGGGACCACAGTATAAAATAGAAACAAGACATGTGTCCTGAGCAACTGGGCTTTCTTGGCTTGGGGAGTATATGTACTGGGGCCGATGAGTAATGAGGAGCAGGTGTGCAGGCAGGTGACAGATCAGGAGATGAGTTGGAGCTGGAAGCACTGAGAACAGTTGGTGGGCAGGTGAAGAATAGCAAGGTCCGGAGCCACAGGAAATGTTAGCAGTGCACAGGAAAAAAAAAAACCAAGATGCAGTGTTAGAAGAAGATGAATCACATGAAACTATGACCAAGCATTTTTCCCTTCTCAGTCATGGTGCACCCACACAGGTGTTTTCACTTATTTTGCCTGATTGCTCTCAGGACTGTGTGGGCACGTAGAGAATGTGATTGATTGGCATCTACGTCACTCTCCTGTTTTGTCGCACCTGTCAGGGTGAAGTTTGCGCCTCAGTTCAAGGCTGTGTGACTGATGAATTAAAGAATGAGTTTCCTGTTTAAGCGTGAGCTCAGCAGACTGAAAATTTGCACGGTTAGCCAGTAGAAACAGCGGTGTCTTGTGTGCCAAAATGGAGGAGTCACTCTGTTTTGTACAATTTAACACTAACGGACCGAGTCCTCTGCTCAATATTCTTTTATTGCTCACATCAGTCCCATGACATTGTGATTAGTGGAGTACATGGAGTTTAGTGATAGTGATGTATTTTCTTTAAAAGTGGCACCAAACTCAACCTGAGTTGAGGTCTAGTTAGACAAAAAGATGTTTTTTCTTATGAAAATTGACTGTAGTTGTTTGTATGTTACAGAAATAGATTATTCGCTTTCCTGCTAAGAGTTAGTTGATACCACTCTCCTATGTATGCTAAATATGAAGCTACAGCTGGACAACTGTTAGTTTAGCTTAGCATAAAACTGGCCATGTCCAAAGGTAGAAAAAACTGCCTACCTGCACCTCTAAACCTCACAAATAATTAATGAATAGATCATAAGAAGCTCACAAAAAACAGAAGTTTTTTGTACATGTTTTACAATAGGTGGATTTTTTAATTTTTGGTGTTTTTTTTTTTTACCTTAGAAGGCAAGCTGTTTCCCTGTTTCCAGTCTTTATGCTAAGCTAAGCTAGCACCTCCTGGCTTTACCTTAACATTTAGTAATACCGATCTTCACATCTAACTCGGCATGACAGAGAATAAGTTAATATTTCCCAAAATGTCAAACTGTTCCTCTAAAACAACTCTTTGGCCTGTGCTCACAACTGCCAGTTTCTGTGTGAAGAAGACAAGTAAAGTGCAGCGTAAGGGCAGTCCTAATGATAAAATAGATGTTGATGACAATGCTGTTATAGGAGCTGATACAGCATATAGCTTCTCTGTACATATTTCAAAAGGGAGAGGACAATCAGCTTCTGCTTAATCACCCGTTTTAACACTCGCCCTTAGCTGTGATCAAAAAGCACTATAAGGGTGTGACTGCAAGTGTGCTGCTCCCATCAGTGAGCTCTTTTGGAAAATCAATGCAGTTATGCCTCAAGTGTAGACTCAGAGGAAAAATATTTCAAAGTTTTAATAATTGGGATTCAACTGATCCCAAGCTGCCTCCCTTACAGTTCTACAGCTCTTCACATTCCTAAGGGCTCTTTGCATAACTCAGCATGATTGGTTGTGATTTCTCAAGCAGAACCCTGAGCGTCTGACAAGCCGGTGAGACACTGTTGAGAATGTCAAGGCGGGTCAATCAGCACGCTGTCAAATAAAAGCTACCAATTACCTCACAACCAATCACGCGGCATGCAGGTTTGCATGCAGATTAGCCGCGGTAGGTATATTTTTTATTTTTTTTAACTCCAAATGTTTGGTATTTTTAAAATTCATTGCTGTCATAGAAACCGCATGGGTCCTTGTTAAACGCTGTAGCCTTGCTGTCACCGGAGGGACCAAAGAGTTCACTTGTCTCCCTCCCATACCCAAACACAACTGTCTGGCCACTCAGATAGAGAGAGAGATAAATATTTGGCCATGTCACGCTGCTCACGGTATAAAAGCACCACATGACAAAGTGCGTTATTCATCACATCACAGTACTAATAAATTCAATGCTTTGTGCGTGGCAAAAAGAGAGTATAAGAGAAAAAGAGAAAGTGACAGAATAGGAATGTGGAATTGCAGTCCACCAGAAGGCCACTCTATCATGCTGTCGTAAACCTCTATTACTAGAACTGCCTGGGAATTCTGCACATATAAATCACTTCGCTAATATGACCGTAGCATGGTGGCTGACCACAGGCCCTGGCAGCAAACTACCACAAAAAAGAAGAAGCACAAAACACTTACACGGAAACAAACACCCTCCCCCATCCTGCAGTCCAGTTGTACTGACCCGAAAGGCGGAAAGCAATTTCAGCCGAGAGTACAAGCATTATTACAGGTCTTGATGGAAATGAATGGTGGGGTGGAGAGCTCGACAGGGTAATGCCTCACATTCCATGTACTGCTTTCTGGGTCAGGCGTTTCCTAAGATTTCCTGCCGCATGTGGCACAGGCATACATGCACACGAAAAACACAGAACAGGAGACACAGTCGCAAGCACATACACACACGGATGAATACAGAGTTTGTATTCTGTGGGTGAGGCCATTCGGTCGGCACCACATGAGACGTCTACATTTATTATTGACTGATAATAAGGCCACTGGCAAGGACAACTTGTTGCCTGCTCACCATATTATACAGGAATATGATAAAGCCTCTGAATTAATTAACTACCACTGTGAGACAATGGGGAATATGTTTACAGGCCTTTAAAGAATGCCATTGGACATGGTTGTGAGAGATATTTGATATTTTCTGCCTTTTGAAATAGGAAAATCTGTTCATCAGTCATTAGCAAACACAGTCTCTTTGAGCAAAAGTACAATAAACACTGAGCCTGCAGTGGTATTGACTGGGCTAGAAATTAATTTGTGTTCTGTTCCACATTAATTAATCACTTTTAAGAATGGTACCTTAGCCAGAATACACAGGATGTTTTGACATTGGTAGTCCTCAGAACATCCTCGTGTCCAAAAAGCGTCCATTCAAAAATTAATTACAGTCTTACTGTGGCTGCACCATCACTGTGAGTGCAAGCTGTTTTAATTAACACAGTGAGAGCGTAAGTTATTCAGTCAGTTAATTCTCTGTAATGCAGCACAAGCCACTAAATGTGCACACACAGTTCACTGGAGTAAAGTGTATATACAGAGGATTTGTGCATCCATGCAAACACACGCTGGCCCACACGCATATACTGCATGTATGCATGCACACAGGCACATGCACACATACATGCAGTGTATGGTGTACAGCTGAAAGGGATACAAAGAAGAGCATTGACAAAAAAACAAGAGCAGAACAGGAAGAAAACGATCACTCAAGTCATTTCCTGCATTGTTAACACCCAGCTTAAACAGGTTGATGCATTCCACGGAGATCGCTAACACTGCCGTGTCTTTTCAGCGCCTGTGTATGTTTCCAAATCCCCTTTCCCCTGCCCTGAGACAATCAATAGAAAGCTTTTTCGCAGTGGACAGCCAGGAATACAAAGGACCCCTGGGTAATAAAAGTCAGTCCCTGATGTCGCAACTTCAATCTCTTAGCCACTGGTAAATGTCATTGATGAGTAAATAAAGAAAACATGCAGTGGCCCCGGCAGCTACTTCTCTCTGCAGGTCAGGGCTCGGCTTTAATTCATCGTCTCCTGATTATAGAAAAAGAATAAAAAGATGTCTGCCTTACCTCAGTTGACATTAAATGCCAGCCATAGGTAACAAATGTTACCTTATCACGACAAGTTGAGGGGAGTACGGAAAAATTGCAACAATATTAGAAACATAAACTCTGGATTTGTGTCATGTGAGGTAGACTATATTGTCATTTGTCTTTCTGGCAAGCGGCAATAGGCTTCACATTAAAAAGAAATACAGACTACAGTACATTCAGAAAACAACAGCTCAGAGACATTTGTTTCTCTTGTGGTCCGTAACTCTTTGCTTTCTATTGGAGCAAGAGGCCAAGACATATCTGATCATCTCCACTGCTGTGATTCTGTCATGTTTAATTTGAGACCTTGCTACTGCTTTGCATTGCGCAGGGCATATGGCATTCCAGTGCTGCTTAAAAAAGCAGAGAGATGCATGAAAAATGACTTCCCAGGACTCCATTAGGGTTTATACATGGTATTACACATGTTAAAGCTATCGCATATAGCTCTAGCACAAACGTGAATTATTTATAGCTTCTTTACCCATCTGTAATATCATGCAGCTACAACAGTGTATGAAGCGGTCTTCAGCATGCACAAGGCCTTCCTTCACAGATATTCACCTCATATGAAGAGGATTCCCATTTTCTTTTGCCTGCAAGTAAAACAGACAACACCTGAAGGTCATTTTTGCATAAATTCTCAATGCACAGATGAATACGCATCATAGGGTAGCCATTTCCATTTGCTGTTTCAGTCAATTTATTGAATATGCATCAGGTCATGATTTTCTAATGCTCCTCCAGTCCACGCAGAGGTAATTAAACCAAATATGATCAACGGCTGGGTGTTAAAACAGTTCAACCTGAAACAGCAGCTTAGCAACTGGAAATGAAGCAGCAGTTATGGGAAAAGAGGAGAGGAAGGCCAGCAAGCAGATTAACGGTCAAGGAAGAAGGCAATCAAAGAGACCTATCAAGAAAATAATAAAAAATAAACTGTTCACATAACAGTTTGGAACTGACGGTGTCCTTGAAGGGACCGTTAAAGCGCTGCCACAAGGGCTTTTTCGGAGAGGTTTTAATCTTCCTCAGTGTTTTGAATAAGAAATGATTCAATTATTCAGACAAACCTAATTTGTATAGCACATTTTGTACATTAAAATGCAACGAGCCCTTTAGGTGATGAGACAGGTTGACTGGTCTCATGCTTCATTCATGATGATCAGTGGGGCAATTAATACACAAGCTACTTTTGTTCCCTTTCTAGATGTGATATCATGACGTGCCTATTGTTTTTGCATTAAAACAGAGAACAAAGATTATTTTACATTTTTAATTCAGTGATAATTAACAGGTTTAGCAACATTTAGATTTGATTCTAATGTGGGGAGCGAAAGGATTACCGTCATCTGGATCCGAACAGATTAGAGTAGTTCATTTAGGAGATAGGGGTTTAACTGTTACAGTTGGAAAAAAAAAAAATAATTTTCCCTGTAGGACTAGTTCAAGATTTTAGGAAATACACTTTGCTTTCTTGCCAAGAGTTAAAAGATTGATAACACTCTCATGTTTGTACAGCAAATATAAAGCTAGCTGGAGCCAGGAAGCTGTTAGCTGCTCTGTACCCCCACTGCTAGCCTTGCAGTCGCACCAAATAAACAGATTAAATTGGCTACTTTTGTTATGTGGCTCATTTGTAGCGGTTCTTTGACAAATGAAACCAGATACAAACATACATCTATCAGCTGAATTGACTGCATCACCGGATTTTATTTAGACGCATTTTTTTTGTTTTTGTTTTTTTTACAAATTTTTTTACAAGTGTTTTCTTCTCCCTGACACTTTCCCTATCATTCTATTAGCTCTTGGTTGTTTCAGCTGCAAAGCTTTCTAATGTAGGATGAGGCTTCTTGAAAATTTAGATCATGAAAAATAATCTAAAAATAACTCTTCTTACACCTCTTAAAATCAAGAAGGCCTTGCGACCTCCCATGAAGCTTTGACCACCGCTGCTGAGGATCCCCTGCCCCCAGTTTGGGAACCACTGGTCTAGGTCACCCAGCCACCCAAGAGTCAAATTGTTTGATTTTATATTCTTTGTCATGCAAACTTAAACCCCATTACCTATTATTAAAGATCCTGAAGATAAAGTTATCATCAAATGATCCCTTTCTCACTCAAATAAAGCACAAAATATGACATACATTCAAGTTTGCATCCGTAGTTGGCTTTCACTCTACACATACAGATCAGTGACTGAGAACAGACTTTTTCATCCAAATGCAACATCTGGACTAGAAGTGTAGCAACAGATTCTCCTCCTAACGCCCCCTAACACACCACCTGACAGCCCAAGAAACACACCATCTACTTTTCTGTCTCTTTGTCTCGCCTCCTCTCTTGCTGCTCCTCTTGCTGCTCCTCTTGCTGCTTCTCTTGCTGCTTCTCTTTCAACTCCCCTCTCTCAGTCTGCTTTTCTTTCTCAGTGAATTTCTCTCTCTAAGCAGTCGCACTCCAGACAAAACAGATGAGTCTGGAATGTTCCCACACTGCACACGATGGATGACAGCAGTCCTCAATGGGATTGTATGTGTGTTTTTCTTGCCTCTATATGAGAGTATTTTCTATTCCTCTCTCTCTTTCTCTTCAGCAGTTCATTTTTTGTCTTTATGCCAGCACCTATGCACACAAAATCTCATGGTCTCCACAGTGTTTCCCTGCCTCTCTGTCTCCATTTTTCTTCTGTTCAGGGACATCCAGTCATCTGCCTCTAAATTAGGCTATTCCATGCCGTTGCCCAATTGCCCAACAGCATGAGGCTCTGACCGCAACAGTTACACTGAGCGAGGGCTTCAGCCTGCCTCTAAATCCCACAGTAAAACCCCAGCAATGCCATCTGCGTGGACAAACATTAGGCATTTTTCTTGCAGCACATGTGTCTTTATGGAAAAAAAATAATGTGTGCAGGAATATATGAATGAATGTGTGTGAGTGTGTTTGATCACTGAAGGACAGGTGTACTCTTTCCTCCCCCCTGCTTCACTCTGATACACAGCCATGGGCACACCTGCCTGCCTGCCTCCATCCCTCCCCCATCTATCTTTATCCTCTTCTCTGTTTTCTGCCTCTTTCTCCTGTCTCTGATTTTTCTCACATTACTATCCTTTTTTGGCGGTACAGGAGGCCAGAGTAAAAACTAAAGCAATACAAGCTGTCTTCTCTTTTTTGCCACGGTTTATCGGGTCATCTTTCCTTTCCATTCCTCAAATTTTTGCCTCCCTCCCTCTCTTCCCCTCTCTCTCTCTCTTTCTTCACTTCACTTGGAGCCCGACTGGCTAACATCGTGAGCCAGCTGTGAGGCTGCAATCAAACGAGCTCCTGCTAGACCCCCTGGGGTTCTGCTGACACTACACACACAGAAAAAGAGAGGGAAGTGTGCACGGTCTTGCACGCTCTCACATGCACGTACACACACAACAATCACAAAACCAGCAGGTTAGGGACGAGCGTATGGGTACTAATAAAGAAACCAAAATTGTGCATAATTCTGTGATTTGGCTTTGCCTCTTTTCACAAAAAAGATTCTTTCATTATTCAAAGTACAAATTCCATTTGAATCACCTTTAGGATTTTCTCTGCCTCTGGGAAAAGGTCATGGTATAAATGAACGTCTCTTGTGCTGAAAGGATATGAAGTGAATGTGAAAAAGGCTACACACACACACACACATACACACACACAAGGGTACACCAGTACTAGACAAACAATTGTCTATGAGCGCAGAAGTAAACACAAGCCCTGATAAACATGCAGGAGAGCAAAAGACCTCTTGTAAATCTATCATCTTGCGAAGCAACCTTCCCTTAATCCCCCTTCAACCCAACCTTTCTCAATGCCTGAGTTACACTTAAAGCCAGTTGACTGCTTGTTACAGGCAGTAAACAGGTATGTCTCCAGTCAGTGCCTGAGTGCGTTGTTATGTCATGGTTGAGAAGAGACCCCCAGTGCGGTTCCATAACCCACTTACTGGCAGGCAGACAGACTGAAGATCGGAGGAGCAGGCTTAGGTGAGTCACACATCAGCACTGCATTAGCTGGAGAGAGAATTTCAAGGCAGGATGGGAGTCTATAGAGAGACAGCACAGGGAGCTGGGCTAGCGTTCAGTCTGACTTCAAATTCTACTCAATAAAGGGTTTCATAAGGACATTCAAACATTGCACAGACACATCGACTCCAGTCAACCACTAGCCATCTATATTGATCATAATCTACAGGTTCACGTACAGGTGGTAAACTCCCCTGTAGGGCAGACTATAAACGTAATAATAGCATAACAGTTTTTATAGATTTTATAGAATTAAAAGAGTTAAAGGAACAGTTGGACATTTGGGGAAATACACTTATTCGCTTTCTTGCAGAGAATTAGATGAGAATATCAATAGCACATTAACGTCTGTATGGTTGGTAAGATGTACTGTAGCTGGAGCCAGCAGCCAGTTAGTTTTGCTTAGCACAAAGCCTGGAAACTTCATGTGCCTACTAGCACCTCTAAGGCTAAAGTGTATTCCCCAAAAACTATGAGTATAACCTATTTGCTTTTTTGCCAAGAGTTAGTTGGGAACATCTATACCACTCCTATGTATGGTAAATATAAAGCTACCACCAGCAGCCAAGACGGGAAACACTAAAACTCAATCGTTAATGTACAGTAATCTCAATCTGTACAAAAACAAAAAACTAGCCAGGCTAGCTGTTTCTCCTATCTCCAGTTTTTATGCTAAGCTAAGTGGCTGCCGGCTCCAGCTTCATATTTGCCCTACAGACATGAGCGTTGTCTTCTCATCCAACTCTTGGCAAGAAAGTGAATAAGTGTATTTCCCAAAAATGCTAAACCTTGTTAAGCGGTTGTTTTGTGTTTGCAACCTTTTTCTGAAGAAATCCTCTTAGTAAGGTTTAGTCTTCAAAATAGCAGAAGTAATGTGCAAATGAGACTAAATGACTTTGGGATGTGATGTTACTCAATAAACAACACTAGTCTGTGTGCAGAACTATTCTTGACATTACAAGTGTGTTGTCAGTGTTACAAAATTCCAACCAATATCCAACTCCCAGGTGACATAAACAGATACATCGAGCTGAAAAAGCCTGCTTCGGCTGACTTGGATGATGTCTGGGCTCCCAGTTGTGAGATCAGAACAGGAAACTCATCTGTTTCAGTAGCCTAGCTCAGCCTAGTCCTGTCCCATCTCAACCCAACTGTGACAACAAAGCTAATTACCGAACCTCCGATCCCACAGTGCTGACAGTCTTGTTAGGCCTACGATTTACACTTTTAATTGAATGAAGCGTATCGGCATCATCTGCCTCATACTAAGTATTTGGCTGCTTACAAGAGCCAATATCCAGAGCAGCTAAGTTTGATTAAGGATGAGTTCTAAATCAGCAATCCATACTGATGACACACTTGGAAAAGGTCCCATTCACACCTCATATTAAGTGATCAGATGTCATGGGGACTGAATTTCTTCTACATCTGTTCACATTCTGATTCCAGTATTAGCTGCATGTATTGATATTCAGGATTAACCTGTTTCTGTAACATCCAGATAAGATATTGAAGGGCTTTTTGTGTATTAATGGGTTGGTTTCAGATGCCCACCCACACAATACTCCACAAAATAGGAATTAATTCCTTTATCCTGCCATGTTTTTGACCTTCACTTTACAAGCATATGTGTAATAACAGAGGCTACGAAGTCTGCTTTAACCCACCCCCCTTCTGCATCAGCTTGTAAATCCCTGCCCAGAGTAACTACAATCCTTGTACCATGAATAATCACTTAACATCTCTCCCTTGAATTTTAAAAAATCTATACATTCGAGCTGATATTCTTATCTTGACAGTGACTGTTGAGGGGATTAAAACTTTTGCCTTCCAGTTAAAGCATTTCTTGGTTCCTGCTGGAAAAGCTCCAGCACCAGACATGTTTAAGGGCCAGTGAAACCTTTTTTGGAAAATGTGCTTATTCACTTTCTTGCCGAGGGTTATATGTAAAGATTGATACCATTCTTATGTCAAATTAAAAACCAAAACAGCTAACCTTGCTCGATTCAAAAGTAGTAAAATCTGCCAACCAGCACCTTTAAAGCTCACTAATTAGCACATTATATCTTTGTTTAAAAATTACAATTTGCCCTTTATAGAGGGTTATGTGCGGGCCTATTTTTTGGCCAGGGTCAGTAACTAGACTTGGCTCGACTTGGTTTGACTCGTCGCACTAGCCCATGTGGCAGGGATCCGCATCTCCATTACAACAGGGCTTGAAGGGGTGCCTTTAAAGGCAAAAAGAGCAGTGATGGTTGAGAGAGCTCAGAATTGAATGAAGAGAGGGACCGGCGTTAACGAGAACAAAGCGGTGAATAAAGCTTTATTTTCAAATTGTTTCATGGCGGTTACATTCTAAAGCAGAAAATAAACATGGCCACCTTCCTCCGTGCGGGATGTAGACTTGTTTTTATTGTAGACGCTGACTAAGCTGCGCTATTTTGGTGATAATCACATTTCATGTCCTAATAAGAAAGCTGAGCGCAAGCAAACTATTCTTTTAACTATCTACAAGTACTGTTCTCCAGAGAAGACAGATACAGGTCCAAAATAGCCACATATTCTCTTCCAAAACCATGGCAGGAAGTTAATCATGTGCATGTTCCTGCCATATAATGTAGTGTCTGATGCATACTATTTAATATTAAATGACCATATGGGTTTCAGAGAAAGTACTATGTTGAAAGAGAAGTCTGAGAACAGGCAGATTCTGGCAGCCTCTTCCAAATGATTGTCTGCATAGTAGGGAGCGTTGCACGGTTAAACGGCCACTAAACGCATCCTCAGCCCTTGTAATTTGAGATAATGGCTTTGACATTTCAATGTCGGACCCACTGCGAGCCACAGCAAGCAGGCCTCCTGAAAAGCAGGGCACAAAAGTTGGAACAGCGATGCTGCTGAATCTGTAATCTCTCATCCCATTACTCCTTCTGTTCCAGGAGGGGAAGAGAAAAGGGGACATTCAGCATTTATGTATATATCTGGTTCTAGTACATTTAGCTGAAAATGAATGCCTGCTGGATGTCGCTGAAGTGTAGAAGTGATAGAGGGTGGTTTGGTAGGAAAAAAAGGCAGCACACTAAGCTCATTTTAGTTACTGAAAGCCAATTATTACTTATCAAACCAAGTCTTCCCTGCAGAGATCAGACATTCTTTAAGACAATAATGAATAGACCAATGGTTAAACACCAAACAACTGGCTCAAAACACTTTTTAAGGAATTGTATTCAAGAAAAAGCCTTAAAATTGCCACCCCCCACAGTGCTTACAGATGGATTTGAATAAACAATAATAGAGGAACAGCTGATGTATTTGCTGCTCCAGTCCCAGTGCTAAGATTCAACTTGGGCTATAAAAGCACATTTATTTCCCCAAAATAAATTGCAGGCAAGCGTCAGGCACATCACTTTGCCTGCATTAGAAGGTAACGCCCCATGACAGGCTGTAATTACCCACAGACGAGAGACTCGGCTGTGAGGGAAACAGGAGCAGTGAAAGGCAGTGGAGAATTGGTGCGCGCGGCTGCCTCTACGCATGTATCTGTGTTGATGTGTGTGCGTTTGAGAGTGCATGCGTAGGGCTCTGACTCAGCACATCCACACTGGCCTCAGAGGCGGCTGACTCTTTTATTATCTAATCCAGTTTAGGAGATGAATCCGGCCCGTAATCTAATATTCTCATAAATGATTCCCGCTATATACATGAGTCCCTGACTTTAGCTATAACCACAGCTTGCAGGCTACAGCAATGAAAAGAACGCCCACACAACAGGGCATTTATACTTGTCTCTTTTTCACTAATTGCCACTGTGAATGCTGAGCTTATTGCTCATACCTGCCTAATGGTTTGATATTTACAGCACCTAAGAACAGCGAGTTAAGACGTGGTGAAAGGTTTCTTTGGTTCACGCCGTTTTTCTCCTCTGCTTTATCCTGTTGCATGTTATGGATGAAAGCTGATATGAAACGTTGCTCAGCCCTGCTTTCTGAGACCAGTGAAATACCCAGCAGCGCCTTGGACACATGTCCAGCCAGGCACTGCTACTAACTGAGGTGAAAGCACGGTGAGCAAATCCCTCAGAGATACTGTGTCATGTATTGTTTCATTTTTCCTTTACACTCTAATTTTTTTTTCCTTCAGCTCACTGTCCTAATATTTGCCGGGCGATGCTAGTGTTTCCACAGAGCAGAGTCTGTATTTGTTCAGCGTCTGTAAAGCCAGCCATGATAAATGCGCCTGGCTATTTCCATTTAATTAAACTTGCATGCACTTGTATTCTCTCCCTACATTTCTCATGCAACTACATCAGACAGCAATCAGTTTATTATCCAAGTTTAATTTTTTTTACATTTTCAGGCATAACTCGAGAGGCACATGGGGAATTACATGTGGAAAATGCCACTTGTCCTCTTGGAAACACAAACGTTAAGGCAGCAATACACTCCAGAGTTAAGGGAAGTGTGGGGGAGAGCTCCAACATGGCAAATAAAGTAGGAAACAAAGGATGGTCAATATGAGTTCTTCAGGTCAGTGCACCCATAAAAAGCATTGGAAGCTTCTCGATTTGTCGTTTTGCATTGACAAGTCACTGTTTCACAGCGTGGAGAACAGCTACAGAACCTGAATGTCGTGTTTGTACAGAGCAAATGACTTCAAATTGAATTAGTTACTGTAAATAAACAGCTTGAGGCACAATACAGAGCCATTGTCTAGTGATGATATTCTGTCTCGCAGCCTTTGTTCAGTTCAGGAATAAATGTATATCTAAACTGAAACTTGCTGTTTGAAAGTGATGAGGAAAAGATCCCACAGTGAGAGTGACGGGTTGGCCTCGTGGTTGGACTGTAACCAGAGGGTCACTGAGTTCAGCCCAACATTTCGTCTATCTTGTTGAAAGGTTTTAGGAAGACACTCCCTGCTCACATAATTTAAGTTAAGAGCATGAGCTAAATCCTCTGAATATAAATAAGAGGCAAGGCAAGGGTATATATATATATATATACATTTACATATGAAAAACTTCCATTTTAAAGGTGACCCCAAATCCATTTGTAAGGCACTTTAAGACAATGTGGCACTGAAAAAAATTTAACATAAAAATCAACCAGACCTTTCAAAAGAAATAATGATGCAGTAATAGAAAAATAGTGTTCAAAAACTTAACACAGTACCGAAATATAAATCTTTTTTTTACCCACTGTAATTGTGATAACACTTGTTTTTGAGATCATCAAAAAAGCAAGGGGTTATATTATTTGGCTTTTCACTCCCTCATTTTGTGTTACACAATATAACACTGAGCCGGTGTTTTTCTATAAAATTATCAGCACAATGTCTTGGCATCACATTAATTAAACAAGATGCAAAAATACCTTTCTGACAGAAGGCCACATTTAACTGATGGGGTATAACCAGCTTTTTCCCTCTTCCTATAGACACCTCGTACCCAGCTATCAAAACATATTATACCAAAATCAAAATGTACATGTCGCCCTTATTTCTAAGAGTGCACCAGTTTAATGCCCTGCCCAGTGTCCAATACAGCTGGTGGGAACCAAGCTAGTTTACACCTCCTGAAGCAGCGCAGACACACACTACATAACCAGAACAGGTTGAGGCCACAGCACCAGTTTGAGAGGTGCACCATGGGATATATAGCCCTGGGGAAGTGGGTCTTCCAATGCTTGGCCACATCACTTCCAGTGGGCAGGTGAAGCGTGTAGTCGCTCCAGCGTTTGGACACGCCGTACATAGCCGTCACAGTCCTTCCCTTATCTGACCACTGGTTGTCGCTGTCTGGGTTGCAGTTGAACTCCACCCACTCGGAGGTGAAGTCCCCGATGAGGGCGATGTCACCGGCCTCTGGGTCCACCCTGGTGGCGGACAGCTCAGCCCCCTGCACGGCTATATAGACGCCCTCCATCCTGCGCACCTCCTTCACCCAGGGGAGGGAGTTTTCGGTGTCCAGGATGAGGATGAGACGGGAGCAGTGGCCGGCGTTCTTCTCCTTCCACAACTCCAGCAGCTCGGCAAGGCGGAGGCTCTCACCCCCTGCAGCAAAGGAGGTTGGGAGGAAAGTGCAGGATGGAGAGAGAGAGGGGAAAAGGAAGGAAGAGAATGTTAAATACGTATCCCAATTTTTTGTAGATTAAAGTTTTAGCTTTTAAACAACAAATCTCTGTGGCAGGTGTCAGGTTAATTAGCATTTTTATGTTTACAGCTCAAACTCTAACAAACTCACTTACAGTGGTGTTTATAGAGCTGCTACTGGTTCAGTGTCCTGTTCAAGGACATTTCAACGGGACACATGACTGTTGATGGACACAGTGGCTTTACAGGGATCAAACCTGTCAGCTTTCACTTACGGGACTGTCTGTCAAACTGCTGTCACCACAACCCCATACATTGCACAAAGCTGCTGTTTTCCAGACGGCAGATCCAAAAGTACAAAGATCAGATCTGTGGTCCCCTCGCCAACAGATGTACCAAATTATTTCTGTAACCTCAAAATCATCATTTATTGCAGGAAAGTGCTAGGTAAGTAAATAAGAGCGGAGGATAAAAATGACTCCTACTGCTGGCCACAGAGCAACGCCATCAAAGATTGATTTATATTTGGAGAGGAAATTGGGCTCCTTCCACATGCCTAAAAATCTACAACAAGCCGATTTGCAGACACTGCTGCAGGCATTTAACAGAATAAAGACAATATAATGTAGGACAACACTGCCATGCCAAGTCTTTGCATCTGAAAGAATCGGAGTGCAAATATGACTTGAAATCAGTGACTGTTCCCAATTTGGACTTTTTTCCAAAATGTGTACAATTATCCGCTGAACACCGACTGAAAACGTCCCTTCAGGATGGTGACGCAGGGAAGTTATTATCTTTTCAATGTTTTTTTTTTCCTATTTGGAGCAGCACGCAGAGATAATGTGTCAGATAATCTCTGAAAAGAAGAGCCGGAGCTGACACGGTGTTAACCTGCTGTGATTCTCATTTCTGTTGAGGGAGTACTTGTGTCACAGCCGACCGTCTGCAACTTTCACACAATCTTCTCTACTGGAAAACAAACTTCTGTGCCGCGTCCTTCACAGTAATTTTAACTCTCTTGGCTTACTCGTCTGATCTGTGCAAATTGGACTGATTGATCGAGAGGAGGGGGAAATGGAAAGAATGGAAATCAGACTGAAATGCAAATCCAGTTCGCAGGGAGAATACAATGTGGTCCCACACAACAGCTCCGCAGTAATTCTACTTTTGTGTTCAATTTTTGTTTTGTTCAACTGACAGATCATTTGTGATAACTACTAGCCAACTCTGAAGAGATAAAACTGATTTCCAACTGACTGATATACCACTTCTTGTTCATTGTGTTTACTGAAGGTGGTAAATGTAATCTTGTTGATGGTTACAAAACTGTTTTCACTTGAGGCTACAGTGTGACTGTCGGCATCCTACAGGAAAGCTTTCACAGATAAACCTGCTGTGAAAATGCAACAGCACAGATGTTTGAAAATGCCAAACTGAATATTTCTTTTTCTACATAAAAGGTTAAAATAGTGTGCCCATCTTGTTTAGTCAATCAAGATCCTCTGAACACGTAAAGTTCAATTATAAATCATGATGTCGATTTATAAAGCAGAGGGTTTTTTTAGACAACTGCACCAAACACCAGTGTTACTGTATAATAATACAGTGGTTTCCAACCTCCTATGCACCCTCACAGCCCTGTAAGATGAACTCAAATGCCTCTTCATTGAAACTTTTTAAACTGGATGTTATTTCACTATTAATTGGCAGAATCTGGATGAATCTCAGCAATTTATCCATATTTTTAACTATTTCTACCTCACTATTATACTACTACAAACTCTTTTTTTTAATTACTTGTAGCTCACTGAATCTCTGCCCGCTTGCTAATTCCTTTTCACCGACTCTCGTTCTCAATATGTAATGTTCAGGGGTTGCAGCTGACTCAGTATGTGAATACATATTTACGTAAATAGTTTTGTACAAACACTAAATTCAATTATGTTACAATCTTTCCACATACTACTTGGCTACTGTAGAATGTTGATGATGCGTACCCTGTGGTACACATACCCCTGGTTGGCAATCACTGTAATAAAAGCATACTCCTGTTTGGAATGTTAAGCACATAGAGGTAATGAAATATGCTCTATACATGAAAATAGAAGGGCCTTGCCATGCCAAGAACTGTAAGCACATGGTGGTATTACAGTCAGATGAAAAATATCTGTGTAAGACTACTAACTTTCATGCATATTTCATTTCAGCTAAATTTCAAGATTGCATCCCTAATACATCCACAGAAATTAAACAAATGAGAAGTAATTTAACGGTGAGGACTGATAATTTTCCAAGAAGGTAAGAGAAAAATGGGTTTCTCACCGGCCAGGGCCCAAGCGCCAGTGCCTTTGTGTGTGTGCCCACTGTAGAAAATCAGATAGGTGTCATGACGTGGCCCGTCTTCTGTACGTAGCTCCAGAAAGTTGCGCAGCTTTGTCTGCAAGGCCTCAAGTGTAACACCACTGGTGGAGTAGTCACAGCCAAACGTCTGGATCATGTGGTGGGAGAAGAGGCGCTGCACGTTGTTCAGCATACCTGTAGAGCGCAGGTTCAGCTGTTGTACCTGCTCAGGTGGTAGAAGAGTGGGCTGGCCATCAGCACTGGACAGAAGAGAGAGATGAGAGGATGTGAGAAAAACTTGGATGTTAATCTTTTTTTTTTTTTTTATCTACTCCGAAGGAGACTTGAGATAGGTGGCTTGTCAAAAGCAGGGGTGGAAGAGAGAGACGGGGTGCAAGCAAACGAGAGATGAATGAGTGAGAAGTTGATAGTTTGACTCATACCGGGGTGGGGTAGCTGTATGCACCACCGGTGAGAGAGGAGACAGAGAGCAGAGGATGAGAGGAGATGGGGGGGGGGGAGCATATGGAAGTAGGAGTGGTGGATCACTGCTGAAAGAAATGACATTAGCCTCAGGGATGCAGAGGGAGTCAAGAATGAAAGGAAAGTAGGAAAATGGCTAGAAAGAAAGGGGGTACAGAGAAGAGAATTGAGCAGGGTGACAAGAAGTGAGAGTGAGAACTGAGGTTAAAGATAGCTAAGGGCAAAGTGATTTTAGAAAAGTGTGTGTGGATGCATGTGGCACAAAGCCCTGTCTGATAATAACAAGTGGATGATAACACAAAAGGGGGCATACATACGACTCACACACACACACAGTCAAGGCTAACAGCTATTCATTGCAGCCATGCAGCCATCCATTTTCTATCCATCTCTCTGACTTGATGTTATTCATGACCAAGTTGATGGCAAAGTCATATTTCACTCTTACAGACATCTGCATAACTCTGTCATTGTATTATACTCTGTGCCCCCATTACTACCTTCAACCTCACCTTGACGAGAAGAGGTGAAAGCTTCTCTTTATCTAATGTGGGCTCCATGTATGCGCCAAGCACAATGTAAAGACCACATTTTCGGCATAATGTAAAAGCCTGCAATAGAGATGTACTACACTTGGTCAGAAAATGACATGTTGCAACCTTTGCATGGCTTTGCAAGCTCCCCGTTCAGCTAAACCCATCTGATCCTTTCAGATCTCACAACGCCAAGGGTAGTGAATTCTTGCAGTTTGAGATTCAGACCACATCTCTCTCTGTTACACTCTCTCTTTCATCCTTAAAAAAAAAATCCTGTCCTTTTCTCCACAGCTCTCTCAGGGCTCCACCCCTCCTTCCCCTCACGCTTTTACCACCACCCTGCCTCACTGTTTACAACCTCAGTCCTCTGCTTGTGTTTTCCTCCCTTCGTCTCACCCTCCCTGCTTCACCCTGTGCGCCTCCCCTTCTCACCTCTATCTCTCTAATCTCCCTGTGGGGCTCTTGTCATTGTGAAAACATGATCTGCAGCCATCAAACAGCCGATTATACACTGCTGCATTCTCATCATGCTCTCGGTCCTCCCTATGGACCATGAACATACGGCCTCGCATACAGAGCACCCACTGCTCCAATAGGACATGGGCCTGCATCCAAAATCACCTGAGGAGTACACCAGTAAGGCTGGCATCCCCTGTGAATGCTCAAGCTAACTATCGGCTAAAAGGCGCAAAGAAAGAAATATATATATACACCAGCCATAAATCTCCAAAGGCTAGATAGAAACACTAATGTGTAAATGATGGCTAGCTTCTGCTGTTGATGAAGAGGAGACGTGTCGGCATCATCAAAACTAACTCGGCTATTTCAGAAAACGCTTGGCCGACTAAGAGGGTACTGGGAGAGGCAGCAGCTAATGGCTAACTGCTCCAGCTGAACAACTTAGTATGCTGCGGAGGGAGCACAGGAATGATCCCTTAAGGGCCAAAACATTAGCGGCATGTTTATGCATAGTTATTGGCCTATTTATCCAGTTGGTTTTGTGTTAACTGAGGAGGGAGTTGGAATGAGTGATCATATTTACCAGCGCCTGTGATGCCAAGAAAGGCTTCGACGTGGAGCAAAGTGAGTCCAGCGTGTGTGTTTGTGTGTGTAAATGCGGTGTGTGTTTTGCTGCAGCGTAGGTTGTGATTGGTCGAGTATGTAGACTGTCAAACATGCTTAACTGGCAAGTAAATAGCTGCAACTACAGTAGGATTGCATATACTTGTGTTAAAGATCTAAAACTATAATGAAACATTTAAGAGTCTGAAATGATTACTCAATTATTTAGTCTGTTGAAAGAAAATGTAAATTATTATGAAATTATTTTGGTATTATGTAATTGTTTCCCCTAACTTAATATGTATGAGGATTTGTCTTTTCTTTGCCTTATGTAATAATAAACTGTGCATTTCTGTTTTATTTTGGACTGTTTATTGGACAGTCCAGAGGACAGCACATTGGACTTTTTAAAGTCTAAGCGATAATTGTTAGTTTAATCAGCCAATTGACAGAAAATTTAATTACAACAATTTTGATAAATGAATGTTTAAGTCATTCATCAGGTCCAACTCGAGTTGCCATTTTAATCATGGGGTGTGCTTAAACTGTCAGTGCTCTGGTCACTCTTTTGTTGCACGCCTGCTGCCACCCCACTCACCTGACAGCTATGCTGTTGCTTGCTGGTTGCTACTGCATATTTTAGTGTGTGTCTGTGTAAGTCTATTATACATGTCTGTTTGTGTCTGTTGCCTGCTCTTTCTTCAGTACCTGCAGTAAGCAGTAGGTATGACCAGGGCATAGCCAACACAGGTTCCCCCCAGACAGCTGCCGAGCTCGTGGAACAAGCCGTGGGCCAGAGACTCCAAAGGCAGCACCACCAGCAGAGCGCTGAGAAAGAGACCGTTGGAGGGCTGCAAAAAAAAAAGCAAAAGAATCAGTCACTTTCATTCAGCACTTACAGCTTGGACCGAAGCAATCAGACCCAGTTAATTGCTGGTGACACTTTGCAAGACAGTTACATAATACCGGACTGGCACAGTGTTATTATCGCAGGACAAAACATGATGGGACCTAACTAAATGACGACACAATGCAGTGTGTGACAGCAGACTAAACGTACATCACATTCAAAACAGAATAATGACTTTGATTTCATAGCAGAGCAATGTATCTGAGAATGCAAATCAATATGTGCATGGTTAAGTGGAACCACACTTGAGTTTGCAGAATATACTGAACTGCCCAGAGTACGCATTGAGTATACTGCATTCTCCACTGCCTAAACATAGTATTATAAGCATACAATACAGCATAAAGGAGGACAAACCCGTAGTGGTTCTCACAGATTGATAATTGATTTGCAGTAGCTGTGGGAGTGGGGGGATGCTCGAGAACAGCTTAGCACTCAACAGCATCACATTCACAAGCTGACTTCTGATCAGAGAAGTCATTTCTATACAATTGCACAAAGGCACGATTCTGCTTTTCAGTCAGTCCACACTTCCAAATGCATTTCCATGCAGACTTTTGAAAGGAAGCTATAATACATACAATATAAATGTCTTTGAATAGGCTCATCTATTCAGGTGGGTCTTTCGTATAAATTCTATGAAAAGCTGAGAATCACTGGAAACGGTGGCCTTAAACATTTGCATAGAGTTGAATCAACACCTATTTAGTTTCACAAAGGCTGTATTGCTGAGACTGCATTCAATTGTACCACCGTTGCTGTTATTTTTGTTTGCGTGTGTGCATGAGAGTTACGTGGACTTAAAGTGACCGTGTATTAGTGAATTTAAACGGCACGGGCAAATGAAAAGCCGTTAACATAAAAAAATCACAAAAAATTGCTACACAATCATTACCTTTCTCGGGCAAATTTGCAACCGACATCAACAATGTGCAGATCTCAAATTAGGACTCAGGCCCATGAGACTCTTACAGGGTAAACGTCTAATAAGGCTAAATAAGTTATTGCTGCTCTTTATGCAAGTAGATAGGGATATTAAAGTGCTAATTAAATTGGTTCCGCATGAGAGCAGAAGTGCCTAAGCTTGGGGAGCAACTACTGACGACACACCGACACTAGCATCTCTCTCTCCACACATTTTATAACTTGTGTGTATGACGTTTATTGAGGCCTTGTCATGAAAGCCAAAGTGCCATAGCTGTAAGAGGAAGAACTGGAGCAGGAACCGTGATCAGCATGATCAGTGATGTTTTCTGTGAACGTCTTAAGATTCTGCACCCTCTCAAGAAGTTTCGCCATCAATATGACTATATGATGTGACTATAATGATGCCTGCTGTGCTATTAGACATGTTTATTGCATGAAAAACAACAATAGGGCAATGAGGGAGGAATATATTTTAGGTTTAGATACTTTGCAAACTTGGCTATAATAATTTCTGATACGAGTTAAGTAGTAGTGATCTCTCTTGTGTCTCCTACCTGCCAGGATACAGCTCCCAGTATGACCGTTGACAGCATACTAAAGAACACCAGACGTTCTGAAATGAGACAGAAGTGACGGATGCCCCTGGAGGCCATGACTTGGTCGAGACTCCGGCTACCGGATCTCTGGGCCCGCCAGGCCTTTTGACATTCACTCAACTTGGTGTGGAAGCCCCAGATTGTGATCAGCAGGATTATGTGGCAGATGGACCAGAAAAGGCCAAACAGGCAGAAGCCTGGGATCACCAAATACCACAGCTCCAAGTGGCCAAGCTATGTAAGGTGAGAGAAAAGTGTCATTAAACACAGACTTAAACCAAGCCATACAAAACACAGTCAAAATAAAACTGTTTTATAAGGGTTACACATTGCAAGACATGATTGAGTTTGACACACAAGTCCTAAAGACTCACATAATGGAAATGTCAATTCCTGCAAAATGCTGAATGTACCTTTAAGGCAGCCAGGACAAAGAAGGCCAGCTCAGCCAGACTCAGAGGCAGCAGGGACAGCCTCCTCCACACCCTCCCCATGGAGAGCACAGGTATCCAGCGCTCAGTGGACCCAAGCCCACTGAAGTACACATCCAGCACGGGCTCACACAGCAGCCTGCCAACGTAGCACCCTAAGGCATAAGGGTTGGCAGTAATGCCTAAGGCCTGGAAAAACACAAGAGAGGTAACCAAGGCAAAACTGACCAGGTTGGGCAAAGCCAGGAGGGATTTCATCCTTAAGTCCACAATGAGAGCCCCCAGGGCCACTACCAAGCCTATTATGGCCACTGAATTGTGAAGAAGCATGGCAGTGCTGGCAATGCCAAATCCCAGGAGCTCCAGCAACTCAGCTGATGTTAGCAAGCTGGGTTTGTATCGGACGGAGCTGCATATTCGCTCAGTTACAGCCCACACTGTTTTCATGATTACACAGGCTAAGAGGAGATAGTTGGCGACCAGTTCCTTGACGTTTGAATCCAACGCGGGGCTGTTGAGGAAGCACAGAAGGCCGAGCAAAAAGCCAAACCACAAATGGAATAAGCTGAGACTGGCTTTCTCCATAGCAAAGTAGTAATGAAGGATGCTGGCTATCCCCAGGACGAAGAGGCCCAGGATGAAGATGACCAGAATCATTGGTTCACTTGTCACCTCCCAGCGTACGTACATGCCAACGCACACCGCCACAAGGAGGTTGACGCTGGACAGGTAACCCAGGCAGCGCACTGATGTAAACACGTCCACCTCCTTGGGTGCATCGACTGTCAGCCCCTCTTCCTCTTCCTCCCGAGCCATGGCTGACCCGAAAACAAGGTGTCCAAATGCAGTTGAAGTCAGTCAGTTTACTCCAGTCACTTTCTCTAGACTTGTACAGATGGTTCGCAAATGGAGGACTACGCCTCTGGATGACATTCTCCAAAATCAACCCCTGTGAACAGTTTGAAAAGCAGCGTTACTCCAGGTAATAACGATCAATACATTATCCATTAGTCAGGCAATCCAAACGTATATATGTTACACTTATTAGTTACTCATGTCCAGACGAATCAGTTGATGTGAGCTTCATTCTCGTCCAGTAACCAAATGTATCTTCATTTCCTGCTTTCTAACCTAATAAATGGCTTAATAGGAGAATGCAAGGGCGAATAATAAGCCACAGTATGACTTGCCAGACTTGAACATAACACTATGGTTAATACACATTGATGAGCGCCTAAACAAGCTAAGTAAACGTGTCATAAAGCTTGGTAACATGTATGTAAGAGTGAGTGCGGCCCTGCTGTCTGTCGGCTTGTGACGATGTGGCAGAGCACTTACAGTTAGCCTCCCTTCACGGTGAGATAACTCTCTGGTTCACGTTTTAATGCCGTAACTCTGAATGTCACAAGAACAAGGAGAAGCCCCTTGCACGAACGTTAAAGTCAACAGTGTAAAAAATAATAGCAGGTAATGTCTTTATCGTCAAAATCTTGCTTACATTGTTGTTTGTTTGGATGACAGCAGCTGTGCTTCCGGATTCTGAACTACGGCATCTCGCAAGTGTCGAAACACTCAAGCTTTCGCTTTTCAGGCAGGGAATGTGTAGTCGTGGGACTTGCACAGCACACTATATCTGACTGTACACAAATCATCGAAAACGTAACATAAAACAGGAGAAACTCAAGAAACGCTGCTAAATGTGGCCAGAAAGTAAAATGTTCTTTTACTTCTTAACAGGTTTTGTTCAGTTTGTTTACGTCCTGCTTTGTCGAAGTTGAATATAGAAAAGAAATAAAGCTATAGACAAAACAAACAAAAAAAGAAACATAAAAAAGGATCAGAAGAGCTTAATAATATATTTCACAACACTGTATTTGATTAGGTCTTAAGTTACTGTTACTTTTCTGTATTGTTCATTTGCATTTATTACATTTGTGTAAACATTTTAATATTATATTATCTCATGGTCAGCCCAAGCATTATTATATCTTTAAAAAATACAATATAAAATTCTCCAGCACAAAGCTATTCTTTGTTAGTTATGTTATGTTTGATAGCCTAGATTATATGGATTTCATCACTCTCTTTGTATTTGCTATTTAGCCCGCCAAAAGCATAGGAGGGTGCTTTATGTATGGTGTGTTAAAGGAACAAGTAGTAGAATTATGTTCATATTTGGTTAGACATTGTTTGGCATGTATGGTGTATTATATTTGTTCCTTTGCTGTCATCATGGTATTGCTCTTGTTTATGTCTAATAAGACCATGCAGGCTGGGCACTTACCTTACCTTAATAATGTTTTTTGTTAAAATGGTAAAATGTATTTTTGAAAAAAAAGCCCTGCCTTTCGTGGACTTAGCTTTAAAACACATTATTATTATGAAATAATCACTATTTCATGAGTAACGTTGGATGAATCAAATTGGCTTCACAATAGTAAGATTCCGGTTTGTGACTGTTGTATATTTCGGACAATTCATACTGACGAAAAACCTTTTTACTTGAATCCAATCCTGCAACTCGCACCACAAAAGTCTGTATCATGGGCTTTGTAGACCAAGATAAACCCATTGGCCTCTAGGATAAGAAGCCTATTTACTGCATTACTGAGGAGAAGCCTGTTAAAAGGTTTATTTAGGATTTTCTACTGATGCAATGTGATAAATGTAATGATCAGGGGAACATCAAGAAGCAAGCTTATTCAATACCCTGAGGGCATAGTGAAACAATCTAACGCATGCATGTGTGTGCATTTTTTATGCTTGTTTTTTTCTTAGTGTTTGTGTGTGTCTGTGTGTGAGCGTACAGCTTTGATCAGATGTTGACATAAGGCACAACTGGGAACACACAGTGCTTTAGCCCCCTCGACTGCTTACACACACAGCCTTCTTTTCATACAATGTTTATGGCTGAGAGTAAGATGTAAACACTGAAATGCACAATGATACAAATGTCCTAAGCAACAATCTTTAATTAATCAGAAAACTGAATTTCGAATGGAGGACCCAAACTTGAATAATGCTAAGAATGTTAGACTATAGCTTTTTGCATGTGCCTGTTTATAAATTATGTTTAACTCAGAAATGGGCAAATGGAAATGCTGGAATAAAAGTAATACTGTAATACAGATCAAATTGTATCTAGTGTGTGTTAACAATTGCACTTGCAGCTCTGTCTGTCAAAGGCACAATATCTGTTATATATAAGAAACTTTCACCTATGCAAATGTAATCTCTTGATGCACTGAGAGAGGCATGGCAGTCTAATCTGAATGTATAATTCAGTCTGACTATATTGTGGTCAGATATATTCTCAAGAATACACTCCTCATCAACATATACCAGGCATGGCCTGATTGAATTCAAGGTGGTACACAGACTTCAACTGTCTAAAGTCCGAATCTCAAAGACGTATGCATTGGTTGGTGATTCTTGTAATCAATGTAAGAACTCACCTGCAACACTAGCTCATGCATTCTGGTTTTGCCTGAGGCTCTCGGGTTACTGGTCCTCCATATTTGATGCCATATCCAAGAAACTTGAAACACCAATAGATCCAAATCCTCTTATAGCCATTTTTGGTATTCAGTGTGAGGACAATCCTCTTCCTAGGGCACAGTCAAATTGCATCACCTATGTCCCTCTTTTAGCCAGAAGGATCATTTTACTCAATTGGAAGCAGACTACCCCTCTCCCCTTTAAAAACTGGATCAGTGATATACTACATTTTTTAAGAAAGAGAACCATAAGAGTTGCTATATTAGGACCTAAGAATAATTTTAGCAGTGTATGGCAACCTTTCATTACATATCTGATTGAGCACCTGTGAGGTTGTAGTATTGTTTGTTTTATGGGCACACCTTATTATCTTATTATCCTTGATTTTATTTGTCTACTTGTTCCCTTGAAAATCTTTAAAAAAGGTCTACAGTATACCTATTCACTAAGATAGAGCAGGTGGATAAGATCACACAAGGAGAAGCCTTCCTCATGAAGATAAAGCAGGTACTTATAGAAGAAGGTTTCCGTTGATGATGACCTAGAGGCCATTAGAGCTTCTGTTAATTCCTCCCAACATCCATATATTTCTGGATAAAGAACAAGATAAGTAATACACTGAAGAAGTCACCACATTTATTTAATTAGAGCCTCTACATTGCATTCATGCATAATTAAAGAATCCAGTGATCAAATAATTTCCCCAAACTATGGTGTGTGTGTGTAGGCCTGGTATAATGAGCTATCACTAGGAAGAAGGGCACACAACCTGATCAGAGCTCATGAATGGTGCACAAGATATATTATGATCTCTTGAAGGTTAAAGCACTGAAAGATCTTTAAAAAACCCACACACATACACAGACTGCGAAAATGAGAGAGTTACATTTAAAATGTGGAGGGTTACATGAGGATAGGAGTGTGAGAGAGAGAAGAGAGGGATATAGGAGACTAAAGGAGACAGGTTCATCTGAATTATGCAGAGGCTACCTTCATTCTAATGTCAGACACACCTCCATGCCACCTGCACAAGACTGGCAAAATTCAAACACACACACTTGCACCATATATGCATGTACACACTAAGGCTAGCCTGAACTATGAATATTAATTTGCATTGGTATTCCAATGTCAAATCAGTATTCACTACTGTTTGGGTATGCCAACTTTCTTTTAATGTTAAGCTCAGGAAGAGATCAGGTTTAAGAAACATTAATGCTTGGTATGAGATAAAACATAAATTCTGGGCTCTGCTGGGAAGTGGCCCCAACACCCTTTGTTTTCGCTTTATTACATAGAGGGCACACTGTTTCCTGCTTTGGCACTGAGTGTTGGTATTGGAGGTGAGTTGGGTGCTGCAGAATTGTCGTCGAAGTACGAAGAATCCCATATGAAAACACGACGTTTGATTTGAGAAGCTTTTAAAGAATGGAGGACAAAATACTAGAAATTTTTATTTTTATTTGATCAGACTTTGTAAGCATCACTGAGCAAACGTCTGCCATTTAATTGCCCACTACGTTTCATATTTAATATAGGTCGCACAGTATAAGGTGCAGTAGTTCGTTGGCCTTGCGTCGTTTGCCTGTCATAAGACAGGGTGGGTCCTCTTTCATATGCTGTAACAGTGCAAGACACACGTGGGGGCCCTTGGCCGCCAAGAGAGGTCTGTTCAATCAGAGTTTCATCTTCAGAGAAATCAATGTGATGGAGCGCTGCACCCAAAGTGGATGTTAGGAAAGGCAGACAGCATCAGAAGCCTAAATCAAAAGCCGTCGGTGCTTAGTATATCCATCAAGGCTGAAATGAATTTTGGAAAAAAGCCTGTGACTTGAGTTAGAGGGAAAGGAATGGGTAGAGAGGTTGACGAGGGGGAGACGGAAAGAATAGAGGAATATAAGCAGATAAGGCCACAAGACTTGTTGACTTTTGCTTCTACTTCAGGAGAAATGTCCTTTCCTTTTTAAACAGATTCAAAGATAAAGTTTCATTGGATGGTAGCGTCAAAGACATGAGGGAGACACATAGAATAAGAACAAGGAGACAAAGGATAAAGGAGACAAAATCAGAGAATATTATAGTAATTTTCCTTGCTTCTCCACTTCTTCCCCTGACAGCAATATTCATAAGGGGCTGTGACTTTTTTTCTTTTCTGGGAAATAAGGACAGGAGGCGCACTCAGTATTGCACAGACAGCATGTAAAAATAAATCCCCCCTTCTGCTGATTAATGCTGAGAGGAAGTGAAATCCACTACTCACAGTCACTTCCTGCTCAAAAAGCAAACCGTCTTCGCGGGACAAGGACAATGCCTCATCTGCCAAGACGTTGTGTCATTTCGCGGGGATCAATTCAAACAGCTATTACGCTGCTTTATCCCCTGTCAACAGCGCAGACATGATGCCAGCACTGAAGACGTTACGTACACAGAGAGGTTGTTCTTCATGTCACAGTTGCAGCAGATGAGAAAATTGTTTGGATGAAACAGGATATGCAAAAAAACTGTTTCTGACAAATTTTAGAATAAAATAACAGAAGTAGCTCTCTATTGTCATTTTTCATCTTGATATTAGCTTACACCTAAAAAGTACAGAGACATTCTGCTCCTTCATTAACATGAACTTTGAATATAATGACCAGTTGAGGGCAATCATACATTACCAATCTAATTTAGTCCTTTGCCTGAGATCACTGAGTGAAGCGACAATGACTTTTTAATAACTCGACCTGTTCAGTCCCACTGAGCTGTGACGATGAAAAGTCTGATTCATTAATTGTGCCACCGGGGGGAAAATTACGATTCGAATAATGAATCTGTTTGTGCCACTGTGAGAAATGCCTGTACACTCCAGTAAAGTCGACTGTGCACCTCAGTCGAATGGATTTTCAGTCTGTGATCAACGGTGCTGATGATAATGGCATTGTTCATTAAGCACACACGGTTTCACAAATGAGGGATTTGACTTCTATCTCTATCGCCGGGCTTTAATGTGCTTGTGTTGTAATTGGGCTGGATTAGTCAGCGGTTTGTCAAGTGTGAACACAGTCCAGTTGCGCTCACCTCCCCTCGGCAGATGGATCTGAGGCAAAGATTTGGTCACTTGATTTCCCTCCACTCTGTTCTGCAGTAGACTCACACCAGCACAAAGTGAGCTTGTAGAGGAAAATATGCCAGAGAATGGGGCAGCGCTCAGGAGTCTCGCTGTGCTTTCTCAGGTTTAACAAATCAGCATCTGTTGGCCAGATCGGCAGCCAAAAACCCACTGATTCCAACCTAGATAACAGAGATAGAAGAGGAGAAGGGGGTTGAGAGCTGGGAAACAGAGAGGAATCATCACAGTGCTGAAATTATATTTGCTGAAATGTAGGCTACTAGCATTAAAACTGGATAAGGTACCATTTGTATTTTACTCTATGTTGCACTATACTTCTGGCCTTGGAGTGATTCTATCCGCTTTTTTATTTTATTTTTTATTTCTGGCCATACTAATGGCAGATGGAAATGTTGGTTGGTCACTCCTGTACTTTTGTCAACAACTATTGAACGGAGTGCCATTAAATTTGGTCAGACATTTGTGTTCCCTACAGGATAAATTCTATGACTTTGGTGATTCCTTAGTCTTTCATGTAGCCCCATCAGGTCAGCATTTATATCTGCCCAATACTTTGGTTTTATTGCAATCACAATTGTTTCCCGAAGCCTAAGATGTTGACTTAATTGCTAATTGTTAAAGGCTAACTATGACATAATCATTTCAGCCCTAGTGCTAATTAGCAAATGATAGCAAACTTAAATGGTGAACATGGTAAACATTATACCTGCTAAACATTAGCCTATAAGCATTGTCAGTGGGAGCATGTTAGCATGCTGATGTTAGCATTTAGCGCAAAGCAACGCTGCCTAAGTACAGCCTCAGAGCCAGTAGCATGGCTGAAGACTCTTGTTGCTTTACGTTTGATGCTCGGAGTGAGCGTAGGAAGGTAAGCACATTCAGCATGCAGCTTTTTGACATGTATTACTGAAAGAAAAATATAGTCATATAGGGTCAGCAGCAATCACAGTAGTTTATCACCCATGAGCCCTTTTGGTTACCCCCATAGTTCTCTTCACACCAATGTGGGGGATGGTCACACATACACCTCCCGTTCACTTCCAATCTAAGCGAGCAAAGGTGCAAAAAAACCCTCTGCTTCAGCGGATTCTCCGCTTTGCGTGGAGTTCAACATTGATGAACTTTGACTGTTAAAGTTGCAGCCTTAGCCAGTGACAAATACTGTGTGTGGCTGGACAGACTTCAAACCAGCAAACTAATTTCGGTGTCAGTCTCTACCTGTCCACCAGATGCCCTTAGACTTTACCAGTCATCTGACTCTCACATTTGACCACTCCCACCTGCCCTGCAGTAACCCCTTTCCCACCATTCCCATCACCTGATCTTACCTGCCCACCTGGTTCCACTTTACCTCATCAGCCCCACCTGCAATAACCAGCCAATTTCCACTCATTCCCTGCCAGATTGTGGGTGTTGCTTATGCCTTGCTGTCCAGCCTCTGAACCATGATACCTGTACCCCTGAAACTTGTATTTGCCTACCTGCCAGTAATGCTAACTTCTCAATAAATCTATAGACTGGGTTTGGGTCACTCCCCTATTGCCTCATACTCACCTCTGTGACAGTTACGCAAACCCTCACAGGAAATATTGTTCACCTAATCATCTGAAGTGTGATAATTGAGCAATGAGTCATTCAGAGACAGAGAATTGACTAAGTGTCGGCACACATGCAGAATTTGTCTTGGTGTGAGGAGGGTGGTGTCATTTTCACAACTGTTGATATACATGATTACTGTATGTGTCTCGCAGAAACCGAACCACTGGAACACATCATTTGCACATAAATGACCCAAGATAGAAAGTTTATTGCTATAGACATAGACACACACTGTTGGTTTTTAGTCTGTTTGCCAATTAAATGTTATGAAAATGTTGCTGTAAATGTGTCATCCAAAACTAGTGGCAGCAGTAGGGCTACGACACCTTCTGTGCACTAGCTGGTGATTCACTGCTGAGTGCAGTTTCACAGAAGATACTTGCCGTACACATCATCATCATCTCTATGTCTCTCTCTATCACACTCTCTCCTTCATTGTGTCATTCAGCCCATTTCTGTGTCACTCCTCCTTTCACTTGCGTCTCACTCTTCAGATCATTTGCTCGCTCTCACACTCGCTCTCTCTCCATCTTTAATATGGCACACACACACACGCTTACACAATGTCAAGGTGAGTGAGTTAAGCACTTTCATGCAACATTAGAGCAGTGGTAACAGCACAGAGGTAAAGAGAGATGCCTGATTGGTCTAAAAATAACTTCTGAAATGCAGTTACCTCAAAAGATTATTATTGGGGAAATATTAAATAGGTGTGTGTACAGTAAGTCTAATTGAGATATGAGAAATAGTGAATGAGTGTGAGTACTGATTTTTCTTTACTTATCATTATATCATACTTTAACTTATCATTTTTTAAAACATTTTTTAGACATTGGACCACCCAACGGTAACTTAATACGCAAGACTATGCAGTATATTTCGTATGTTGAACCCCCTAACTGTGCTAGCAGCTGCCTCACCGAGTATAAATACAGGAAGTCTGGCTGACTTAGCTCCTGGTAACGTTAGCAATTCTTCACAAGTCCCAGCAGAGAAACAATGTCATACAAGAACACAATTTATTCAGATTTATTATTTATTTATAGAGTGGCAGTAAACACAACACACAGGCCCGACTTAGCAAGAAATTTAGAGTATTGTTTCCAGCAATACACTACTATTTATGTCACTTGACCAGTTCTAGGTTGGAACTGAGTGGGAATAACAATATAAAATTTAAATAAGGACTAGGCACAAAGTTTCAGTGTGTAGGATTTAATGGCATCCAGCAGTATAGTTGCAGATTACAACCCTTCGTCTCACCCTCCCTGAGTCTGTCAAGGAGGTTGTTTGAGCATGGATCTTGGATAAGACACCACACCAAGGTCTTCCATAAGGCCTTCCCCGTGATAACAGATGAAGAAATCCTGGAGCACCAGGGATGCATCAGCAAGCCTCGTCCAACTGGGATGTTGTATGGGTGCAAAAAAAAAAGTACTTTGTTTCTTATTTCTATGAAGAGGTGAAAACTGCAGCTCATAACAGCCCCCTGCTTTTACTTATTACAGTGGAGACCATGGGCTTGTCTCCAGCACTGAACCGAAACATCTTCAATCTGGAATTCAAAGCCTCAAAGTACCCCCGCTTTGTCCTCTCCAGCTTTGTGACTGCTGGTGACTGTGAAAGCATATCTGATCACAGACAGGGCCTTGGTGAAATAATCCACCATCATAGCGTCCTGGTTGAACTTTTTAAAGGCTGGAATTAGAACTTCTACAAACTGCAGCAACAGAAGAATCAGCTGGAGCATATCCACTTGTTGCTACAAAAGGATGCAAAGAAATACAGGAAAGACAGTCTTCCTCCAAAACCCCAAAAACGCCTCGAAGACCTGAAGCAATAAATTCAATTGAGCTGTGAACTGAACCACTCGGGTGAGGTTGTTCCTAACACCTGGCTGAACAGGGAGGTCCTGATGGAGGATGTTATGATTGCCTTGGTGGTCTGCGGCCTCATAGCCACAGAGATCATAAACCACCTCAAGCCTACTTTGAGCTTTGCGACCAACACTCCATAGCCTTAAGATCCCTGTCAAAACAGAGGAAACAGAACCAAAGAGAGCTGACCCAGCTGGAGCAGTGTCTGCAGGAGGTGCCAGCTCAAGTCAGGGAGGAGGTCTTATCTGCAGAGATTGTTACAGAGCCACTTTCACTAACAGAGCCTGAAAATAAAAATCCCAAGCATCAAGAGCCGTCCACACATTTTGTTCTGTTTATGTATCCTGCATGTTATGTGTGTATTTTATCCTACATATGAAGCACTTTTTAACTGTGTGTCTTTAACAGTTTGATATCAATAAAAAATATTTTTTTATTTAATAAATATGTTTGTAGAGATGTGTAATTTTAAAGTTGATTATTTATTGCAGCCAATGAAGTGAAGTACTGGAGTAATGTGTTCATGTTTGCATTGATGCAATACACGAGAACTGTGTTGGTCTCAACACAGTTTTACTCTCAGTCTCAAACAAAGAGGACTCTGGATTTTATTTCAAGCCTGTTCAAACCACAACTGTGAGGATATCACTGAGTTGCCTTTTATTGTCTGTCATTTATTAGTTAATTTCATTACTTTAATTGGATGTAAAACTTCCTGCTTCAAATGCAACCCTTAACTTGACTAATTTCTAATTTGGAGTTCATGAGAAAAATATGCACTTTAAAGGGGTTGATGATTAGGGATTCAAGGCAAGAGCTTTGCTACAGTTTCCAGCTGCAGACAATGGACCTCATTTCCTCTCCACTATGTCAGGTTTCGACCCGTCGTTTAAAAAAAAAAGGAGATTGGAAGGTACAGAAATAGTCCTCCAATCAGTAATCAGCTCAGTTATACAGAATGAGCTACGCTACCACTGATGTACAGGTCATTCATTTACCTTGTTCCATTTTTGTAAACAATGCTGGATAATGCTACTGCTCATTGGCTTACAGTCGTGCCTTTGTTTGATAGTATCTATCATTTTAAAGATGAGGTAAGTGATTCTGGAGATAAGATGACAAATACCAAGATATAGTGCAAACAATGACACAGCAAGTAATGTCAATAATGTTAGCTATGTTGTGGGTTTGCAAATTGTCACTTAAGTTGCTGCTGATGGTTTACTGAAACCCAGTTTACCAAAGCCAGCACACCAGTTTCAGACAGCGATACTCACAATTCTCCTGCTACAATAGCATCTTGGCAAACTAGAAAGTAAGCTGAATGTCCATGGACAAGTAATTCTGATTGGAATAACAAGTTGGCGTTGTGTGTCTCAGTCCTCCACTTGTTTGTTTCCCATCTATAGATTCAGGGTTGTAAAACACACCAGTTTTATTTCAGTGGACAAAAAAAAAAAAAGTGGAATGCTAGCGGACCATGAGGAGATTTTTGCTGAATTAAAAAAAAATGTAATAGATTAGAATCGCTTACCCTTTAGTATATCTGCTACAGGCAGAGTAAGCCATGTGCCTAATATTGTGAGGATTTTATTTAATATGGTACTAAAAATGTTACCTAACTATATTATACATTTTTACATCACACAATACTGTTGAAATACTGTGAAAAGTTATTATCTATTAACTGGATACTGACTTATAGCTAGATGTCAAACCTTTCAGCAACCTGGTAATAGTCAGTCCTAAAAACACCCCACTCTGGGCCAGCTTGATATTTTATACCACAGATAGAATCACAAATATATTACTTTATGTATTTAATGTCAGTCCTGCTGACTGGAGGGGCTGACAACCAAATTTGCTCCTCACTTGCCTATACTGCACACTGACAGGAATGTAATATCTAGAAATATCAGACTAGCATTTGAAAAACACAGCAAATAATAGCTATTCTCAATAGCTATGTATGATTAATATGTTTCACCAGGTTTTCCATCAGCATTCCTCTGAGGTTAAAGTACCACAGAAGAATTTGCTTTTAAAGAGCTCTGAATTCCAGACATGTGTTTAGCTTGAACCTCGCAGCTGATATGACAGCAAGCGGTTACTTTTAAAAACAAGATTAATGTTAGTTGACTTATATCAAGGGAGTTCAGTCCCCTTTGCTGAGTCAAAATATTACAACACTTTTTGTGGAAACTCATTATAGACATCAAGACCAAAATGCTTGCAGCTCTATGTAGGCTGCCCTTACATCATGAAAATTCAGAGGGAATGCTAAATAAGGTAATTAGGCTTGGCAACAGGCTACGGAGTGTAATAATTTCATAAGAGGACTCACATTTTAAAGTAGCCAAATTACTAGTGTGCAGTCTGGTACAGTATGTAGCTATCATTTGTAGACAGACATCACTGGGTTGTAAACAAACGCAAGATGTTCATGCTTTCTCACTTTCTCAGTCTTTTTTGGTACTGAATTATTGCTCTGTCAATTTTTAAAAATGCCATTTAACTTTAATTGAGCCATCAATGCCAGTGTCATCCTTATTCTGGCTTTTAACTGATATAAATTGTATGCATCCATGCAGGATCTATACGCATAATCTAAAGACCTACATAGGACCCTTGTACGACCCCCTTTTCTCTGAACTACCCTGAGTCACCAGCACATCATAAAACGCTCAGATGTACAGTCAGAGCCATTTGCAGTGACACATGAAATTATCCTGAGTCATTCTCTTTTCCAAGCTTCAAGTGGCATTAGAAAAGGGATGCCAATCACCACAGAGAGAGAGAGAGAGAGAGAGAGAGAGAGACCTGTCGCCACGGCAACCTTATAACACGAAAAACCTTCCTGGAACAGCTGTTGTGATCTTGTGTGATTAAGCATGTGTTTTAGGCATCGTGAGCTCTCAGCCTAATAACAAGAGGTGGAAGGAATAAAAAAAGCAGGAGGAGGAGGATGGAGGGAGAGAGAGAGAGATGAAGAAACATTTTTTTTCGTGTCAGCTGAGAGATCACTTCTCTTAGACTAGATTAGCAGAACACTTGAAAGAGAACAGGGATTTTGCGTGTGTGTGTGAGAGAAAGAGAGGGATGGGGGCGTCTGGAAGAAATGAAAAGCAAAGAAATGAAAGAAAAATATATGACAAGCCCCGAAGCTGTATGAGGATTTATTACAAAGTCCAACCCGAGTGTGCAAATAAGAAACTGCAGTTAAAATAGAATGCTTGGTGTATTACCTCATATACTGAAGGTACTTTGAATATTACATTCGACTGTATTGCTGAGTCGGAGCATTCAGAAAGGCACAAAGAAAATATGTGTCTGCATAAAAATTGCTGCGGGGGGGTATATCGACAAAGAGAGGTGGCATTAACAGCCCATTGAGAAGAGTCTTTTCTGGAAGGGTTAGCGGGTGAAAATCAAGGCTTGACATTATTCAACACCATCTCTCTCCTTTTGTTTCTCTCCGTCTCCGTATTTCCCGGTAGAGCCATCACTGGCACGGTTCATCTGCTACCGAGTTTTAAGTCGTAAAACAGCACAGTGTTATTCAGACTGGGCTTTCTCACTTTTTATGTTTGGCAACCATTCTGTATAATGACTCAGCAACAGCAAGATACACAGTTTGCCCTGTGTTACAAAATGAAAGTGACCAAAGAGACCTCAGTAGGTTTGTAGCTAAGCTAACAAGAAAGGTAACATTATAACAATTATGTTTTATGGACGAATAGAGCAAACTTTATATATAACCTTATTGTCTGCATTTGGGTCCCACAACCAAAACTCTACTGAACTTTATAATTTTCTACCCATCATCAATCCCACTGCCCTCACCCCCTCCATCATCCTTCATCCTAGTTTCTCTCCATCCCTGGCACCCATCCGCCCATCCCTCTCTTCTTCTTTCGCAGCCAGAAGGCCAGTGTTTGATAATGACATATCAATCTGTAATGTACTCTGGTCATGACTCACCCACAGATGGCTTGGAGAAATACACTTTTTCTCCCCCCGCAGTGCCCCAGTTACCAATAAAGAACTATCTGAGGCTGTCAAACTGTGCTCTTTCTTGTGGTGTGATGTTGAAATTAGGTGATTTAGATGCTGTGGAGCAGAGTGGGACTCTCGTAATTTTTTTTTCATACTTTTAAATTTGTGGCTTCTGATAATGTGAAAGTTTATTGTGTCCTATCAGGAAAAAAAATCACAATAACAAACAATATGTCATGATTAAATACATTGCCCAGGAAATACATGCAGAGACATGAAGGAAGCTGGAGTGCATTAAAACTGGTGTGCATCAGAACAAAAAACATGCCATGTTTCTAGGAACGTTTCTCCTCTGAGAGTACAGTATGAATTCAATTCAATTCAATTCAATTTCAATTTTTATTTGCGTATAGCGCAATTCATAACAAGAAGTTAATCTTCAGGGAACACTTTTCAAATAGGCAGTCAGGGGTCTAGGACCGAACTTCCTTAAACATTTACAGGAGACCCAACAGCTACCACCATGGGAGCAAAGCAACTTGGCGACGGGCAAGGAAAAAACTGCCTTTTAACGGGGGGCAGAAAACCTCGGACAGGACCCTTTCGGGCTCTAGGTGTTGGTCATCTGCCTTGACCAGTTTGGGGGAGTAAAGGAGAGGAGGAGAGAGAAGAGAGACAGAGGAGAGACAGGAGAGACAGAGCAGACAAACAGATCTACAGGCCAACAAAGAAGCAACAACTACATTAACATTAATGGATCGAGTGGACGATCATTGAAAAAACACGGTTGACGACGGCGACAGCAGCAACGACAGGCGGGACATGCGGAGCAGGCGACAACAGCAACCGCCCAGGCAAGAACAAATAGTTAACAACAACTAATAATCAATAACGATAATATCCATGATATTAGCAATGGCGAGTCTTAGCAGGGACCATGGGCAGGGAGGGCTCACCAGGGATCCATGAGAACCTGCAGGATGATAAAGCACAAGAACTCCGGGGAAGAAGTGAAGTTAGTAACATGAATGTTTGAATGTTCATTCTAAGTACAGATATTTTGGAGAATATTTGGAGGGATAATCAAGCCAAGAAATTGGCAAAGACACTGACTTCAAAAGTGGATAACTGTGATGCAGAGGAGTGTAGGGGCTATCAAGAATAAAAGGTAACATGATGGGCTGAGGAGAAGATATAGCGATAGCAGGAATGTTAGCCCTGCTCTGACGCCAATAAAGATGAGCCTAATACAAAGAGGAGGCTGAGAGGGAAATACATCAGTTTAACTCATTTTACTACTAGTATGACTAACAGAAAATACCCTTTTCCCCCTTGGTATTGCCTACAGCAGACCATTTCAAAGCTGGTGTCCCCTCTTATGTTTTTGAAGTGCTAGAGCAGGATGAGGACTAGGACAGGATACCACATGGCACTGTTGAGACATTGTTCTGATCTCTGCATTAGAACTGACAACTGCTAATGGTCATCTGCTCTCTGTCACTTCTGATGTACTGTAGCTGCTGTTCACACCAGATTGTTATGGTACTAATAGTATTATAATTACCTCAAAATGCCTGAAGAATGTTTACTCGCCCGTGGGTGGGCTCACACTGTGGGAGTTTAACCAAATACAGCAAAAAATGTATGCCATCCCTTGGAACCCTGCAAGCCGTCCGACTATCACCGCTACCCTGCTGCTGCTGCCACTACCTTCAATTTTTATGTGGTTGCTCCATGTTTTTTCTGCAATGAATTTGCAGTATTTTACTTTATGTCTACACATTTATTATTATTAACCACTTCTTTTCTGTTGTGTGCATGCAAACTGTGATAAATAGACCAACTGTCCCCATACAGATATACCAGCTGGTAGTCATAAACAACTCAAACTATTACTGTATGGAAGGCAATGCTGCAAGTCAGCTACATAGCAAGTTTGGGCTCAGGAGTCATCAATCAACATGGTAGAGAGGAGGCTATTATAAAAACACCATTATAGATTTGTGGTGTACATGTTTCAGTCCAAAATGAGAACATTTGAAAAAAATAGTAAAGTGAAAAGTAGAAATAGCAGTTAATGTGGCATGCCTAATAAGTGTGTTAAAAGGTAGATAAGGGTTTGAACCTTCATTTGATTTCCATATGTGATAATACATCTTCATTTAGGGGGAGGACAGGAAGTCTTGACTCGTTCATTAGGTGACACACAAAGACTTTGTTAATGACGGCAGGGCACAGTGAGCCATGCAATAAATACATGTATGGAAATTGCCGTTAGCACGCCATATCAAGCTCATTGATCAGTATTGCAGAGAAGAATACAAGCCTCACTGGACACTCAGCTATACTGTTTCTTTATGTGCGTGCAGGAAAAGTTGTCTAAATCCCTTTTTCAGTTGTGCATTCTCGGCTTCTTTGATTTATACAACTCAATTTGTGGATGATTTACATTAAGTCTTTATTACTCTAAAAGCTGTGTCTGCGCAATGCACACAGAGAGACAGAAGGGAGGAAACGATAATGCTTGAGAGGATCTGCTGCATGCCTCAGAGTGCATGAGGCCGCGTTAAGTTGGTCTCAGGGCAACACTGCAGTGATGAAGCTGGACCAGGCTGTAGCAGGCGAACTAACAAACGACTCCCCCGAATGTTCAAGCCAGGCCTCTTTGCTCTGACAGCCTGAAATCCTCCAATCATGGCGGCGAAACTCTCGTGTAGCTTCGAGAACAACGTGGGCCGCATCACTGGAAGCTTTTCCAGGCTACGCTATCACACTGCTGTTGTGAACTGGGGCATTTCGCTGGGAGCATGGCTCCAGTATGGCAGCCCTTTCTTGTCACATTGTTAAAGCCAATATATTTTCCAGCAAACAGAAAGGTTCACAGAGGGCGCAGGCTGACAGCACTAATTGGTGGATACCCGTTTGTTTGTTCTGGAAGCGCCCGTGATAATAGAAGTGAATTCAAAAGGGGGGTGGGGGGGTTGGAAAGAGAGCGAGAGTGGTAGGAGTGGTGGACGTGGGTTGAGACAAAAGCATGTGTCACAGTCTTTTCTCTCTGTTGACTGCGATAAGCATGTTTAGGTGGAAGACCTCAGAGCCAGCTGAAAAGAGCGCGGACATGAAGGATGTTTTCTTCTCCACAATAATACTGTTATATCAAGTCTTGTTTCTCATAGTTATAGCGAAAAAGAAAAGATACTAAATATGATAATGTGTGTTTATGCACATGTGGTGCATTTGTATTTTTCTGTGTGCATTTGTTTTTATACTGTGTACAAAATCCACCATCACACGACTACAATGAGCCACAAACCTGAAAGCTGAGACCCTGACTGTGAGGCAAGGACTCTGTTCTTGCCTCACACAAAAGAACACAGTGGTGGCAGTAGCTCAGTCTGTAGGGACTTGGCTTGGGAACCGGAGGGTTGCTGGTTCAAGTCCCACAGACTACAAACATATGGAGTGTGGACTGGTAGCT
>NW_023339652.1:11444480-11451574 GCF_004916995.1 Morone saxatilis | reverse complement strand
TTCTAGGTCTGAGAAGTGTGGCCAATACATTTCTAATGGCCAGCAGGGGGCAGGTCCATTGGTTACAAAAATAACTGTATTTAACCTAATGGCAAATAAATCCAACTTCTCACTTGATTTATTTGCTCAGTTTCCTAATGACTTTATGGTCTCATTTGCTAGTTCCAAGTCTTCTTCCATACATTATGTTCATTTAGTAAATTATGGTCCATTTTAGAGTAAAATAAACAATAAAGCCGCGTATGCTTTTGGCTTGGCTACCTTGGGATAGACAGGTTACTCCCAGTGAGTCAACCCAGTGCAGCACACGAACCTCAAACTAAAACTCAAACTAAGCAGCGCTGATCAAATACCATTCAAGATTCTGTTAGTGCGTTGCCTATTTCTCACCTAAAATTGTTTCAGAAACACATTTTTCTGTACTGTTTAGCTGTAATACGAGATTGTGTGTGACCAGATGGGCCACCATTGTTTCCTACTACGGAGAAGTCGAAACTGTGCGGCCAATGAGCACAGCTCAACTGACAGTGTGTCATGGCGACGGCCAAAACGCCAAACTCAAGGCTTCAAAACGGTACTCCACAACACAATGGGTGACTTCACGATAGGTTCACACTTGGTTTACAAAGGTTTGAAATTGTGTTTTTAACATTTGCATTTTGGAACATAAAACGTCAAACTTGGGAGTAACTTTTCTTTTTCTTTAAAAGAATAAGATTAGATAGGATAATTGAGTTTTATTTTAAATCCAGTAGAAGACATTTACTGCCTATAAAGCCAAAGAAGAAGAGGAGTGATCATACCTACCCCTGATTACGAGTTTGTTCACACCCTTTCACACCTGTCTAGAAGTGTGATCACCTGGTTATCTGTGTGAGTTCAAACTAGAAGCTGGATTGAAGTGACAACATCAGAAACTTCAGAGAAGATGGTAAGCTAAATCTAATATTCTCAACATTATTATGTGCCCATACTCTGCATTACTTTGTTGTTTGTAGATGGCTTACGATTCATACGGTGTACTACGTGGAGCTTGGCATAATGCTACTAACTACTTTTTTCTCTTCCCTCTCTGCTGTGTCACCATTGCTGGAGATTACATGAATTCAACTGCACGGTCTGATGTGCCTGGCTTTGTCCTATCTGTGATGTTGCCGATTCCACTGGTCCTATGCTCGATTTTGACCTGTTCCCCAGGGGACTTACAAAGCCTCTCTTGTTCTGTTGGCTTATCCTCAGAGTCTGCCCTCCTTATACATCATTGTTCCAAGATTTTTTAATAAATATTCTACATGTTTTTAAAATGTTTTCTCACTTTAAACATTAGTAATTGTAACATAGAATATTAAAATGATGGATGACCACAATATATGAGATTCAATAATTTTTCTTTAGAGCCCCTGGGTGGGTTCTAGATGAAACCCTTGGAGTATAAAGTGGTTCTTGGTATAACACCTTGGGTGGCATCCTGTTAGCACCTTTATAAGGTCAAAGGTTCTGGATAGAAACCCCAGAGAGGGTTCTTGGTGGAACCATTACACCATAGAATGGTTCTCTGTAGAACCTCTCATAAGGGTTCTTGGTGGAACCTTTCACAGATGATTCTAAGTATAACCCTATGAAAGAACTCCAGGTAGAACGTTTATAAAGGTTCTCCTATGAGGACAAGCCGACGAACCATATATGGTTCTAGTTAGCGCTTATATTTTTAATATAGTGTGTCTGCTAGTGTGTGTGTGGAATGTGAAATGAGTAGGCCTATGCAATTAAAAAAATGCAATAACAATGGGCAGACTTTGAATATTTCATGATGTGGTGGGGAAAACCCTAATTGAAACTGAAACTGGCCAGTGGGGAGAGGAACAGAAAAATCAAAAGGATTGGCAAGCATGAGATGTCTATTTCATCATTTATCCGAATCAGATGACTTAATGTATCATTCATATAATTTATAATAGATTATCAACAGCCCAGTTGGTCACATGGTTGTCGAAAGGAAGCATGCAGCGCTTTGGAGAAGTTTGGGATGTTTTGCGACCTTTCCACCGCCTGTGTCCCTGCTGTTAGCTCTCATTAACAGTTAGTCACTTCATGCATCTTGGGCGATCAACATCAACGTCTAAAAAGCATTCAAGATAGATTCAAATTTCATTACTCGTTTGGGAAACATTCTGACCAGATGTTATAGTGTAAATGTATCCCACTCTTCAAGATGGACATGTTATTTTTACTCTTGCCGTAGTGTAACTATTGAGCAATCTGTGGAGCCACTCGCTGTCTAAATTTTTAATACTGTACATCCATGGTCTGTCTCTTCTGTCCTTCTGAGGACGGCAGCTAAAGTTACACTGCAATTACACTGAAATTAGCCATTGTTCTCTGTCTCATTAAATCAACATGAAAATAAAAAATTATATATGTATATACACCAATCAGCCATACCATTATGAGCACTGACATGTGAAGTGAAAAACACTGATTATCCCTTTATCATAGCACCTTTCAGTGGGTAGGATATATTCGGCAGCCAGTGCACATTTTGTCCTCAAAGTTGATGTGTGAAAAATAGGCAAGCGTAAGGATTTGAGTGACTTTGTCAAGGGCCAAATTGTGATGGCTCCACAACTGGGTCAGAGCATCTCCATAACTGCAGCTCTTTTATTTAAAATATTGAAAGTACAGACATGATAGTGGTATCAATCTCCTCATATTACTCTCTGCAAAAAGTGAAGAGGGGTATTTCTTAAAATGTTGAACTGTTCCTTTAAATAAAAGCAATCTTCAGTGCGTGCAGTGGTAAGCCATCTCAGTCACATCTAGTTTTAGACTTTCTATTTGCTTTAGTGCCGGCCAGTGCCCTGGGCTTGAGGGAGAGGAAATAACTCAGTATGCTCAGGCAGAGTTCAGCAGAACAAAAAACATTTGGGTTAAAGTGACACAGTGAAATTCAGTCAGCTCTGCAGCATTGTACCACCACCAAACTATAAAGCTTGCAGCACGTAGGTTGAGGCTGGCTCTTTTTCTCTGAAAAGAAACCAAAAGAGGAAGAGAGAGGGAGGGAGGAATTTCCTTAAAAGCTTTGAATCCATTTTTTTTTTATCCCTCGGCCATGTTCATAGATGGTTCATTTCCAGAAAATCTGAATAATGGTTTTAGACAGAATCTATTGAGAGAGCACTGGAGGCCACAAGTCCACTAAACTCAATTACCAACTGTACAGGAAATGTTCTGTAATAGTGATAGTAGGGAACAGGTTGGATTTAGTGACAAATCTTTTTGCTGGCTTTCTTTCCAATCATTTTATGTGTGTAACATGCAGTGTTGGGGGTAACGCGTTACAAAGTAAAGTAAAGAATTAAAGAGCATAAAAGAGATCGTGTGCATGTCCTCTTTTTAGAATAAAGATTCATGCTGATTTAGGCATCTTGTTTAATTTTATAGTGTTATATATATTGTTTAATTTTATAGTGTTAATTGGCAATTAAGGTATGGTGCATCTCAGGTGATGTCATGGAGTAATCCAAAAGTAATGTAACTAGTAGTGTAACTACTAGTTACATTACTTTACTACTTTAAGCAGCGAGTAACAAAGTAAAGTAAGGCATTACTTTTTTAAAAAGTAACTAGTAATGTGTAATGGATTACTTTTTTTCAGTAACTACCCCAACACTGGTAACATGTGGGTCTGGCACTGTGTTATGTGTGCTATTAAAAATTCACAAGATCTTGCCAGATATTGGAAGTAAAATCAAAATTTTCATCACTCATTTTAACAAAAAGAATATTCAATTTGCATGGTGGCTATAGAGAAATGTGTTCTTTTTTTTTCTTCAGTACTTTTCTCCTGCCAGCTGTTTGATTTGTTTTCCAAGTAGAAGCCATCATCATTGACTCCGCAACTGACTCTTTCACTGAGGGGAGTTCATCTGATGAGATTTTGGATTCAGACCAGAAACTAGAAACAAGAAAAAATATTTTGCTGATGTGTGTTTTTTTTATGTTTGTGCATGTATGGTTGCCTTTATCTCCATGTAATTTGTATATCATCAACCTTTGTATGTTTAAACAGTGTCACTTGCTGTTGCAAACATTTATTCCCCATTGTGCTTCAATATCATTAGGGAACAGCGGTGGCAGATTGTTCTGATGAGCCTGAGGATACTGTCTTGTCTGCTGATGTGAAGCATCGAATGCAAATTAGGTTAAAATGCAAGATGCTTTATACATTTGGGGATTTTTTTTTATGAAGGTTCTTTGTTTGAAATTTGAAGGATCCTGTTTGATAGGGCTTTAACATTGAGTCCATTATGGGTTATTGAGTCATAATACATCTACTGGAAATGACCTTGTGTCCCACCTTTGCTGCCACACTCACAAGGGTCCAGTCGAGGAATGTTCTGCTGACAAGTATGAAGATGCATGACAAACAGGTGTGGAGAATCTGACAAATATTTACAATTGTATAAATCTCCACAAAAGGTCTTTTTAGAAATAATTAAGTAATATATTAGCTGACCTTGACAGGTAATGTAATTGGATCACTTAGTGATCATTAATGGTTTGACATTGTTTAACAATGGCTACTGTGGGATATTGTTTTGCACTTCAACTATTTAATGAAACAAGATGTTGCTTATTTTAGATATTGGTATATCAGTAATCCGATCATGTACTCTTCAGTGACTGTGTTTTAATGTTAACTATGGCACATTTTAAACCTGTTGTGCAGAACATTTGTCTCTCCCTCTGGCAAGGAGAGTAATTACACATACACCAGAATGTATTATATTGTCAGTGCTCAATAAAAAACTCACAGTTCAGCTAACGATTAATGAATTCTTACCTCAGCAAAAACAAAATCATCTTTGGGATCCAAGGAAACAAATAAAACACTTAGTTTGAGACATAAAACCGTAAAAATAAATCCAAGTGAGACATTTTGTGTTGAATAGATAAGCTTAGTTACTGTCAAAAAAACTCTGGAGTTATCTCAGTCAGTGCGCTGCTGTCAGCTCCAGGGAATGGTCAGCCTGGGAGCTGAGCAGTTTGATGGTGGCTTTGGTTTAAAATGCCGGCATTGCTGGTTGATGTAAACCACATCAATACCGGTGCTCCAGTGTGGGAAAGTCCCCACAGAGCCCAGATATAAAGCTCTGTATACTGTGAAATACAGACAGATTTAGCTGGCAGTGATCGGCTTAATCAGCACTGTGTGAACTTGTTTGACAAGGACTTGAATGTAACATACCTTCATACATATGTAAAAGTTCCACCAGCTTTAAAGGTAGAACACTGCAGTAAAGACTGTTCTAAAAAGCTTAAGTAGGCTACACCTCTAAGTTAAAATAGAAAATAAAAAATGTAATGGTCAAATAAATCCTATATTGGCTCATTTCATGCTTTTACTATTCACCATATTTACCTCTCCTGGTTCGGGCAATTCTGTTGGAAGAAAAAAGAAATGTGTTTTTAAAAAACAAACTATTGCCTCAAGGTATTTTAAAGAATCTTTGAGGTTATTATTTGAGGTTATTAAGTTGAACATTTGAAGTTACTTCTGACCCACTTTGAAGTTTCTTTACCTGGCTGTTGGTGAGACTGTTTGCAGATTTTACCTTGATCTTATGGTGAATCACAGCAGTAACAGTAACTGGGACTGACATTGTTTAGAACCATTGTTCTGAATATAATTATGTTGATGATTTATGTGTCATACAAACCCACACACGTGAACACTCACACAGACCCACACAGAGGCACATACAAACACATATACTTAGACATAACACAGTACCTGTGGTAGATGTGGGCAGGCACAGAGAATCACTTTGTGACAATTTATCCATGAATCAAGTTACAGTATGGCTTCATATGTCACAGCACAGAAACAGCACGGCGTTACCTCCCACTAGGCTCTGGGGAGAAGGACTTACAGCAGATGGATGGGCTGATACAGGAGGGATCTGGTTCATGGGATGGGTTTCTATATGCAGGCTGAGAATATAGGTCAGTAACACATTTACACTCTTTTATAATGTTGAGCTTTTACACCAAGCGCTCCAAATTACTACTCCCACTCTCCCATCACGATCGCTTTGTTGCCAAGGTGATGAATCAGAGAAAGATGAAAAAATGGGGAAAACAAGAACGGCAAAACCATTTCAGCTCAGCAGAAAAAAAGTTTTGATTGCCTTTGTATTGAAGTTTTTTAAGACATGAGCAAGTGGGCAAATAGACACATCATGTAGCTTATTGATTACAATTAAACAAAAACAACAACAACCTTTCTTACTTTTTGATTCCTCCTCGCTCATCTGTAAGTGCTTTAGAAAAAGAGAAAACACCATTTTTTAATTTTTAATTTTTTTGTCAACATTTCCAAACAGTGTCACAATAAATCTCACCCCCTCCCCCTGTGTGCTGCGGGAGGTGGTTGTTTTTCTGGCTACTCGCTGTGGCACTGAACTTGTTTATGCTGTACTGTGCTCACAACAGAAAAAAAAGGGATGGAGAGAAAGAGACAGATATGAGAGGGGGTGGGTTGACAAAGGGAGCAGAGTGGAAGGATGGAAAAGAGGAGAAGAGATGCATGGAGGGGACAGCAAGAGAGATGGAAGCAGAGGGGGCCATGCTGCAGTGTTCTGGCTGCTTTCCAAGGGGCAGTGTTGCTTCTAGTGAACAAACAAAATACTGGTCTCAGCTAAATATAACATTTCCTTTCGTGCGCAAGCCTTCAGAGAGGTGGTAAAGGCAAGAGAGGGGAGCACAGGAGCGGGTGTGAGGGGATGTTCTGTTGCTATGCAATGCACCCTGACCTGCAAGAGGCCACCTGAAGCAGAGTGTGGTGTTAATAACACAAAGGTCAGGATCTGCTTCTCTGTTTGATTACCTCTTGGGTTTTCTTCCAGCATCTCTCTTCCTCTTGTCACTCTGTCCCCTCTTCTGTTATCTCTGTATTATGCTGAAATGAGCAGAAGTTCCCCTCTCCTGTGCCCTGTGTTAGTTTATCATGCATGACAAACAGCACAGATGACTCCCCCATCCCCGAATCTCAATCCTCTTTTATTTTCCCCCCCACAATCCCTTTACATTAC
>NW_023339652.1:11428728-11444468 GCF_004916995.1 Morone saxatilis | reverse complement strand
CCCCCGTTATCTCAGTTTGTTTCTTTTTTCATCCAACACAAATTCAGAGCTTAGAAAATGAACTACCGCTACCGCCGCCGATGGACATTAATAATTTACAAGGCTGCCGATGCGGCAGGAGAATGGAAATTAAACATAGGTAGCCCATGCATGAGAGGCGAGAAGCCAGCCATGCGTAACCTGACTAGTGTGTGTAAGTGAGTGTGTGCAGTGTGGGATGGTGGAAAAATGCCACATACACGCAGACTCTAATGTTTTATCATTACAGAGAAAAGACATTGCAATTTAACTCCCCACAGATATTTGTTAGAGACCAGGAGCACTGCTGGCAGTGGCTTCTTTCTCAATTGGTGATTATCTTCAGTGAGGTTACTGTTCTGTAAACAAATGCACACAGAATATTTTCATTTCAACCTTGCCTGGAAAGCAAACCACTGCCAATTTACTCATTGTGTGTGTATGCACATTTAGTGTACTATATGAGCACATCTGTACAGTCTTGCCCACGCATGTTTGTATGTTTCCTCTGAGCTGTTTTTCTGTGAAGCAAAGACTTCGATGTTCTTCAAAGAACACAACAACATGAGAAGGGAGGAAGCCTAAAGTTGGTGGCTAGAAGGCTTGGAGGTTGGGTGTTGCTTGATACAAGCAGAGGCAGACATAACAGTACACTAGAGGCTTTGCCTGGCTAAAACTCAACACCACTCCTAATCACATAACTCCAATCTAGCCTGACTTGTGTGGCAGGGAAACCTTCAGGTGAGGAGTTACAAAGCCAGAGAAGTTTCAGCACCATCAGCAACACATATCAAATGCAAGTCCCTCCAGGAAAAGAGGACTAGGAACGGCAAACTTATTTAGCATTGCTGCCTGTCCGGTTTCACTTTACCGTCAGCTCAGCGGCAAGTAAGGTCAATATTTCCCCCCCACTTACACAATGAAAAACCGCCAAAGGAAAATAAACACACTGGTTTTGAGGCGTTATCAAGCACAACACAGGGGTAATTTGTCAGAATCGAATCACCAGATGGCATTCACTGTGAATGTGTTGATCAGAGTTAAATTGAGCCCAGGAAACGTTCATGGCAGGCTGCCGCCACAGGAAGGGCTAAATTAATCATGGGTAGGAAATTCACACCTCCTGAGTATGTCAACCACTTCCTGTCTTTAGACAAATATACATGGAGACAGACAGACACGCTGCCACCCTCCAGCTGGCCATGACAGGCTATGCAAATTGACATTTCTGCGTATATAAGAGACTTAATGATGAAATACTAATGGTATTTTGAGCTCCAGTCTCCCTTTTTGATGTGCTTTGAGTCGACAGTGCAGAGCCTGCGACCCCCAGGTGTGAACGATGATATTTAGAAGGACAGCGCTAACCGCCCCTTAGAGCCTGACATCCTTATACCCTGGGTGAAACAAATTACTCTAGAAAATAAAATTCTCTGCAACTCTTCGGACATACCTCAGGCACTATCAGACATGCCTGTCATAAAGTGACAAAGCATGTAGACAGTGCATTTTAAAGACAAAATTCACAGATGTATTTCAATTTCACTTAGACTGCTGTCATGTGTTGATAGTTTATGACTCCTGACACAGATCATGACAAGATCATAGTTATTTGCTGTAAATTGACCCCAAAGTCACCCAGCAAGGCTTTCACATATCTCAATGTTACCACTTGTGTCCATCCTCAGCCACATAACCACAGACATTCTCCTGATGATGCAGTTTAACGTCCTCACCATGTAACCCTTTCTATATAACAGTCAGTATGACTGCAAAGGGAAATCACTTCATGCTCACATCCTCAGGGATCTGTTTGTGATGTGATGCACTTTGCCCCAGAAAATTGACTGTTCCTCCCCCGAACTGTGATAGGCCAGTTTTCTTAGCAAACATAACTAGCACAGAGACCAAAATCACAGGAGGAAATTTGTAAGGAATGGAATTAGCATGGGCAGCTAACTACCATCCTCCCTCCATGTTAGCAGATGGGACGAGGGCCAAACAAAAAAAAAAGTACACGTCAAATAGCTACAGACCATACAATTTACAAATGTATCTGTAGGGTGGGTGTTGGTTAGAAATGAGAAGCCTGCTTTGTTTAAAAAAAACCTTCACATTTCTAGTAGTAAATCTGCCACAGTTATCACTATATACTGTATATGTGTATGTGCAGTATACACGTAGCAACAGTAACTAAGAGGTATGCGGTTTGGTAAACGGTCAGTTGGGGGATAATATGTGGACATATGTGTATATATTCTGTATATATTGTGTGTGTATGTTTATGTGAATGCCTGTGTACAGACAGTAAATACCCTGTGTGCCTGTCCATATTCATTTGTGCTAGCCTTGCATATGTGTGTTCATTAACCATGTACTGTTTCCACTTTAGTGTTCACTTATATGGAAGGCAAAGGCATACATACTGTACTGTATGTCTACTGTGTCATCAAATCCAGGTTTCTTAAAGAGCTTAAACATATGGGGGGGCATACAATAATTTAAATTATTTTCCTTGCAAATGAGCGGATTTTCCAGACTCATCATATGGGGATAAGTGGGGTTATCTCACCAAATGTGCAGAGCATTTTACAGATCTTAAGAAAAATGTAAAGACATAAATATGAGACTAAATGCCTTCTGCAGCCCAGAAGGCTTGCTATTTGTTATCAGAGTGGCATCTTTGGAGACTGACACAATGGTTGGGTGGCGTGTGTGACATCAGTGGGCACAGGTTAGTGCATGGGTGCAGTCGACAGCTGCCCACACACTGCAGTAAAAGCCAAACGCTGTCTCTCTCTTTCTATTTCCTGTTCATTTTAGGAGCTGTGCCTCAATTTTACATTTGTAATTGCAGCCTGACAAGCTGAGGCAACTGTACAAATGAGCTATGTAGGAAATCTGTATATCAGATTAGAACAGGTAAATAAATAGAAGGCTGCAGGTATGAATGGATAGAGCCAAATAAATGTATTTGCTGCTGAAACAAGACATGGTGAGTAATCAGTCTTTTAGAGCCAATTTGCAGTTGTTTTGATGTTGTTTTTCCAAAAACAAATTTGATGCTGATTCATTGAGTCTGTTGTGCTGGAAGTTGTGTGTATTCATGTTGAAGGCGGTTGTTGGGTAGCCTAGGAACCAGACGAGTCTGCCGAGCTCATGATGTTGAGGGTTAAAACAGCTAATATAATATATCATGAGTCATATATGCTTTGCTCCACAACAACAGTTCCACTGTCGATATAATGTTTACTTCATGAGTTGTCTACACATAACTGCCTATAAACAATGAATATTTCATAAGATTTAAATGGCTCTCTCCAGCTTTTTTAATTGAGTTGCATCAGCCGCAAAGTAAAGCACGCAATGGAAAAGTCTATTAGAATTCCATTCCCCATTATAAGAGAGTCTATTAAAGTAAACAAGGACTCATAACCTTCATGCCTTCTTACTCTGGATATCTTATTGTTTAGCACTCTCTGTAATGCCAGCCTCATTCTGTCTCTCCTCAGGTCTTTGGCCTTGGCCTCTGTTGTCAGTTGTGTGGAGAATAACACGCACTTGGCTTTGTTCCATAATTCATTTTGGGAAAAACAGGTGTCTGGCCTCGTGTTCACCCTCCACAATGGGGTGGCTGCTGCCTCCAGGCAGAGTCACCACGCTTCCATCATCCCTCTCTCACACACACATGCTCCAGCACACGCACACTCACACAAATTGGGAACACTGCCAGTCTGTACACCCATATGCAAATATGTAAACATGCATGTGTGCACACTGCACACATATGTATTCATAAACATATTTCTCCATCTGGCGCTTGGCCATATTTTTCTGGCAACAAAGGTTATTCTGACAGATACACACACATTTTAATTACCTGGGCTCCTGTCGCATAGGAAATAAACATATGCAATTATATTAGAAGAGAGAGATATATTTAGGTGTAATCAAGTTTTATAAATGTTGAGATATGACTAGAAATATTCCTCCAGAACATATCATCTCAGTTTATGTACTTTATGGCTTTGAAGTAATCCATAACTGTATATCACAGCGCACAATACCACACATGTCATGTAGCAAATTCCACCAGCCATGATGGGAAGCATATTTCTGCGAGACTGTAAATAACATCCCCTGTAGAGAGCCTGGCCGAGTACATGCATTTCATTTCCATCCATAATTCATTACCAGATGTTGGTTTATATTGGTTTCCAGGTATCTGTAAGGACTCTGTGGAGATTGCAACATCCCTGTGGTTTTTGGAGTCATTTACTCTGCTCCTCAGTGAGGGCATACAACTACTTGCAGCACAATATGTATTAGCTGCCAGAATCACAGCTGAGAACGTTTTTGTTTGGACAATTTATGATTTTCAGAATTAGTAGCGTGACATTGGCGTCGGTTCTACAATTCTCTTGATCTGTTTCTGTGTCCCTTTGTTAAAAACAGAGATCAAAGTGAGAAGTAGAGCAGTGTGCTTGTGCAACATTGCTGGGATTAAGGAGAAGCATCCTTACAATATCAAAATGTCCCTTACCAGTCAGACAGTGAGACATTGGCACACCGCTGTCTTGTTTTAAAGAGTTTTTGTCTTTGAAGAGAGGGATCGGGTAGGGTGGGGGTGGGGGCAGCACTGACAGTGAACACAGAAGATCTGTGAAGACAAAGCTTGCGGTGACAAAGTGTGTTATTCTAGGCGAGCTTCTCCGAATCCATTTGAACGCCCACTCAGACACCTACGGGCTGGCTCATCCATAGCCAGATCAGGTCCAGCACTCAATCCATTACCTGCTGCTTGGAATGGATGGCGGCAGATTCCTGCGCTGAGGCCGCCATTATCAAAGAGAAATGGAGGGAGAGAGGGACAGGGAGAGATGGAGTGATAAACAAAACAGCAGCTAGGGTATAAAGGATGACAGCAAGAGAGACCAAAAGATGGAGGGCAGGAAGATAAGGGTTGAGAGGGAAAGAAAGATGGATTAATAGGTACTGGAATTAAAGGAGAGAATGGTTAAATATATTTAGCAATATAAAACCCAGATCCTTTTTCTGTTTTCATTCCCTGTAATATCATGATCTTCTCATTTGTCAAAAATCAAAGTTTTTGATCTATAATACTACTGTAAGTGAATATATGTTACTGAAAAGCTAGGATTTGGGGTAATTATGAATGAAAAATGCAAGAAATGCAACCACTTACCACAGAGTTACTGTATGTCCCCGGTACTGTTTGACAGCTGGGAGATATTGGATAGGATTAGAAATGGGCTTATCCTATCCTAGCTATAGTATGGCTCCATTGCCACACTTCACTGTTTGAACACACTGAACTACTTTCTCAAACGTGATAAACCAAACTCCCATGCAACAGCTCTGACAGAGTGAAGCTCCAGTATTAGCTGTGTTCCCTTGTGGTGCTGTGCTTTAATCTGTGTTTGGCTAACTGTCTCTGCTAGTTCAGGTAGTAGCTTGCCACTGAACAAAGTGGACCAAATGAAGGGAATGATTTAAATGAATTTTGACCAAGAATCCTCCTCCCCGTCTTGGTGCATGGGGTCCCCCACTCATGTTTCCAGGGGCCTTTTAAAGGGAGATATAAATGGGAGCATTAGCTTGCAAAGAAGAAGGACAGGGGAAGTCTCTCTTTCTTATTCTGTCTGTCCCTCTCCCTCCCTCTTGCTCAGCATTGCCATGCTCTGTCTTTTTCTCCAAGCCCTCCAATCCCTTCCCCTTGACTGCCCATGTCACATGGGATTATGGCCACATACACCACTGGATGTTTTTGTCGCAGAAAGACACTCGCAGTTGCTGAAGAAAACTACTCGGCTTTCCCATGGTTTGCATGTTGAGACAGCAGATTTTGTTGTTCCCGTTTTAGAGCTGCGTGATGGGACTCTCCTGAAGCAATTATGTTGCATGATGGAAATTTCCACTTTGTGATTTTAATAGTAAGAAATAGGCCACCTGATCCCTGTGTTTTGGGTTTAAACAACTCCAGTGCTTTGATTTGTATCTTAAGGGACAACAATGAGTACGTAGATTAGATAGATAAATATAAACATGCAAGTAAGAACATATAGATAGGAGCTTTTATGAATTCTTGTTTAATAATTAAAGGCCACCTTCTAGCATGGACAACAGCAGGTAACTTTAATTTGCAAAAAGTAATATTGAGGGTTAGTGTGCATCCTTGAAATTGATTGATGCAAATGTAAAGTTGTAATGCAGCTTGCGTGCTAGACTAAGAAAAGCCCACTTATAGATGCAGTCCAGAATAAAGAGGCCTAAATACTTTATCATGCTTTCTCCTAACGAAACATTTGCTTGTTTTCCATCTGAGCTAACACCAGCCCTACCTCAGTGCAGCTACAACTACACAAGCCTCATGCACAAGTGGCAAAAAAAACATTGCATGTGCTCATGGCTGAAAGGTTGGCAGTTTGAAAAATCCAAGAGGGGAAAGATAATGAGAAATATTTTTTTAGTTTTTGTTTTTTAACACTTTTGTTAGCTCCTGCTTGCCAATGCTTAAATGGAGTTGGTCATTGAAAAACTGTAGAGGACTATATTTACCTTGGGCCAAAGTGTAACCACTGTAGCAAGTGTTAACTGTGTTGCAAGCACTGACAAACAGCATACACATGCAAGGACAGAAATTAAACCATTTGATGTTATAGAGTGGTGTGCGATTGTAGGATAATATGATTTTCTCAGGGGTTTCAAGCCTGTGCTTGTGCTGTATTTCTGTAATTATGTATATGTAAGTGCTTTAGTGGAGTACCACCATGTAATGGATATAAAAATGGATAAATTGCATTTTTGGTCTGCCGGCAACAGATACAGAATTTATGGAATAATGAGGCGGGGGTGGGGGTGGGGTGACAGACAGGGATATAAGTATTAATGGTGTCCTAATTAGCCTCTATGCTTTGAATGCTTAATATTAGAGTATAACTATGTGAACCGAGAGACCCCAACTCTTCATCAGCAGCCCTCTTAAAAAATTCTTCATGTGCAAATTTTCTATATGAGGGAGCGCTTCCACTTACTCTTCCTCTTTCTTTCTCTGACTACAATGCTTGTTCTATAGTGAAGCTTGGCTTTGTCATTGATTGGCTTGGAGCGGATAATTAGCTTGCATCTCATCATTGCCATAACGACTTATTTACCCCCAAATAACAAGAGAAGCGAGACATCTCTTATTAAGTTTGGCAGCCCACAGAGCTCGAGGTCTGTCATTTGTTTGTCACATCATTTAACACAAAAGTGATGCATGTATGAATAAAATGGTTTTAGAGGTTGGTAGGTTAAGTTTGTAAAAATGTTTGTTAATCTTGCAACATCATATTCAGGCACCTCCCCATGGCATTTTTGTCTGAAGGAGACAATGTGCAGGCTTCTGACAAGAAGCTAGGGTACATGTGGTTCTAATTTTAAGGGTCTTAACCACTACACTATCAATGGATATATAAAAATACTTGTACATTGGTTCTTGGCTGGGGTATTAAGTTATCAGACCTGAATATATGCTGTCAAAGGCGAAAAAGTGAAGGCCAAGCCCTGAGATTGTACAGGCCAATTCAATTACTCCAGGCTGTTGTCTAATGGAGAATGAACTAACCAGGCAAGGGGTTACTTTGGGATGGCTCTGCTGACTACTGCCTCTTGTCTACATGATCTAATTTACTAAGACACACAGCTATTGATTGGCTTCTGCATGCCAGCGGAGGAAAACCTTTTTAGATGCGCTTTTGCAGTTTGCCATCTGGCAGAGGCTGAATAATAAGCTATAGGCGAGCTGGAATAGACAATAAAAAAGATGCACACATATGAGCACGAGCACAAGCACACAAGTAGGGGTGCACGAGGTGCTCGGTCATTTTCTTATCGCTGTAAGCCATGACGACCAAATTGGCTGGGGCTTCAACTACGTGGGTCAATAAACACAATCAATGGCCTCAACTATGAGAAAAGAGAGAGAGGGAAAACAGATTTGTGCATTTCTATAACCATGACTTCTCTTATCTGTGGTTGAATAAAAGGGTCAAAGGACAAGCACTAGCAACAAAACCCGATCAACACCATGCATTCACTACAACATTATTTTGCTCACTGTCTCTCTCCTGCACACCAACCTTTTTTCCCCTCCCTCTCCTACCCATTTCTAGCTCAAAGCTGTGGACACAACAGTCTTATCTAGCGCTGCCTTGCTGTCAGCGAGAGTGGTCTATTTTGGGCTTTATCTTGAGCAGGGGCCGGGCCGGAGCCGTGGGTCTGAAGCCGAGCCAGTGCACCAGGAGATAAGGCAGACAGGGACACTGTAACCTGCGTGTCTGTGGTCAGGGCGGGAATAGATGGAGCCTGCTCAACAATCAAACAGCTTCCTCTTCGCGCTCGATGGATCGGATCAGGATCACACAGCTGTGGAGGCAGGCTTACAAGCCTCTTTAAAGGCACAGTTTGTTTGAAAGGCCAAGGGAAGGTTTTTTGGAGCCTGCAGGTATAGTCCACCAGAATAGTGTTACACTGGTGAAGACTGTAACACCATCACAGATCTGTTTGCAGGATTAAATCGTTCTTATATCAGTATGCAGAGTATTAACTAAAGTGCTACTTTAAAAGTTGTGCCTGTATTTCCGTTAAGCAGGCTTCAGGCTTGTAGTTGGACATTTATTTAACAAGGTCTTTTTGGATGTATTAAAATTCAAAATCAGAAATATTTTAATGGTCATCGACTAGCCTCCCTGCCAGATTCAACCATTCACTTAAACCCTCCCCTGGACAGTGATTGTCCCACTTAAACGTATCTAGGCACAGCAGGCTTGTTCAGTTTTGGATTTCTCAATATGCCAAAGTAGTTTGCATGGGGCTCTAGTAAGAGTGATTAAGGGTGATACTTGGTATATAAAATGTTTTAACAATGGTGTATTTTAAACTGTGTTTTTCATAGTTCACAATATAATTTTTTGTGGTTATGTGTAAAAAAAAAAAAAAGCCTGGTTCAGGACTACAACTGTCACTCACTGTGTGAGAGCTGGACCTTGATACTATTTGAGTGTAGGGTAATGTTAGCTGTTCTGTTGGCCAAGCTCATTACTCAAGAAATGACATTTTGCCAAACTCATCAATTAGTCCTCATTGTAAAAGCTCTTTCTCTTGTAAAAGTGAAATACACACATAATATGAAACCCTCGTCTGGCCATAGTAATAAAGCATCCAAACAGAGTCATGTTAGAACAAAATAAAATTTTTCATTTCCGTTACAATACTGCAATATAATACACGATTTTCAATACATTTTCCCTTACACTACTATACTACAATACTAGGGTTTTACATGGATCATCAACTGGTGAAGATTTTGTTTTTGCCTGGAGCATGTAATCCTTTAACATGATAACAAAAATGTAGCCATCAATTGCCTGTTTAAGACCCTTATGCTGTTCTCAGCCGGAGAACTCACGCAGCGAGGAGCTACTGTTGACTAGCTGATATGAGATACTTTTGTTTATCTCTGAAAACAGCCAACATGTCGCTTACAACAGTAAGTAAGGGGACAAGGCTTAGCAAAGGGTCACTTGAGGAAGCAACAGTATAAACCCTATCGATGTAAGACAAGCATGACCACAAGATCCTGGGCTTGCATGTATCGCACAACATTAACAGAGCATGAGATCTATAGATTGCTTTGTGCTAATGAAGTACAGGCTAACTTCTGGACGTGGCCTGACATTGGAAAGGCAGCCAATCAAGAAAAGTGAGGCCAAGTCAAAAGAGAAAAGTCCACAGAGATACTCAGGCAGCCTCAGCTTATATCTTGCACAACACAATGCAGTGAGACTGCAGATGAGAATACGTCTGTCTGAGGAGTGGGGTGGGGTGGGGTAGGGCAGGGTGGCAGAGAGAAAGATAGAGAGGGAGAGAAACCAGATGAGACTAGTCAGAAATACTCAAGCTCTCTCCCACTGATCGACACACTACCTCAGCCTGACAGTTTCATTTTCAAAGCCATTGTGTGCCAATGTGCCAATGCGCATTATCAGCCACTGCCTGTTTGAGTATCAACCCTGCTCTCCTAATGAAAACCCCAGCAGCAAAGAAATACCATCGCTGTGGCTTTTGAGATTCACATATTTACTTAAACACTTTTCTCCTAGCTTTGATTACCCTGTCCTGTGACTGAATTGTCACAAACATAATTCAGTTCTGTTCCACACTGTGTTTTGAAAGCCAGAGTTATCACTTTGTAAGCCAACATGACATCTCCCTTTGTCCATGCTCTGTAATCGCATTCACAGCTCCACTGAGGATTTTTTTTCACTGGATTGGTAGTTGTTATTTCAGTCCAGATGACTTAATTATGCATGGGCTTTGTTTTCCGTGTTTGCTCTGTGGGTTCGACTAAGGGCAGACGGCTTACAATCAGAAAGCATACATTAACTGACAGGACTGACGCCTCATTGACCCACCACCAAACAGAAGCAAGCAAGTGTAAACCGCCCCCCGGAAGAAATTCCCCCCATGTAGCCCAGGGTTCATTATCTATTCTGTATCAATCTAAAACATACTGTACAACAATGAAAACAAAATTTAAAGTTATTACCCCAAATCACCATTATAATGATCCATTACTATGCAGCACTTATTTAATTAAACTAGAATGACTTGTGCTATTCCTTTTTTCCCACTTCAAGCAATGCAGCTACAGGTCCTAAAACCTGCTGTCTGAATTTTTTCCTGAAAGGTTTCAGTTTGGTGGCAACAAGGAATGCAATTTTGCTGTAAAAAAAAACCTTGCTGCCTCTTACCAGTGAGTGTGACAGGTAGGTTGATATTTTCATTTGGTTATTTCCTTGTGAACCCTAACTCCTTTCAGCAAGCTGCAGTGTAGAATATGCAGGCCACAGCTATCCAGATTGATCAGATTTAGGTCAGCGTTCATCATTTTCCTTATTTGTTCAAAAAGCCTAAATTTCTTAAAAGTATTTCTGCATTTCATCTAATTCTCAGGAAGAAATATGTGAATGTTTGGCCTGCTACATAAACTATGGGTTAAACAAGCACAGAGAAGTGACACTGTTTTTGTTCCAATATGTGTTAATTTGCCTTAAGTTAGGCTGATTTACCAAGGACATGCTTAATTCCAGTAATGCCATAGGCCATGCTAATGCATATTCATATCTGGAAGCTTCCCAATTGAGTTGCAGTTGTCTCCTGTTAGCCACTGCGCAACACCACTGGGACAATTAGGTTACACATCAATGAGGAAGCTGTCTCTACCATGCTGACCCCTTTATCTCATGTTTGGAATAGAAAGGACATGCTGTTGTGCAGTTCCAACAGTGCTTTGAAGATAAAAATATTTCAGATTTCAGCAAAAAGATGGCACGCTTAAAACTGGTTTTCAATTGTTGCTAAGCAACAACAAGAGCCAATACCAGCACATCACCTTTTTGATGTTGTTAGCTTAAAAACAGGTCCCTTGCGGGCAGAAATCTTGGTGTTGCTCGTGTGAATATTACTAAAGGGTTTAAACACACCTGTTTATTCACTTTCACCAGCCAGTTGTCACCAGGGATTCAATCTTGCAACTTATCTGTCATAAACTGCCTATAAATCCTTGTGTCATTAGGTCCAGTGACAAGTATGTGAAATGAAATTAATTAATGCACCAGAATCTGATGTTTTTGATCCTTTAGAATTGATGCAACATGTTTTCACTGCAACCACAGAAGCTTCATTTGCAGGACACTCCTACATTATTATGCATGTATTATCCAGTCACCTCCATGTCAGGGAACAATAAGATCAGAGCTCTGGGTGAGTAGGTAATCATATCAGTGACACACCACAGCCCTCAGCTGCCGAGCAAAGCTGCTGATGGAACTGATTATATTAACACTACAATCCCCCCAGTATTTTATGTAATGTTTCCGAACTAATCTCATACATACAGAATCTGCTGTCTTCACTTTGGCAAATTTTCTCTTTTAAAGCCAGTTCTGTAGCGAGCATAGAGTACTGGTACCTCCTCACACCATAATCAATAGCAGCCAATGCATGTGCAGACTCACAGTGTTCAAAATTAAATAAATAACAAGATATAATGGTATAAACTATACTGCATAATACTGTATAATATAACCATGAAAATTGTAAAAATAATCCAACAATTTTGTGAAAAAACAGCTCATTATTATGCAATATGACTTCATCCTGCATCTTTTCACAAGAGTTAATTTCATGTCATCTTTGTTCCAGTTCTCTTACCGTCAGATCATTCAGATTAAAGCAGCGACCAATCACTCCGCTTGACAGACAAATATTTTCTCACAGAAAGTGGCATTAGCCATTGAACAAATGGCGTTAAAATAAAAATGAATGGAGTTAAATAAACTCTTATTATATGTTACATTATATTTTTTATAGCAACAATTACTGCTAAGAAGAGTGAACCCCTTAAAAAATAAAGCTGATGAAATAATAGGTCTTACATATTAAAAAGCGTACTAATTACCAAATGAAAAAACATAATATAAGAAACTAAAGTAGCCTGACCCGATCTGAAAGAGAAGCATGTATTTACTTTGTTCTTCCTACTACCAAAATATAATAACTTAGCAATAGTCAAGTAAATTCATCCATCTATTTTCTATAGTAATGTATTATTTGAGGTCAGGAACCTGTATATCCCAACACTGTTTCAAGCACAATATACGCAGCACAATAATGTGCTTTTGTTTATGCCAAACCCAGCCATGCATGCACGGCTCTGTAACAGGGGTTATATAATGTGAAATTACAGAGCAGCGATCTGCATTCCCTTTATATTAAGTGGTTGCTACGCTAACTCAGCAGTGAGTTGTTTATGTGGGAAGAAAATCCTTGCAAGAAAACCCTTTTAGGAATTATTTCTAAAACATCACACAAACTTCATAAATGTAACACATAAGTCTGTGGAGAGAGGCAGCCTGGCTGGAGAGGATTTAGCTACAGTTGAACATTTGCTGTTTTCAGCTGCTTCTCTTCTGAGCTTGAGGCAAAAATTGTAAAGTAACATCTTCTAAGAACTAATCTTAGACTGAAGAAGCAATGAGGGATAAGATGCAGAGGAGGCCCTGCTCGTCAGCTGCCCTGCCAGAATGTTCATACTTTACAGCTCTGCGCTTTCCTGCAAAATTAAGATTTTGAACAGCGATGTAAGGTATATCTTTTCACATCAAGAGACGCAAAATCAGCCATTTCTATGAGGAATCTATGAGGAATGTGGATTGGGAAGGGATCAGCAAAGAAACAGAACACAATTTAAAGACAAGAGGATGATAGATTTTGTATAAAACAAATCACAAGGGAGGTGACTTGCAGTTCACAGTACTTAAACCTTTAAAATCATGTTGATAAATGGACGTTCATCCCGGGGCAGCACAGGTCAAAACAGATGACAGCTAAAATCTGCCTGCATAGTCTGGCTGGGATTTTAAAACTTAAGTATAAGATTGCAAGGACTGTACTTATAAGGATTTTTATGGGCCACATTTACAATACATCCAAATCTTTCTAATTACAGACTGACATAATGAAGAAACCAACGATGTACAAGTAGAATAATCTGCATAGCACATACAAGGACAGAACTATTCATTGTGTATTCAATTTCAAGTAGCTAATAAAAGCACTGGTAATATAATCAATATTAACTGAATATCATTACACCCCTGAATTGTTCACACACATATCATGTACACTACCAAAGCAGATCCAAATCTGTGATTTATCTGGGATGCAGGTTTTCTGCCGCATTATATGAAAGCATTTTGCCCCACACAGACCTGGGACTGAGTGGCTGGAGGAATGGTTTGCAGTGATTCAGAAGGAAACTTTCACAGCACTGCGCTTTGAGGGGCCATGTGCTGTTGTTGATGACTAATGATGATGGCTCTGCGCTGCTTTGCTCAGGGCCTTTTTTTCTGTTTCAAGACTATTTCACTGCTTTCCTAACACCATACAAAGATTCAAAATGCAGGGACTGTTCAGTGCACAGTGAGTAGATACACCTCATCACAATTAACGTCATAGATCTATCTAGGAGTACATATAGATGTTTGTGTGTAATGCAAATTAAGCACACATTCCATCAAAGGTAAATATACAATAAACCATGCTACAAAGCATTGCAGCATGCACTTTGTGTCAACTGGAGTATGGTAAGCCTATAAATTGTGCAACTACCAAGAGAGTAATCAGTCTCTGAGAAGAAGAAAGCTATTATATCTATGTAGCAAATATAATTCTTCAAGAGGAAAATTGGACACAGAAGGTAGAAAATTACTTTTTCACTGTGGTGACCATGTTTACAGTAGAAAGAAACATTTCCTAGGCAAGCTGCTGGGCCACTTTGTTCCAAAACATCACTTTAGAGGTTTGTGATTCCAAAGAAAAAACATTTGAAAACTTCTAAACAAATGCAACTCATTTCCCCCCACCCTCCCCGACCCCATTACGGATGAAGCACAGATTTAAAGATGATGAGTTCAAATAAAGAGTCTCTAGGGGAAAGGATGCTCACCTAAGCTCATTCTCTTGATCAAAACACTTGCAGAGGCAACAAAAGCACAGCAAAAGCAAAAAACACATTCAAATAATGGTTGAACATTCAGCTCTTGCCTATAGCCAAATTATACCCTTATCCAACACAACAAAAGTCATTATTATTTTTTGTGAGGTGCAGAAAATGTTTGATTTGTTACAGCAGGTTAACTCTATAATTAGCACACAAAAAGAAGAATCATCCTTTCCCCACGCGCACTAAAAGATAACAGGAACATTGTCAAATATACTGTTCTGCAAATGATATGAAACACAAAACAAGCAAAAGTGTCTGCCTCAATGAGCCATTTAATCCTGCATTCAGAGCCCAAACTCAGCCAGTAGGATGATGTAAGTGTTTGTTGTATAATTTGGTGTTTCCAAGGCAACTTAATTTAGCAGACTTCCCTAGAAGTGATCTGCCTTATTTGCGAGAAAACTCTTCAAAGCAGTGACACTGCATTGCAAACATGATAATTAGCCTGTCCCTTTGGAGCCACTTCTGTTAGAGAAAAAGAAGAGGAAATAAATATATATGTATGCGGATAAAACAAAAAAATGGACAGCAGAAGTGTTGGTGACACGACTATCCGTCAAGTCAGGTATCATCAATCAACGCTGTCATCAACGCTGCTCGACAAATTAAGATAGATGCCAAAAATGTGGTTGCATCATCACATTGATTTTGTTCCACAAATGGAGCATAAATGCAGTGAGTTTTTAAATTTGCAGTCTCAGGTTAGAAATTGCTGCCTGTCACCTTCTCAGGTCCCCCTTTTCAGCCACTTATTACACCAGAGTACACATCCATCAGTTACCTGTCAGCAATGTAAATACTTTGAATTAAAAATTCACAAAGCATTAATTTTTCCCTCTCCCCTCTTGGTCTGAGAGAGAGAGAGGGGAGAGAGAGAAGAGAGAGAGAGAGAGAGAGAGAGAGTGAGATGAAGGGTTCTGTTCCCTACTGCTCGGCTCTCTTCTCTTCTAATATCATAAACAGCAGAGACACGGGCAGAGGAGGAGGAGGAGGAGGAGGAGGAGGAGGAGGCGAGAGCTCGCCAGACCGAGCCTTTGTGAGCATGACGGGCCTGACTCACGAGAATGAGATGTTTCCAAAAATAAAGGAGAGA
>NW_023339652.1:11406552-11428628 GCF_004916995.1 Morone saxatilis | reverse complement strand
AGAGAGAGAGAGAGAGAATGTGCTGAACAGGCTGGAACACAAGAAAACGAGTGGATTAACTCCCCCCCACCCGCTCCACCCTTTTCCAAAAGCCCTTGGATTCATCACAAAACATGCTGAATTAGTGGGAACAAATCGCCTCTATAAACACCCCTAAACACTTTCCACCAATTGCCATGACGCAAAAATTAGATAAATAAATAAATAATGATGTCCTCAGAACAAGATTATTAAGAGCTGAGTAAAAGAGTAAAAGATCCAAGTTTTATAAAAAAAAAAAATCTCTGAATGCATATATAAATTCTACATGAAAATCGGCTTCTATCTCTTTAATATTCATTTTCTTTCCTCCTCTGGGGTAGATGTGGCCCACTGTGAGCAAATGTAAGCAGTTGGTTGCATGTTGTAAATAGGCACCATAATGTACATGTTTAGCTTTTCATCATGACAGATTGCCCTCTGCAAATGCAGCGCTACGAGAATATGGTTGTCTCAGCCTCCTTGCTGCAAATCATAATACTCTGAAAGCCCCTATAAGCCAGATAGCAGCTTCTGAATATTTTAGTCTGTTAGGAAAATGTTTGCAGTGCCTGCTAGTTTTGTCAGTTTTTATCCTACAAGCTTGGTCTAATTTGAGTACAATGAAAGTGGAATAAAAGGACTGGCCTGCTCATTGGTGGAGAAGCATTTTTACCACCAACACCAGCAACCAAAATCTTTACAACACCCTATTCAAATTTCATGTGACCCAAATATTTATTTTCCTTTCTGCTGACTACTGTAGGTACGTCATCCAGATCTCCTCATTTCTCCGGGTGCATGTGTGTGTGTGTGTGTGTGTGTGTAGCGCCTGGTGGATAAGATGATTATCTCAACACACTCGCAGAGAGACACAGACAGCGAGAGACCACTTGGCTCGCGATTGGTCAGCCTCCCCAAATCTGGAGTATTGAAGAATGCCCGCACAAAAGCCACCCAAATCACACTCATTATCAAGCAGACGACGATTACAAAAGATGACAAAGATGATGAAGCTGATAATTTGTCATCCAGCGCATTGATTCCCCATCAGGACTCGGACGGCACGGCAGGGTATCATGGGACCCTTTAATCTAGCATGAAAGACACGGGTAATCCTTGTTGGAGGATTACTCCCAACCAGTACTCTCCAACTTTGGTGTGCATGTGCTTAAGTACTAACCCACCAATCATGATCTATCCGGGGCTCCGTCACTCATCCTGAGTCTTAGCAGCAAAGGGGACATGTTTACTCTTGACTCCCACCGCAACCAAGAGGATTTAGCAGTAAAGAAACAGAACCTATACAAGCTTACATTCTGACCTGGAGTCTAAATACTCTGCAGCGGCAGTTTCCGCTACTAAACCATCCATTCACAGCAGAATAACATTACGCTACAACATTTACATTCCTATGAACACCTCAATCCCGCAATGTACACAATGTACCTACAGATATCAAAGCGGAAACATTGAGGACTGTTTCTGTGCAGCCATGATAACCACATTTACAGGAATAATCATAAACATGAAAGCAACTTGTAACCCTGCATGTGTGCTGCATTAGCGCTGCAGTATTTCCACAACAGCTCCTTTTTAGGGTGGGACAGCAGAGCAGTGACAGTGCAACAGTCGTATAAGAAGCAGGGATCCCTATCAAGTTTTTTTGTTTAGCTTTAAGGAACGGTTCAACATTTTGGGAAATATGCTAATTCCCTTTCTTGCAGAGAGTTAGATGAGATGATTGATTCTATAATTCTAAAGGTAAGAGAATGTGCCTACCAGCACCTCTTAAACTCAAGGAAGTTTTTGGTACTGGCCAAGAAATAGTCCACCCATAGCCCACCATCAAACAAAGCTGGACGTTTTTGTACATAGATAACAAATGAGATATAAGAAAAGGTGTTTGTAGATGGATTGTGTTACCTGTGGAAAGAGCTAGGCTAGCTGTCTCCCCCTATTTCCAATCTTTGTGCTAAGCTAAGTCAGCCAGCTAATGGCGGTAGCTTCATATTTGGTGTACTAGCATGAGAGTGGTATCAATCTTCTCATCTAATTCGCGGCAAGAAAGCAAATAAGCATAAAAACTACCCGTTTAAACCAAACAGTGCATTTTCAAAAAGGTGGATTCTTGATCGTTTAACAGCAACACAAGTCATGCCTAAAAATTACAACTTCCATACTGCAATTCTTTGAGAAATGTATCATCTAGAACCCTACAAAAGTAGCATAATCCAAACAAGCATGTGAACTGCAACCTATAACATTTATTGTACAGAACATGTGAGGAAACCTTAGTATAGCACAAAGATACCTTCTAAAGCATACAGGTATGACGCCAAAGATAGAAACACTATATCCTCTTCCAAAAAGTTGCTCCTAGCAATTTTTTTGAGAAATGATCCAACCACAGAATCTCACATTACAGGAGAGAGAGAAAAAAATACTGTTTAAATATGCAGGACGGAACCTTTGAAGCTCCATCCGCAATTTAATCAGTTAATATTTAAAGCAGGGATATTCTTTATATAAGGCATTTGCATGATAGGCTGCAGAGTTGGGAGGGTGAGTGGGTGGTTGTTGGAAATGAAGACGTAGATATTATGTGGAGGGATCTTTATCCACTTGCAAATTTTTATCAGGCATCCCGTTGATCATTGGTATTCAGAGGCCTGCACTGCCTATAATAGGTTGTCAGACAATAAATGCAGCAACATTTTTTTTACCAGGGCTGCCCCCCCAGGGAAAAGAAATCATCATTATGTTGTGTTTTATTGGACCTTCTCTCCTTCTGCATCTTTACCTAACGACATCTTACTCTTTATTATCTTGGGCACATATTACCAGACAATATAATGCTAGTGGGGGGATTTACACAGGTTTGGATTCAAATGTTGTTTACATGAGCGGGAAAGCAGCTAAATGTTCTGCACATGCATTTGTTCAAATTAAAAACCTTTGAAAGAACCAGCTTGTTTGTAAAAGGATTTGCTTACACTGTCAGATGTTTTACAGATGTTTTGTTTGACAGACATGGCCTCTTGTTATTATATCTAATAGCTTTGGGAAATGACAGGCATTTATTCATAAAAGAAACAATGGATTATGAATGGGCAGAGAGCAGGGCAGGATTAAACTTTAACAGCAGCAAAATAACAGACAAGAATTCTGAAATTTTAGGTAACACCTACACATGTAGACACACAGTTGCGATCCTCTCATTATCATTCATTTGACCATTACCAATTTGCTGTGGCACATTAGCCATAAAGCTGCAAAGCCATTAGAAAGAAAACTACTGCAGCTCTGCAAAAGAGGAACTGTCTGGCTTCACAGCCTGTTCTGACACACTGATAGCGGATTGACCTGTGAGGACAAACACGAATGCATAAAAACCTGCAGCCACAAACTCCACGCACACTGTCATGTGGTCACTAAACCGCACTTCTGCACAAACACACATATTTACACGCAAAGAGCAGAAAAATAAGTAATTTAACCAAACGTCCCAAGGAAAAGTGCACGAAATACATTGTAAGTAAATGTAATTTTACAAAACAAAATGAATGCCCTGGAGAAATTATGCAAAGCATATTGAACTATTATATTTCTAGCTCCGTTCTCAAGCGGTCACACAATCAAACAAATATGCAGAGGAGGGTGATGCCAAGACAGAAAGCAATTCTTCCTTTTTCCTGAGTAGCTTGTCAGAAGATTGAGTCGTCCACTCCATTCCATTCAAGGCAGCTTTTCATATTTGAGTGTTTCTCGGCACAGACCCTTAGTGCACTTTGATTAAGGTTTGGTGTGCATTATACAAACAGAAAATGTTTAAGAGTGCAGAAAGGCTCACATTAGATGAGCCACCCCCCTCCTTTTAGAAAAAGCCAATGTTTCTCAGTCAACAGATGGTATTTACTCAAATTATAGACAGCAAATGAGGGCTAGGGTGAGATGCTTTTTTTCAGAGCCCATTGGCAGTCCATTAAAAAACAGAAATTGTGTGCGCAAATCCACCGAGATACAAGGAGAGTGACACGGAATTAGGGATGGTTGTGTTATTCATCCGCAGCCAGAATCCAATAGAAAAGTCTTCTGATTGTTAAATGAAAGATATCTCCAGCAAAGCATTATAATTGCCGCACAAGAAATGTGTTTTTTTTCCCCCCTTTCTTCCGTGATCTAAACGCAAGTGCAAAGAACCAATCTCAGTCAGATGGCACAGTAGACAATAGAGCATCCTAATTGCTTTGATTATGAACAATATGTTTCTCGATGTTTCTCAGGAGAGACGGTGCCTCAGAGGGAAAAAGGTTCAACGTGAGGGCTTGTCTGCCAGAATGAACCGCTTTCAAGCCGACCACCTCTGCCTGTCATCTCTCCTCAGACGTGGAGAGGAACAGAATTACTGGGGCACTCAAATGAACATGCGAGGAAATGGGCCAGTGCTCAATAGTGACACCATTTGTGGTTTTGCATATGCTGAATGAGGCTAAAATATACATAAGTGAGATATTAATTCCCGTTCCCACCTCAAGTAGCACAGTTTCAGCCCCAGTTTAAACATTAAATCCCACACAGTCTTGTTTTTTTGTTTCATCTGAACAACTGCCTCATACATCTACCTGTCAATCGCAAGAAGCATTGGACAGAAAGCAAGAAAAACATCATGTAAAACTGAACCAGAGCATTTCCTAATGTCTAACCATTGCCTTAAATTTCAATAAATGTTTCTTACAACATCTGACTAAGGCCCCTCTGGGTCCAAATTGGAATGATCAATGTCCAAAATAAAACAGTAATTGCCAACCTCATAATGAAAATGGATCCCTAATAGATATTTCTCATCAGCGGAACCTGCAGCCCAGCATGCAATTACCTGGAGTGTTTACAAACCATTTCAGCATCATATTTTGTGTTTTCAGGCACCTAGGCTTAGGTCATTACTTAATTAAATGATTTTTTAGGGGGGGGGGGGCGGAAAGAAATATGACAATGTAAAACATTTTTGGTTTGAAAGCGAAACGCCACAATGATGTCTGAATCACACAAAAATGTGGCAGATATAAATGTACTATTCAGTATTAGCTTTCAAACATTGTCAACATACTGTAATCAGTCTTTTGCAGAGAAATACCACTCAATTTAAGAATAAATGTGCCAAGGTCTCGTGGTGTTTATTAAACTCTGCTGTTCAACAAGGAGCTCTAATGGCTTTAATTTTTTAGATTCCACTATTTATTTTTTATTTTAACAAAAAAGTTAATTCTTTATCCTTGAATGATATAACGAATCTTTGCATGAAAGGTAAGGGGAATTTCAAAAACATTTGTTATAACTGAGTTATATTTTTTTATGGAAGCATTTTGCGAGGCAAATTTCTTCCTAAATGGGCAATACTTATTCATTTGTTTACGCTTCCATTCTTTCCAAATTCATTCTCAGTGCAGCTGCACATCAATGTGACCTTAAGAAGTGAGGGAATGGGACAAACCACTATGTCATTTGTGGCTACAGGGTATTCATTAATCGAGAGTGGTTTGCCATTATTCCATATGGGAGTCGCATATATTACATCAGAAATTCAGTGGTATTCCCCTTTAACACAGAATAAAAAAACTGCAAGGGTGAGTGCCCCCAGGGATATATTCATGGAGATTATTCACATTAAATGTCAAACACACTTCACATTTAGTGACAAGCTTTAGCATACATTCTGTTTTGACAAACTGTCCCAAGGACTCAAATGACAGAAAAGACCGTGCTCCAGAAAAGACACATTTGAAAGTCGGATCACTTTCTCATATAAAGAACCTGTTAGCATGAACATAAATGACACGTGTAAAACATTTGTAGAAATACCATCCAACATTAGTCATTTCAATACAAAATATGGACCTTTTAACATTATATTAGTGGCTTTAAAATATTTAGCAATCACAAAGTAATGATTTTACCCCAGTGTTGATGTTTTGTAATGAAGCCTTATGAATTTAGGTTAGAAAAAGACATTCTGGAGATGTAAATTTTTGACCTGCAGGAGTGAGGATGTTGGCAAATTCAAAATCACTTGTCCAAGCACTATTTCAAAACACTATCACGACTGCACCAATTGGTGCAGATATTTTCCAGCTAACAGTATGGCCATATATAGTATGATCTCCATCCAATGAGAGGGATAAAAACAAATGTTGTAAAATGGAAACTTTTTATTTTCAAAAAGCAACAGATTACACAGTTAACTTTCAGCAAATGCAATCCTAACTGAAACTGTACTCACATTCGGGACTTCAAAATGAAAGACTCACATACTTACACACAATCTATCTATAATATACAAAAAAGAATACATAATAAATATTAAAATGGCCACAAGAGAAAAAAGTAAGTCATTGAAAACAATCAGTAGAGAGCAAATGTAGGGAAAGTAGAAACAAGACGGTGTGCCTTAAATGTCTTTTTTTTTTGTTTTTTTCCTTTTACATTTTTTACAAATTGTGCAAGATTTCATACTAAGGCTCTGGTCTTGAAGTGACTGTTGTCTGATCCACACAGCACACACGCTCTGAAACGCACACACATGCACCCACTGACACTCACGCACACACACTCACTCACTCACTCACTCATGCATGCACGCACGCATGCACGCATGCACGCATGCACGCATGCACGCACGCACGCACGCACGCACACACGCACGCACGCACACACACACTCCCTGTGCTCTGAGCACTCGGTGGGGTGTAGCAAACCATTGCAGAATAAAAATGGGCTGCTCAGTGTATGGCCTGTGTTGCTCATGGGAGTGGACCAGCTTTTAAAAAATGGACATGCACTTCACATTGATGTGATAAAGAAAAAAACTCCCCTTGCATCTAAAAAACGACTTTTTAGGAGTGAATGAAAAAAATTAAATAAAAAAAATAACCCAACAACCAAGAAACATGACAATATCATAACCATTAAGGCAAGAACACCTGGAGTGGCATCAGCAATACTGTAACAATATGATAGTGTTTAGGTACATGGATATGATGAAACATTTAACTACTTCTTCAATGTCTTTTTTAAGCACAAGGTTGTTCTTAAAAGCAACTTCTTTTTAAAATCCAAACATCATTTCATCTTTTTTTTCCTCTTTTTTTTGTAAAAGGTGATAAGAAAATAACAATGCCAGACACTAGGGACATATGGATCGTAAAACTACAAGAAATAATTTCTAGTTTTAAGTTGCAACTTCAAAACCACACATTGTAAATCCCCATCGTTAAGCCCCACCCCCCCACCCCACCCTGGTAAATGAAAAAGATATCACTTACATTAAAACCATTTTATCCTCTTGTGATGGTGTATTCCAACAGTCACCAAGTTTTGCTTTACTTACAGCGATTGTGTAGTCTGTTGCAAATTAAAGCATTTATTGTTTAGTTTGGAAAAAAAGAAGAAAAAAAAGTTGTCCTTGCAATGCAACTGGCAACTGTTGACCAAAAAAAGCATCTTTACATCTTCTTTTTAGTGCAACTCTTAAAATGTAAAACATTTCCAGTGATTCCTTGAGAGGTATCATTTCTTTGTTTTTTGTTCTTTTCTCTTTTTCTTTTCATATTTATGTATTTCACACCTTACAGAATAACGCATCTTGAAAATATCCAAAGCAAGAGGTTTTGTTTTTATTCTTTTGTCAATTCTTTTTTCTTTTTTTTCTTTTTTTACTTTTTGCATCTCTGCATTGGCATGGCCTTCCACAATGTCTGTTTACTAGAACATAAACACAGGAGGAGATCCAGACCTCCTGCGTATTCCCATTCCCTTCAGCCTCCATATTTGATACGTTTCCTATTCAATCACCCCGGCAGAGCCTCGTGATTGGCAGTCCACCTTCTACCTCTGAAAAGAAGGGTTAGGAGAAGGAGGAATGGGAGAAAAACTGGAGGATGAAGAGAAGAGAGATAGAAGAGAGAGTGCACTGTACAATGGGAACAAGCCCAGATCAAGATCAATCAGGGAAACAGAGACATAGATGAGAAAAAACCCACAGCAAAACCTTCATATAACGCAGTAGGGTTCCCTTGGTAACCTGGATTTTCTGCAGTAGAGGAGTGTGGTGCTGAAGCAGCGCCGGAGCTCCCTGTTGGAGAAGATGCAGATGAAAGGATTGACCCCAGCTTGGGCAAAGCTCATCCACACGGCTGCCGTCAGGTAGCCCCCAGGGACCACAGGGCCCCTTGCAAACACCCGCCAGTAGCAGGCAACCAGATAGGGCCCCCACAGTGCCAGGAAGAAAAACGTCATGATGTAGAACATCCTACTAATCCTCTTCTCTGTTTTGAATTCATCCAATACCAGTAGACGCCTGCGGCCTGCTGCGTTGCTGTTCTGCCGGATGCCGAGCAAGGTAGGCGGGGTGGGGCCTCGGCCGAATCCAGCCAGCCAGTTGGCCGCCGCCTGCCCGCTGGCGCCTGGCCCGTGGAAGGTCCAGTTCTGGCTGACAGCAGGCACGAACTGGACAGGCTTCATCTTTCGACGATCGTGGACGAAAAAGATGAGCTTGAGGTAAACCAGCTGTGTGGCCAGGAGGATGAGAGCCAGCAGGAGCATGAAGCCCAGTGAATCATTCGCCCTGAAGGAACGGTGCTGGAACGTGCACTGGTCCTCCTCCCGGATAAAAGAGTACGTCCCTACGTCCAGCACCGGTGGGAAAGCCATAGCCACTGACAACGTCCACACCATGCAGATGACAGCTAGACAGGTCCAGAAGGTCAGCCTCTTGGTGTAGAAACGGTGGTGTGCGATGGCCAGGTAACGTGTGACACTGACACAGAATAGCATAAACGCCGTGTGGAAACAGGAGAGCACACCCAGGAAGGCGATCACTTTGCAGGTTAGCGTGCCATAGGTCCATGCAGATCCATTCTTGACCGAGGTGAAGACAAAGGGGAAGCAGATGGCGGAGCGCAGGATATCAGAAGCGCACAGGTCCAGCAGAAAATAGTAGGGCGCTCGGTGCAGGCTCTTGTCTTTGACCAGCAGGATGGAGATCAGGAGGTTTCCAACCACACCGACTCCAATGATGAAACCCAGAGAGGTCAGTTTGAGGAACGTGGCGAGAGGAGAGACATTCTGCAAGATGGTGTGGTCCCCTGCATGGCTATAGTTCGCCATAGATGGAGGAGGGATCATAAAGATAGCGGAATAGCTTCAGCCAAGTATCATGATCTAGAGGTGGCAGGGGGAGGCGTTAGATCCATTTGGCGGTGTGCTTTGAAGAGGTTTCCAGGCATATAGGCAACCTCTCCTCTAAGGCATCCTTTGTTCCTTTGTCTCATCACACCTAAAAAAAAATCCCTGAAAAATATTATCCACCCATCAGCATTCAGTCCCAAACAACAGCTGCATTGTTTTCAACTGCACTTGCACAATCTAGAATGTGATAAGCAATAACGTTTCCTCTGCCTGCCATTTATTTACTTATTTATTTGTTCTACATTTTAACATTTAGAGTGACACAGTGCAGAGCTCTGCCTCTGCTTGAATACTTTGTCTAGATACAGGCAGACAGACAGACAGTAATGGAGCTTGATTAGACTAAAGCATTCATCTGTTAGCAGTAATTAAGGAATTTCCTGAACAAAAGCACTGATGGCAAAGAAAAAGACACTAACAGCTTTCATTAAGAAAGAACCGACGCGATTTATTATTTTTTTCCTTTTAAACCAATGTCTTTCGGAAAAAAAAAGACAAAAAAAAAGAAAGAAAAAAGGCTCGGTTTGGGATTATTTTGAGCATCTTCACCGCACTGTGAAACATTAAGAGGGAAATGCGGTCCAAAATAAGCTCTCTCTTGATCACACCCTACACCCTGCAGAACAGAGGACGGCTCTCTAAAGCGGTGGGTGCCTCGAATAAACTCGCCCTGCTCGCCTTTATGCACTGTGGAGAATCGACGGCGGGCGCATACATAATAAAGCATCCGTGTTTTTGTCTGATTAAAGGTTAACTGGATTACGGCTCTTAACGTTAATAAGCAGTGTTCTCATTAGGGCGTTTATTGAGCCAGCCTCCATTTTTCCCAGATCATATTTTATATGAGTAATTAGAGAAGAGTTGAGAGAATATACTGTGTAATACTGACACTAAAGCCGCATTTTCGACATCATTTCGCTTGTTAATGCGCGGGTGTGATGATCAGTGGGGATGGATTGAAAAAGGATGGTTGGAAGTGACAATAACAAGCCTGCATGGTAATAATAATATGGGATGTTCAACTCGATAGCTTTTTTTTTTTTAATTGTTTGGATAATTCCACACAGCCTTTTGGTAATGTCTAAATTCGTTCACGTTGGCGTTTTGGGTCTACTTACGTGTTCAAATGCGTCCTCTCGATTGTCAGTCGAGTATTTTTACGCGCGTCTGTGAATCCGATCAATTTCAGTAAAAAGAATTCAGCGGGTTAAAATCATCGTCCTTTTGCATATCCCGATCGGCTGGATAAAGCACAACAGAGCAGCGTACGTCCATTAGACTAGAATCATTTCCAAGTCCCCCGCTTGAATTGCCCAGAATCGCAGCCACCACACAAGACAAGGCCAAAAAAAAGGAGAGAGAGAGAGACAGAGACAGACAGACAGACAGCCGATCACAAGATCAATCAAAACCCTACCTGTTGATAATCCTATTTCGTTTCCCTCCTGGACGTTATTTACATTGCACAAGTCGGGTTTTTGCCGTTTTTAAAAAGCCTGATTTGTTGCCTGCCCCCTTTTTTCCTCCACGGTGAATATCCTACAGTAAACGGAGCTCAGTGCGCATGCGCCCTGCATCCCTATTTGTGATCCAAGACGCGTCTTGTCTCTTGTTGCAGCAGCAGCAGCTCCCTCTCTCTCACGGTAACATCTGCTCAACGGGGCCGCTGCTGGCCGGTAACGCGTTACAGCAGCACTCACTATTTCCCCTTGTAACGTTTAATGTAACGGATTACTGTTTGTTTGTTTTTTTTGTTTGTTTTTTTAGGTTCTCACCTAGATAAACAGAAGATAAAAATACATATTTATAATTATCCTAACTGATGTTCAAAAAATATTTATTAATATTATAGGCCTAAATCAAATCCTAAAAAATATAAATAGGGTTGAATGTAGGCTGTTTTATCTACCTTATCAGATGTATTCAGCTATAGCATTTGTTTATTGTACACCTACAATAGCTCTCCGTCTGCCATTCATTGTGCTCATACATGTTTCACTCTACTGAAATGTCAAGCATTATGTAGCTACAAAATGAAGGGTTAAATCAGGCAGCCCAGTTCACCTCAAGGTAGAATGACTTCCCCTGTACTATATATGCATAATTGACAAGCACTTTGCGCACTGTTGTTCATTCTGCCTGAGCAGCATGATAAATTCATAGGATTTGATTTCTCAACCACGTATGGAAAGCTGCAATGTCATGAGCAGTAGTGTTTGGTATCTACCTGGGCTATAAAGCATGAATTAATTATGGTCATACATGTGAAACTACTGTTTCATAGCAGGGAGCAATGTGAAGTGTGCAGATTTCTATGTTTTATGATTAAAAACTAATGCTGCCAACAGCCAACAAGCAGTCAGCCTACCAAACATCACAGACATGGTGACCTAGAGATCGAATGATTCATTTTACTCCAGAAGAAACTCCATTACTGCCCTCCAGACAGATTAAAGTGACGGCCTTAATGATTTTATGCATGTCCCAATATTCTCTAATGAACAATTACTCATTTTGGTGCAGACCTTGTAAACACTTTGATGCATCAGCATCCCAAGGCTAAATAATGAGTATTTTAAATCATCAGTTATACATGGCAATACAGTTATATATATAACAAATGAGAGTTTCTCTTTAAACTAATTTGGTTTTAAAAAAAACAATAAAGCTGATTATATTGGCTTCAGTGGTAGAAGGTAACTAAGTATATTTACTCTTGTGCTGTACCTATTCAATTACATTTCAGTGGAAAATATTGTACATTTTACTCCTCTACATTTATCTGATAGCTATAGACTTACCGGTTACTTTTTAGAACCTGATTTTAGATAAAGAACTTAAATGATAAAAATCAATATATTGATAGAGATTAAACCAGTCCAGTCATTTGGACTTTGACCTTTTACAAAAAGCAGTGTTTACTTGTCATGTATGTATTATTCACAGTTCTTCCAGAGACAATTCCTCTTTTAACTTCTCAGATGGTTTCAACATAACTATTTGAGGCCCAAAGTTTGTATTTATATTTTTTTGTTTACATTATATGTATATTTCACACATGAAGCTAAATATTAAACTTATTTTTTTTTTTTAAATCAACATTTTTTCTCCTTTCCGACCTCATTATTCATCTCACAACTCCTCAGATTTGTCTTGTGACCCTTTGTAGGGGCCCTTAGGTTGGGAACCAGTAGACTTAACTACCTAAATACAGTATAATGTTGCTTACACATTGAAGTCATTATTATGAAATGAATAATGTCAGACCGTCAAAGGGGGAATTTTCTGCAGAGCCAGTTTTACTTTTGATACGTTTTGAATGTAGGGCTTATAATGGAAAAATATTTTTACACTATTATACTCAAACACATCATATAGAGAATGTCCTCGGCCACTTCATTTTTAAATATCTGCAATCAAAACCTTCACAAAATAGATAAAAGTCCTTTTAGGTGGTCTGCTCCACATCTGAACATGGAAGCCACACTTTCTAAATAAAAGAATAGTGGGGAAATGTGATTATACAGCAGAATAAATGTCATGCAAACCAGTTGTGAAGAGCATCAGATGAACCAATTTATTATTCTCAAAGCCATCCTCATACATTTTCACAGCAGACACCGCAACAACAGCTCCACTCTTTTCATGTAACCACACTTGAGATATTGTGCTTCAGACAATAGCAATGTTGTGTTGTGCAGACATAGACACATCAGGAAATCACAGTGATTAATCCAAACATGGAAAATAAGCGCAATATGCAACGCAAGCATCCTACAAAGAATACACGGTAACTGCAGCAGTCTTTTCATATAGAAGGCAACAGTGTTTGGTTTTTAATCTCAGCAGTGCAACAAATAATAGTTCCTGTATTTTGGACTTCCTGGTTGTCCCACTCCACCTTTCTCCACGTGGTTCCCGTTGCGCTTGACGCATTTATTCCAATAAGGCACGTTTCTTATCAGTCGCTTCGACACAAACCTTGTGCCAGAAGGTCCTTGTGAGATCACCGAAGAGGTAATAATGCGGTGGATGATAAGATGAGGGGACAGGCGCACGATCCAGGAGAGTTTCCTCTCTCTCTCTCACAGATGTCCGTTCCGCCTCCGCGCGTACCAGCCGAGGAAGGCGCAGAACCCCACCACGGTCAGGATGGTGCCTAGGAGCAGGGCTAGAGCGTCGCCCGCATCGTAAGCCTCCGCCGGGGGGATCAGAGAGAGGACTATCAGCCAGACGATCGCTGCGGCGCTTGGGAGTTCAAGTTTGGGAGCCATGTTGAGCTTTTTCCGCTGAGTTTCGGGAAGCTGAGGCGCCTGCGTCACAGTCAGATGACAGCGGCAGCGGCTGGACTTCCTGGTGCGCTCAGCCAATTGCGCAGCTGATTTATTCTAACCTGTGCCTTCTGGCTGTTTTGTTTTGTTTCCTCTTAAACAGAATATTCACTTTATATTTCAGCAGGCATTTGTCCTATGGCGCAGAAATAATTGCACAATTCTACTGTTGTTGGATTTCTATTTTACAGATCAGGTTAACATGCAAACTGTAGTTATGATACAGTGAGTCTGTTTGTGACATTGCTCCTCTTATTGGTGACGATGAGGCTGACAGGTCGTCAGTGTTTCACATCTGTCCCTCGGGCCCTGCTATAAACAGAGGAAACGGTTTTACATCAGTCAGGCTCATCAACAGCTCTTGTCTGAAGCTCGAACAGAAGACAAACACGTGTTGACATGCATAAGCTATTACTGTATGTTGCTCGTGACACTTGTTGGCAAAGGTCAGATCAGACACACAAAAAAAAGCCTCAGACACCCACATGACAAGTACTGCCCACATTAAGCTGCCTCACAGTCTGCGAAACTTGCTGGACCATTTTACTATTGCAGTTTGGACAGGAAGAGATTCTCACTCTAAAAGAACTCTTATCTCCAATTCCAACCCGGCTGCTCTGCTGTGCCTCAGTACACTCCTGATCTCCTGAAACATGTTGAAATTGCTTCCAGTTGGCCATGTTGCAATGACTAAACACGCCAACATCTAAGCTCATGCTACAAATTGTTTGGCTTGCAGAGCTGTGGGGGTCTATATCTCTCTGTGTGCTCTCCTGGGGCACTTTGCCTGTAATTTAATTAGAGCACACAAGCCAAAGTAAAATATTGACCTTGTAAGGCTGCCATAGCTCTGTACCTGCCTGCTCGGAGCGAGGAGATGAATAGGCACACTTTCCCTCTGCTCACTCTTCTCGCTTTCTCTTCATGCACTCTCTCTCTCTTGCTCCTGCTGTCTGTTTGGCAATTTGTCTCACACGCACACAAGTTTTTTTGAGCCCTGTCTGATCTCTGTGGCCACATTTGGTGGACCACATGGTCATTACAAGCCCCTCAAAGAGTTTCTTATTTAGAACATAAGTCATGAAACAGCTGAATCTATCTGTTTTTATATTCCTGTGATGTTCTATTTACTCTCTAAACTGAGGCAGATTTTAGCTCTTAATAACAACATACAGTCCAAATTAAGAGATGTTTTTAATGTCTTAAGCCATCAGAAATGTCCTCCAGATTCACGCTGGTAACTACACTGGCAGATGCATGCAGCAGCAGCACTTACTCTGGATCTCAGCAGTGTTGGTAATTGATCAGTGGGAGGATGAGAGAATATCCAGAAATGAGAGTGTTTGTCTAACAGGCCAGGACAGTGAGATTAATCTTCCCTATTTATGTGTTCTGCATCGTTATGTGCTGCTCAGCACCTGAAGGCCCCGTCCCTAAATTTGTACACTGTAGAAACTATTAAACTCATTTTGGGTGAAAAACAGTATTTTTCAAGACTTAATCATTTTAAGGTCAGTGGCGTATCCAGACTTCTTTGACAAGGGTGGCCCAAGTGGACCACTAACTTGCAGGTGTGCCATGAAGCACATGCTTGTGGAAGCACACACATTTTTTAAATAAATATGCCTGTGGACAAAATATTGTATTGAAAGCATTGTGCAAAACTTCAAATCTACAATACAAATCTCTCACAGAAAATGCAGCCCAAGATACATCTGTCAACCATTCAGGACATTCAAATGGTTTAATTCACCTGTTCCTGTGTTGGCTTGCAAATTTGTTTTAAACAAAAAGTATGGTTTATTTGTCAAACAGACTTTTTAAACTAAGATCTCTCCTCTGACCGGGGTAAATCATAGTTGATAATGAGGTGGCACCTGGATATACCCAATTTAAAGTCAAAGTGAAATTTAAATTATCCTTACTTTTTCTGTAAGGAAATATATATTATGATGATAGCCTACTGCAGATATTGTGCAGATTTATTTAATTCTTACAAAGAGGATAAAACCTTTTTGGACATATTTATGGGAATATAGTGTCAACAGGAGCGTTTTTTTACGAACATTGATACAAGATGTTTTTTCTGCCTCTTCAACAAACCCACATTGTATGCAGGCTGCTGTTAGCAATTCTAAAACAAGTAAAAACAGGCTAGGCTGAATAATTCTTGTTGAAGCTAGTCAGCCTAGCCTTCAAATAGCACTGTGGCATTGTTAAATAAAATTTTTTTTTTCCTAATTACAATTGGCAAACTCACTCGCACTCTTTATTCATCCTTTCCCATTTGACTTTAAGAGACGTTTCTTCCCCTCAGTTGGGTTAAAGTGCCACTGGCTGCCAGGAATCTACGGCACACCTGGCAAGGAAGGCGCTCTATAAAAATGTCCATCTCAACTTGTGTTTTAATTCACTATTGCGATGGGTTGTCTTGTGTATGTATGTGTGTCGGCACAATGTATTTGTGGATGGCGATTGTCTCACAGAAAAGAAAATTCACAACCGTGTATTTGAATCAGTCGAATCTAGACATTTTCATATTTAGTATTTGCAAGAGTCCAGCTGAAGTATTTCTATGCATCCTCAGTTATGTTTTATATCATATTTATTTTGGGCAAGGACATTGCGCTGACGTCAAATGCTTTAACTGGTGGGATGAACTGAAAAGGCCAGTTTTCAGAGTCCTTGGTTTTGTAACCATCATCCATTCTCAATTACTTTCCACAACAGTGAGGACAGAGTTCCACCTTTACCAACCAGCACAAAACATCTCTCCCTGAAGATTAATTATGTTCTGAAATTGGTTTCTCAGACAAAACTGAAAAGCTGACCCTTTAAAGCAATTGCTGCTTTTGTAGTGGTTCAGTGCACCATCCATAATGAATTGTACTGTGAGGGACATGACAAATGGATTTTCCTGTGTCTTTTGTGGCAGTGTTAAAATACTTAAAAGGTTCTGAATCAACACCAGAAAAAGAAAAAAAGGGCAGCTTGGTTCTGTGTTCTGTGTACCATAGTCTTGGACCGCACTGACTCGCACACTGGTAGGGGACGTGGGACGAGCTTAAAAAACATCTCAAACCTGCAAAAAGATGAATGACGCAGTGTAATTATCTATTCATATTTGAAGCTGAGAGGGGAGTCTGAGGGAGGATGCTTGACAATCACGCATCTGAGTGTTACGCTGACAGTTGTATAATGCTTTAAAGGGTAATCAATTCATCCTTGCATTTGTTGCTTTGTTTTTTGCAGAGACTTAAAATTAGCTTGAGATAATTTGCCACAGTGAATATTTAAACATCTTTTTTGTCACGTTATCGTCACATGGTATGCAGTATTAACCTTCTTTCTCAGTGCCTTTGAGTAATATTTGAGAGCTGGCAAACAGCGCTGTATTCAGAAGCTAGATGTTAGAAAACCATCCCAGAATAAACCACTGATGATGATTTGGTTTTTGGGGTTTTTTTGGGCTGAATAAGGTCACTGTTCAGCTGCTGAGTGCCAATTCTTAGGTGTCAGTTACCCAGAAGCACTTGAATGCAAGAAGGAAGAAAAAAACGAACCTGCCAAGCAATTGTTTTTTGCTGTGATTGATTTTCTACCTCAAGAAAGTTTCAGTTTCTGCAAGTTCATTTGCTGAAATGAATGGAAATGAATGGCTGCCTGGAGGATAGGAAATAGATACTGTATTATATAAAGATCACTGCTCAGCAAACACAATGTTCTTGGAGAATAAGTACATTCCTATGTGTAATATCTGTTGAGGCAAGCTTTTGAACAGGGCAGATTTAACAATTCTTTTTCAAAATATGTTTTTTCGTTTGAACTGAAGCCGTCACCTAGTCTAAAATGTCCAAATAACAAATCATTAATTTAATTTCTGTTTTTTACCATGTTATTTTCAAAATGAATCTAAATGAATATGTTACATTTTACAGCACTTGACATCAAACTGGGGTGGCAGCTGCATGGCTCAGGGACCTTCGTTCAAACATCTTCTTCAAGCAAGAAATCAATTCAAAAAAATCATTGGCATTCCTTTGAAAATATTTGGCAGTAATATATCTGTAGATTTGTATGAGCTAAAGCAAGTTAGTATGGTTCTGAAAAGAAGACAGAACATTTCACACTAAACACAACGTTATTACCCTATACCAAAGCCTAGATTAGCTTTCACTGGGATTCGTGAGAAAAATATCTGGCTCTTCAGCTGCTGAATGCTCTTTGATTCTCACCAGCTAGTTGCTAATTGTGTCTGTCTACTGAGCTGGAAGTAGCCTTCAGTGGGGTTTTCTTTTAGCTGAAAACAGATAAGGTGTGGTAGTGGCAGTGTAGTTGTGTGTATGTGTGTAGGAGAAATACAGTGGCAACAAAACTTGTGAAAAACATGAAAGGTCCTTTAGAGCATTTGGTTTGTCCAAACATGGCAGTTCCACATGACGGACTCCATAGAAGAGAACCTGCTCCCTCTGTAGATAAAAAACAACATTGTAACACAACAACTCTTATTTTCAGGTGATAATGCACTAATGACAACATACCTATGAATATTATATTCCATTTCTGCCAACAGATCCTTAAGTCTCCTTACTCCTGTAAGACCTATCACATTCCTAAATGTTCACCATCTAGTTTTAGTTCATTTAGCACGTGTATTATTAAAACACAATCAAATAAAGCTCAGAGGATCATCATATTACTGCAGAGCTCCAAGAGAGTTACTTAATGGTTCGTCATAATAGTGGTTGTATTTCCCTGTGATTTCCCCCACGGAGTTTCCTACAGAAATGAGTCGAAGCAGAATTAGTTCTAGCAGTGTGTAACAAAGGGCAAGAGTGCAGGATCTGTGCCTTAAGCTAAAGAGAGCAATATGACAAATTTCGTTTGAAAATAAAATATCCCGAAACAATGACTGCTACGCTATCAAAGTGATTTATTAAACAACATTTAAAACTAATCATAAAAAGCAAATCAAACCTCAGTCTAGTTTACAAAATGATAACCCTAGGTCCTTTACATTTTTCATATATCAGGTGATGAATCTCCTGCAATGTATGTTTTTGTAGAATGGATTTATAGTGTTTTGGAGAACTGCTCAAATGGTTTCATTTCTTTAGCATCCGTTTTACTGATGAGCTTCTCCAGAAGCTCGCCTTTTAAAAAGATGGAAAACAGTACAGTTCTGATTCATTCAAGGCGATCAAGTTTTCCTTAGCTGCACATTAATGTGTAGCCTGCGTCAAATATGGCTGACAGCTGAGAACATCACACTTATTCATAGCATGTGTGCGTGTGTGCACATGTAGTCAATGTCAATTGGAGATTGATAGCTCATCACATTTCCTGCCATGGTGTAAATGTCACCTCTGTAGCTCGCAATGATGAACACAATCATGTGGTTGGTTCATTATCGCCGGTGATCATTTCCATGGAAATGTTTGTCCAATCACACACACACACGCATAGAAAACAGGGGAAAAAATCACCGGTGTCACATGGTGAAAGAATCATTATATAAAAGAATCATAATATAGTGTTAATTTATATGATCCTTCATTTTTTTTTTTCAGAGAGATTCAGTGTCACGTGGAATACTTTGACATTTTGTCACCGTTTGCTTGTTAGCATGGCAATGTAAAAGTCTGTTTCCCAAGTCAATAAAGCTTTGAATTTATTTGAATTGAATGAGGGACCCTGGTGGGAATTATATCTAGCTCAAACTGTGTTAATGTTATGCTCTGTACAGACCTTGCATTACATTTGTTTGCTACCATAGGCTGCATCCTTTCCATTCTTGATTTCAACTGTGTACAAGAGATAAAGTGCAGGAGGAGAAAAGAAATGAATAACCTAGGTGGCTCAGCAGAAGTAGGGGATTATTACAACACAGTGAAGGAGAAACAACCACAATGTGAATAGATACTGCATTCTATATGATTTTAAAACATTTCTATAGCTGTGCCCCCGATGCATACGGCCTTGTTCTTCCAAAAATATGCACCTTATATATTTAGAAATAAGTTATTCCACTTGAGTGTTTTCTCTTTTCTCTATTTTAGCTGTTGCACCTGTGCCCTATCACGGCTTGAGCTGGACCCCCTTACTGCTTGTTCTTTCATGCATCATGTCAAATCGCCGCGGTAAACAACCTATTAAGTGACCTATTTATCTGGGCCATTCTGCTGGCTCACTCAACCCCAATTACTTTGCTGGTGGAATGTCTATTCTGGACCACTTCACATTGGTTTACACTTAAATCAATACTTCTGCAGAACCAGAAAGTGCTTCCGTGTGGTAGCCCTCTCAGCATCCCCTCTCATGGCACTCCAAACATGTTATACAAGATAAGGGCCTTTGCAGGGAGAATGTGTAGCTGTACATGTGCATGAAAGGGGTATGAAGAGGAATTCATATGTCCTATTTTGCTTTTAGTTTTTTTTTGCTTCAATGAGACATGTTGAAGAAAGTAATTTGTTGGGAGGATGTATCTCAATGTCTGCCAGACAGAACAGAACATTGTCTTTAACTGTAAATGTCTTTATCTGTATTTAATAATATGCACTTTTCTGAGTGCAGCCTCCCTGGCTGAAGAATGCTTCAGGACGTCAGTTCCATTTACTTATGAAGTTGTACCAGTGCATTTTCTGCAATTGAGCCGTCAGCGGCTGTCAGTCAGGGGAAATTAACGAGTCTGCTGATTGCACTGCTGGTAATTACAGAGTGCAGCTGGAGCAGTGCTGTGTCAAGCCTGTGAGATATTTTAAGCTTACGTCTGTCCTTTCTCCCAACAGCCAGGTCAAGTAATGCTCTACAGAGGATCAGCTAAGGGCTCCTTACTGACCGCAGGCGATATCTGTAACCAACAGGAATGCCTAGTGGTAAGAGACTTGGTGCCAAAACCAGAAAGTCACAGGTTAATGTCCTGCAGTGGCCGATGAATTTGTCAGTGTCCTTCAGCGAGACACTGGACTCTTACCTGCTCGCCCAAGTCACCCTGGATGAGTTTTAGTTGAATGCTTATAATGATGCATAGCTAATAATAGTGTGATAAGGTAACAGCAGTGCAGTTTATTGATCCCTGAAGGAGAGCCTCTATTTGCTAGCAGGAATTTCAGAACATAGGATCAAGAGCAATATCCCTATTATAGTGCTTGTCATGCCAAAAGTCATGCTTAAGAATACTTAAAGCAAGGCGGATGCTTAGTAGCACCAAAAGGTTGCATGTAAGGAATCAGGCAAAAGAGCCTTTCAAGAAAGATAAACACAAATATCGAGCGCTGCATACTGTAAATAAGACAACAAACATTATACTACTTGGCATAGTATGTGCAAAATATTATGGCGGATTGATCAACATCCACAGACCAAATTTGGACACAGATTGTATTATTACTATGTGTAGTCATGTAGTCTTTGGTGCATCTGCTCAGGTTTACTAGGCTGCTACAACATTAAAATACATGTGCCTTTCTTTAATTCAGGATTCACTTAAGAGCTGTACATGTAATCTTCCCGGTCAGTCGGGGAACATTATTTAAAAACGAGGCTACGTCATCGACTGAGTAAAGTTTAAGTGTTCTCACAGCAGTCTATAAAGCTGTGTGTAACAAATGACCCTGCCACTTAGCCTCCGCTGTGGCTTTTAACAGGGCTATCTGGCAGAGAGAGGCAACAAGGGGACTATGTAACTGTCCTCAGCAGGTCCATTTATTAGTCCACACACATGGATTTTACACAGTCCAGACACACACTCTGCACATCCACTATCCAAAGGCTGGTGTTCACAGACTGCATGTATATATAAGCCTGGCAACATTGAAAGTGGTTGAATATATTGAAATGCTGCTTTCTGTCCATATTGCCTGAGAAGTTACTTCTGAGAAGATCTTTTCTTTTAAGTAACCTACTTTGTTTCATTCACCTGCCACCAGCAAAGGACTCTTTTGGTTGTGTGTTTTTCAATAACTCACTCATTCTTCGGCTCACAGGTTTTGTACAGAACAAACAAGTTTACTTTCTCTGAGTCAAAAGTTAACCTGGCTCTCTCTCAGGATTTTGGATTCACTTCGGCTTGTGAATTGAGTTAACTCAACTTGTTTGCAAATCAATGTCCCTAGCCGTGTCAAATAAATCAGCTCTCACCAAACCAAATGCTAGAAATAGTTTGACTTTTTATACCAATTAAAAATATTTTTTGGAAAAGAAGATACACAACCACTATACGCATTTTGTTCTTTTGTGCTTTTGAGCATGCAGCTACGGTAAGATGCTTGTCATGGCAACAGCACCATCTATGTTTATTTTTGCACCATATCTGCTCATTTGCCGTGTTTCCCTTCCTTACCTGTCATTCCAGATCCTGCCATTCCAGACCCAGCTAGTAGTTGTCCTCAGCTCTTCCCACTGTTCCTTGATGGCCTGACCTGCCTACGACCCATCCTTCATTCCCCTAATAAGCCACCCAGTATATATATATATATA
>NW_023339652.1:11398076-11406452 GCF_004916995.1 Morone saxatilis | reverse complement strand
CTCAGCATGTATTATTTGTTAGATATTAATGTGTCCCTAACTGAACAATAAAAAGTTTACCAAAGTATTGACTCCACTAAAAAGAGATGTAAATTTCATTAATTACATCTATTATATCTTCATTTATTTGACCTAGCCATCAGTCAATCTTGGTGTCAATAACCCCAATGATTTATCTGAGTCTCATGAATAAGATAAGATAAGATATTCTTTATAATTGTCCCACAATGGGGAAATTCCGATGTATGCAGACAGACAAAGTGGATAGAATGAAAAAGGACAACAGTATACACAACAGTAAGACGTAAGGAAAAAATAAATAAATAAAAGAACACTCCTGTACAGAGAAAAAAAAAAAGTAAGAATCTAATCTCTCTCAAACCTTTTGTTAGAATTTTTTTACGGTTAGGTGGTTTTTTGTTCATATATGCAGCCGCCTATATATATATATCTACCCACACATGTTTTACACCTTTCCCGACTGCTTAGCCATGCTTAGCTGATCTTGTTTTTAAAGTAATAGTTTGACATTTTGGGAGCTTATTTGCTTTCTTGTCAATAGTTAGATGAGACAGCTGCCCATTTCCTGGAGACTTGTCAACACTTTGGGGACAAGGACATTGAAACTATTTTCTGGGAGGGGGTATTGTAAATATTGGGGCATGCAGGGTTGGACTGGGACTAAAATTTGATTCCAACTCTTTCCTTCTGTTGTGATTTCATTTGATAATTTTTCCTTTGTCTGCAGCTCTGTCATTATGGATGAATCCACTTGAAGGGATGAGTGGAATTGAAAAAGGTCAGTACTTCCAGCACCTGCCTTACAGTATAGGTAGCCTTTTATAATTGTGGGAATGTGTAACCCCCAATTAGAGGACCTGTTTCGACATCAAGTGGGCTGCGGTTTGGTGCAGTACTGGGAAGCTGTCGATACACACCCCTACTTCCAACAGGGGCAACAACCAGGAAGTGACTGTGCTTGGCTAAGAAATAGTCCGGCACATAACATGGGAGTGGTAGCAATCCTTTAATCAAACTTTAATCCTCTTGGGAAGAAAGCAAATAAGCATATTTCTTAAAATGTGAGACCAGGTAAATCACCAGAACTGTCACGATTCTAATACTTTGGAAATAGACCCCAATGCTACAGCTTTCATGTTTGGCCAGACATGGGTGATATAATTTCTTGATCATTAGCATTAGCTAAAAACATTTCAACATTTGTCTCACCTCTCCCACCAGGCTCTCTTTGCATGGTTAGCTAACCCAACTGGGATGTGGTCACATGCCATTAAAAGCGAGTGGGCTCACTCTCTTCAACCTGAGAGAAAACTAATTCATACATTTCTGTGCCAGTGCAGAAAATATACTATCTGGATATTTTGTGCGTAGCAGTGCTTCAGATCGATGTTTGCAAGCATTGCAAGGATACAGAGTGATGTGCTTGACCCCTAAACTGTTTGTGTTGGGCAGTGCTTTGATTTTGTGAAATTGAAATAGCAAAAATATGGCAGTCTGCTCATACTTTTATACTACCATTTGCTAACTCTTGATCTATATTTGATCTGCAGCATCTAGTACAACAGTTTGGAGTTTGTGTGTGCACTGTACTTGACATATTATGAGAATACACCAATGAACAACGTGGCTGCATTCACTGCCCTGAATGATGTGTTAAGCTGATGCACCTACCCACATTATGTGAGAACATACTTTCATTCAGGAAAGATGCACCAGCTAGCAAATCCAAATTCCCTCTTCGCCTCGAGCACCTATAGTCATGCTCACCGACACAGCATAATGTCAGTGAGTGGGCAAGTTTTGACCCTGTCTGAGCCAATCAATCTGACTCAGGAAAGGTGGGCCATCTAGCTTGGTGGAAGAGGAACCAAGTCCCCTCTCTCTTTCCAGCAAACACACCTGCATGAAAACACATACAGAGATTAATCTTAGCGCTCAGAACTTATGTGCCTGAGGCAGCTGTGCTCTTGAGTTTGTCCTTTAGGAGTGAATTGAGATTTACAGGAGGAATGGATCATCATATTCAAACTAAAAATCAGTACATCATTTGTGTCTATTTAGAAAGCTGCTTCTTTTATCTCTACATTTTTTATTCAGTACTTAAGCTGGTGAACAGAGCAGCACAACCATCCCACACAAACCAAAAAAAGAATACACTATTTGTTTAAAAGAAAAAAATAGATTTTATCCAAACAGTCGAAATGACAAGTTCACCAATGCAAGATGCAGCATGAACATTGTGTCACCAAGTTCACATCTCCCCTTTAAACTAGCAGTAACTGGCCTGATTAGGGCCAGCATGAAGTGGAGGGGTGAATGTATTGGTGGAGTATATTTTTTTTTATCATTTTACTGTGATTACTCAGCTGTCCATGCATTAGTCACAGCTCTCAAAGCAGTAGCCTCCAGACACTTTGTGGTCAAGGGTTAGTAAACAACATGTAGGTGGGGAATGTGAAAAGCAGCGCTTGCCCCTTGAGCAAAGCCCTGAACTCCAGCCACTCCAGCAGAGCTGCACAGTGGCCAGACTGGTTTTACTGGTGAGCTTCCAGGTGTGAATGTGTAACTACGTGAATGTTATCACAGCATTCCTGAAAAAGAGAGTTCTGTTATTGATTACCTTAATTATTATGAATAATTTGGGATTTTGATTTATCAGGAAGAGTTTTTGTATCTTGCACTAGTACTACAAAGTAAGATTTGTGTGCGTGGTTTGTGCAGTGTATTCATATAACAAGAGAGTTCTAAGACCTTATACATTATTATGTACTGTGTAAGAATTCTATACTACTTTCTCCTTGATTCTCATTCTATTATATCAGAAATTAATTCAGTTCAATTCAATTCAATTTTGTTTGTATAGCACCAATTCATAACAAAAGTTATCTCAGAACACTTTTCAAATAGAGTAGATCTAGACTGTACTCCTTATAAAATTACTGTGCTATTATAAATGATTGCCAATGCCATAGCTAATGAGCTCTTTATGGAAAGCAAGCCTTAGAAACAGGCATGGAATAAATTTTTAAAAATACCTTGCAATTTTCTCAGAGAAAAATACAGTTTATAGGTTGAAGAAGAAGAGAACACTAGCAACCATCTAATCCAAACTCTGCTTAGGACAGTGACTTCCGGCTCCAGATGTGCTGTAGGTATCCCAACAGTGCTCTTTTTCCTTTTTAAATAAAATCAAAGACAAAATCTAAAACACATTATTGAAATAAACAGTGGTTGAAATAGCTTTAGAAAGCACCACTGATCATCAAATTTTACATAATCCATAATGAGTTTTTTTTTTAATGATAATGTGTTTCTAGGGCTTTTTTCCTTAGACACACTAGACTCATTTCACACTAGAGTTATTAGCCCAACATTAGTGCCTTTCTTGGAAAAAGAGCCAATGAGTGAGGGTCACTGCTTCAGTTTAGCTTAAACCTTTCATCCAGGGGCAAAGTATTACATAATTCTTTCTTTATCCTCTACCTCACATATTGGACAGGCCAGGGTCGCCCAGCTGTCTGCATCTGCACTCTGCGTTACGCTCATGTGCGTTCTGGCATTCTTGCTTGGGTGTGTGCATGCTTGTGTGTCTACAGAGGCTACATAAGGTTCCCTAAGATGGTGCCAGGAACACAGAGAGAGAGGTGATGTCAGGGATTTCATAACATAATCCCTACAACCTCATCATAACAGCAGGAGAGATGTCTTTGGAGTCTAATTTAAAAACAACATAAAAATGAAGCCACACTATTTCCCCCCCCCACTTTCTTCTGCTAATTAATTTTCCCCTGCCGTTGCCGTGCCTTCATTTGTATGGCATTGCCATCTCTGCCTGGAAGAAATATTTACAATGCAAAGAAATAATGGCTTTTACTTTGCTTTGTCTGGTTTGTTTGTAAGCGCTTTTGCTGCAATCTATAAAAACATGATTTTGCACACAAGGCTTACAAAGATTTTTGCAGAGTCCTGGCATTGATTGGAGATGCAATTTGCCAACCTCTGAAATCCTTCAGGCCAATTTCCATACACTTCTTGCTCGAATAACAAACAATGCAAACAACGAGTCGGGAGTGGAATAATATATTTTAACAATGTTGTGCAGGAGAGAACCATTTGTGCACAAAAATTAAGTCTACTGCAATAACCTCTTAAATTAAGGGCCATATCAAAGCTGCAGTAGTGTCTCTTACTGTATAGTTTTATGGCTGCACAGCTGCATTGGAACAAATGTTATCACTAGTCTGCAATGACTTTTCAATCAAGCAATACCCTGCTACTTGTGAGGTTTAAAATTGGAAGGCTATGATTAAAATTGAAAGTAAACCTTATTAAACATTGTCGAGCTTGGGTGAATTATGCAGACAAACACTGCCTTATCACATAAGTCATTATACAGCCTGAATGCCTGCAACCTTTTGATGGCAAGTGTTTGTGTTATGTAAAATCACAAAGCAGGCATGCATTCACAGAGTGGCATTTTCCTTCTAAGAGTCATCCATTTTACACAGAACAATAGCACTGTCATGCATTTCAGTCTTCTCACATGTCTGGTCCGCAAGCGTGCCAGGCAAAATGAACACAGAGAACGTTCTTAGCCAACAGCTGTTGACCGGCCATCTGACCTGGGAGACTTGTGGGAACCTCTGGCACTTGGCCGAGTCAACACGCATGCACTCACACACATACAAACACACACATACATCTACGCTTTGCACTTTTTCTGTGTGAGGAGAGATATCAGCCTGACTGAACGTTATTGAGACCCAGAGGACTACATGCACTCAGGCGTGCACACACACACACACGGAGGTAGCTAGCGGAGTAGGACGCAACCTTGAAAAAGCTCTGTTCCTCTGGGAATTTCCCTGAATGGCCTGTTTACAAGAGCAGAACAATTGCTCGTTCACTCCATCTTTTCATCCATTTCTCCATCGTTCCATCTATCCAGGGAAAAGATAGAGTGAAACCTTGATTCATGAGCCATGAGTTCAGTGGGCAGATGTTTTCCTGGGACACTTGACTGGGATACTGGAACGTGTTAATCTTAAAATGACACAATCTTGTTTTTAAACATAAATCGGGCGGTTGTGACGCACACGACCACTCCAATACACAACAACCAATAGTTGCTATTGCAGTGACAAGAACATGATCCCTCACTGGCTTCCCATTCATAAACAGTGCCAATTGACTGTTCGTTGAACCCCTGCACCGATCAGTGATTATCCAGTCATAGCTTAGCAAACATAGCTTGTAACCGATTTTTCCTGCAGATCATAATGAGCGTTTTATCTCATCTCAGTACTTCATTCATGGTTCTGATTATGTGGCTTTAGACGTAGCCGTTAACAATGTGCCTCCTCTGCTCGGAGCTGAAAAGCCCATTTTAATGGAGACAGGTGTTAACCAGCTTCACGCTATTCGCTGTCCATGATCTCCAATGTTCTGTCTGCCTGTTTTTCCTCCATCTCTTTTTACCGGCAGGTGTGTGCACACATACACACACATATGCAGAGAATGTTCTTGTTTCTTTAGTGACCCCTGCTCCACCATGTGTATGGTCACCGGTGGCTGGTTTTGGTAGTGGTGTCACTTCAGATCTTTGCCCATTTCCGTCACAGAGACGTCCATATTTTGTCTGTGTACTACCAATACACTGGATTTTGGTTGGTTAATAATCAAGTAATGATAAAGTGGTTTTTACTATTTTACAAGCTTAACAGATTGATGGCAAAATGCACTGACTCATACTCAAGCAACTAAGCTTTCTGTTTTATAAGCCTAAATGATAAAACCTGACAAGGAGAAAAACTAAGGGGGGATTTATGGTGCCTCCATTCCTCTAGAGGATGCTGACGGCTACCAGATTTGATATCTTCACTCCATTCGCATTCCTAAGCTCCTTTATAAAAGGTTCATCTCAAAAAGTCATGTAAGGTTATCTCCACCAAGGTACAATCCCAGCCATAATGAGGCTCAAGCACTGAGCAGAATAATAAGGGGTGGAATGCTAAGCTGTGCCCTCAGTTGACAGCAAATCAGCTCTTACTCCTACATTTGCCATGTTAAGTGATGTCTTGCTTAAGATCTTGTCTGACAATCCTCATATCATGCGGCAAGACATTGGAGGGAGATGATATAGCAGCTGATATGAGATCTGACCTGTCAAATGTTACTTAGATTCCATTTCGCAACATGATATATCTACTGTAAGCCTTTAAAGCAATGAATGTTCCTATTCTGGATTTGCCTCTGCTAGCTTTTGTATTACCTGCATGATTTTCCTATTTTACCTTTTCTTTACTGTCACGTTGATTTAGAGCACATTCATGCTTCAGCTGCATTGGACAACAACAAAATGAATAGGCACTGTTTTGAGCTGTGATATGTTCTTCTCTTTCTCCCTCTCTGTTGCTGGCTAGGTTCTGTCCTTGGCTCAACCTGCCCCCAAAACGAGTATACATTTGCATGCATTAGGGCTCTCCCGTGGCTTGCCTTCTACCCGCTGTGCCGTCGAGTCTGATTAATGATCCGAGTGTGCCACTTCTCACAGCAGCCGAGCAGACCGCCTGCCTGCTCTCACATCAAACATCCAAATGCAGGCAAAAAATGTAGAATTTAATTTGCTGCAACAAAAACAAAAACATATGCTTTCCTACATGAATGCAAACAGTAAGTAAACACACAAGAATACAATATCTAAAGGTATGCGTGCACTTTCGTATGCTCACATGCATGTACATGTGTTCACACATTCATGAATAAGCATGAACACGGTGTACACACATTCCTGTATGTGATGCTGGTACATTCTGTACATCTCACAGCTTGGATATTTTATCCCTGTGGTTTCTCCATTAGTCATAAGAGAAACTAATGAATAAACACTTTCTGTATGAATGAGCACGCACTCAAGGTTCAAGGATCAGTTTTATTGTCATTACAATACAGGATTGTACAGTTAAGGCAGCTGTAGCCCCCTCCACACTACACACACAAATATTCAGATATTTTTTAGTTTGTATGGAAGATATATACTTTTGTAAACATATACACATACACACACACAATATGTACAACATGTGCAATATCAGTACAATATATGAGTTATAAAAACTTGGTGGTCATAAGAATGAGTAAAGTGTAAAAGTGTGGCATGGTAATGAAGACCAATATAACAGAATAGTTTGAGATAAATTTCACAGATGCAGTGCAGTAATGTATGGAACAGAGTGCAATATGACCACAAACCATTTTCAAAGCCTTCTTGGCTCAGTAATTGTGATCCTGTGCTACTCTGCAGCTCACTTTTAATCTAAAATGCAACGATAAGGACGTGGAGAATTTGAAGATTACCTGAATAACCAGACACTGTAGAGGGTAGGAAGGACTCTGAATCAGGAGCCACGCATAATAATTGCACATGAATTTGTTCTGGTGACACTGCTTAAATAGAATCATACACTGATGGTAAGGGGCAGCTCAACCTCAATATTAGACATACTGTGCACTGGACCGAAGCCTGTAGCCTATGTGTAATTTTATAAAAACACACTTAGCATTAAATCTCTTTGATTCAGGATGCTTGGCATTGAGAGTGGATGCAGCTGGAGAGTGAGGATGTGGCAACTGTCCAACAGTGCATTGGACCGGTGTGCCATGACACAGCGTAACTGAGTAGAATGACATTTAAAGGACCTTTTTAGCCGTATTTACTCCACTATGTAAATTAACAGCCTGTTTTATTAAATTTAAACTGTAGATCAATTTTTTCAAAATTCTTGCATGGAAATTATCACTTGATATCAAGAATATATAGGGTCTAGACTGTAAAAGTTTTCACAAAACCACTTAATACAATGTTTTATCTACTATAAATATAGGACACTGAAACTAGGAGGGCATTGTACTCCATTGTGAGCAAAACAAATACAAAAATAAATACTTCACAGACATGACGTCAATCATGAGTGTGTAATCAGCCTTATTGAGCATGTCTGTGTGTATTCTTGCATGTGTGTTTGCCTTACATCTGTAGCTGCATGGGTAAATCCTGACAAATTGACCAACTATGGCGGTCATTTGGAACATCCGCATGCACCGCTGTGTTTATTAGCCATTTGACATTTATTCCAAGGCAGAGGAGAGGAGGATAGAAGAGAAGAGAGAAAAGGGGAGGGGTGGGAGGGGAACCGATGGCAAGGAAGGTTGGGGGTAGCCGTGGAAACCCTCCATGCGTCGGCCCATGCGTGAGCTGCCATTGGCGGAACGCTCGCCGTGTTCCTGCTGAGGATTGCATCGTCTGGTGCATGGAAGACACCTCTCACGTTCTCTCCCTCCTTTCTCTCCTTCTCT
>NW_023339652.1:11393334-11397991 GCF_004916995.1 Morone saxatilis | reverse complement strand
TTGTTCAAATGGAACCCCCCCCCCTCCCCTCCCACAGTTTTCAAAATGAGGGCAGAGAGAACAAGAGAGGGTGGAAGGAAGGAGGGAGGATTTCAGAACAGAAGTCATATAAATACAGGTGTTTTTTCTCTCTCACTTGCCTGTCTGGAGCCATGTTTGTGGGCTCATCATGGAGGTAAATGAGTGTTCTGTCAGTGTCACTACCACAGTGGTCACATCCCATTTCCCCTGTGTTTACATACAGTGCACTCAACCCATATCCAGTGTCACAGATAACTGTCTGGTAAGCTTGGACTGAATTGAACCCTTTATAATGGCGGTAAAAGTACCGTCTGTACACTCTTTTGTATGTGTGTGTGTGTGCTTAGAGTTGGGCTAGCTATTTGGTCTACAAATACAACAGCACCTTCTGTGTATGTGTGTGAATAAATATCTGTTTGTGTCATCAAAACAGTCTACGACCTCACCTCCCGCCACTTCTATTCGTTACGCAAAACATATGAACATGCAGTATTTCAGTCACTGTGAATGACAAGATCAGAGCTGATAATAGAGTTAAAAGATTTCAGCCGATAAAAATGGTCACTTAGCTCTGGCGCTCTTTAGGTGGTGACTGTAGAATGTTACACAACGTTGTCATGGAAATAGGCATAAGTACAGTGCATGAGACTCTGAAACTGATCTGTTACCATGGCGAAGGCTTCATTTAGCCGAGCATTCCAGTCGTAGTTGTGTTAATCATCGGCGCTCTGAAGTGTATGCCTCATAGCGCCGTTCTCACATAAAATACACTCATTCCCAGTGATCAGGCATCTGCTGCAGAATAATCATCACCCAGGATCCTTTCTGCCCATCCTATTTCTATGATATGAACCTGCTAATCTTTCGCCATCCGTCTTACTTTTGCATCAAAGACATATTTGATCAAAGGATAATTGGAATGACACGTCATACAAGACCTTACACTTTTTATCATTATCTACTCATCAGAAAAAGAATGAAAAAAAGAGGTGTTTGTAGTGCAGCGAATGAAAGGGAACATGAGGTCTTTGGTGATTCTGATGCAAGGCTTTGAGACTCGATCTGCCAATCCTCAAAGGCTACCTGAGGAGAAGTCAAAAGTCGTTGCCACCTTCACATTCCTTCATCATTCCTTCTGTATGTATCTGCATTCACTATGCTATAAAAATGTTGTGTTATTTCTGCAGCATTAGGGATGTGAAACTGATTTATTTCTGTGCATCTTTCCTATCATCTCACAGATGGAAAACTGGATGGTGATAGGAGGAGGAAAAACAAGACCCTTGCTAATTGCTCCCAAAATGTGTTTATGTCCATGTGTCTGAGCTTGCTGGATGTGTGGTTAAATGTGTGTATTGCTCTTAAAATACGTGTGTGTGTGTGTGTTTAAGAGTGCACTTCACTGAATGTGTGCACATCCCAGACACCAAGACAGAAAGCAAGAAAGCCAGCAGGAAGAAAGAAAAATAAAGAAGGACTGAAAGAAAGAAAAGCAGGGAAAGTGAGCGCAATCCAAGCATCTCTTTGCTATCGATTCAATGCAAAGACAGTCACCATGGCAACACAGCAGTCCCGCTGTAAGCGGCTTTCACTCTCCGCCTCCTCTTGCTGCTCTGCTCACCGACAAGGTATACAGGCACCCGCGAGCGATTATGATATGTTTTCTGGGATGGAGTGTTGACAGGCGGGTTGCACAGCTATCCATTCATTTTTCCAAGTTGGTCTGCATTCTGATGCAGCTTTTAATGTACTTTCAACTCAGGGAGGGTGTCTGTATTCTTATTAAAGTGTCCTTTAACCATAACCGGATGCCTGGTGAGACAGAAGGAAAAGTTCATGAAAGGTTATGAGGAATTGAAGTATGACTGGGGGGCTCAGTTGTTTGTGTTTCTTTTTATTGTTTGTGTGTTGGCAAGGAAGATGGACTGTGTGTGTGCAGGGGCAAGGAAGGGATGTCAGAAAGAGAGAGAGAGTGTGGAGAGGCAGTTATTCACATAAGCTGACAGCAGCAGGCTGAGGTGCTGTTTCCTCTCGCCTGTCACTCAACCTAAAATCAATTGGTGTAAAAAGCAATGAGGGAAACTGGACTTAGGCAGCCTGCTCTCTCTCTGTCTCACTCTCTCTTTTACAAACACACACTCTAGCATACACACACACCACATTCGAACCCACTCCCTTCTCTCTTTTTCTTTTACTGTACAGTCACACACATACCCCCACTTACAGTACACCACACACACACACCCATCCTCTCACATTTCACTAGCCGTGTAGCTAGTGAACCATAACAGGCCTGTCTCCCCTTACTCTCACCTTGTTAGCAGAGAGAGAGAGAGAGAGAGGGAGAGAGAGACGAGAGACGTGAGAACCTTGTACAATTTTGAGAGAGGAAGACACGGAAAGAAGGTCTGTGTGCATGTGAGTTCATGAACCTCAACGAGAAGCATAATGGCTGCTTCCTTGAAACATAATTTCAGTTTAGTGAAGACAGACTTGAAAATAATAATTCTTTCCTTTTTCAATCTCCATGCATTCCAGGTATCCTTTTCATTCTGTGTCTCTCTCCATGACCCTGCTCACAACAAGGCTTAGACACAGGCCAGGCATTGCTCTTGGAACTTGTTACTATGGTAACTATAGGGTTACTACGGTGAAACTACTCTGTGCTTACTCTATATAGATATTGGCAGAAACTTTTCTACCATTAACGTTGCTCATCGCAGTTGCAGAAATTCCATATCATGACTGAATATTTCATGGAGTGCCAAAACAGATAAAGGAAATGTTATCAGGGTCATCCACACTGTTTACCATGTAAAATCTCCAGTGTTACTACAACAAGAGGTGGATGTCAATACACTGGTATTTACTGTACCTGTGTCCTTCTGTCGATTGAATTGTGTGTATAATAGTGTGTACAATATCTCTTTTTTCCCTGCTAACAGTGAATAAGTTAGTTTGTTTCATCTGTCCGACTTTGTTTCAGATCAAGATATCTTGACAAAAACAGGCCTTTAATTTTGGCTTAAATGTGTATATCTAGAGAATGATTCCTATGTGCTGTTGTTGAGCAGGTAATATTCAGTGTTCGCCATTTTAGTTAAGTGTGTTAGCATGCTAAGATTTGCTAATTAGCACACAGTCCAGTTGAGGCTGATGTGAATGTCAGTAGTTCGCAGGTATTTGTTCACAAACGGAATTATTGGATAAACATTTTGACCTGTTGTTAGCTCTAGATGAAAGGTCACAGGATGACCAAAGCCTGTAGGATTCATCCCATGGGGACCATATATGTCTGTACACAATCATGGCAATCCATCCAATAGTTGTCGAGCTATTTTCATCTGGATCGAAGTGGCCATCCCTATTAGGCTCCCCATGGGAATGGCTAGAAAGTAATTGCTGAATTTTCATGACATTCACTTTAGGTGTCATGGGCCCCAGAGGACTGTTGATGATCCCCTGACACCGAAATCTGGTCTTGCATTTGTCATGAAACATCTTTGCTTCCCAGATGAGTCACAATTTCCACTTTGGACATCAGCTTTTCTTTAGCACCATACAGGATTGATATAACATTTGTTGAACACACTGCTCTAAATACTCTAAAATACAGTATTTAGATTTTAATGACCACATTGCCTTTCCTGTAGCATCACAAACTAAAAAAAATGTATCTTTTTCCTATTCTATTATTCCTATCGATCTATTCAAAGTATAGGAAAATCCTCCATACTGCGTGTTGTTTATTTGTCCAATACATTCATATAGGGTGTGATTGTCCCTCTAATTGTGTGCCCGAAAGCTGATATCATGGCAATCTGCGGTATTTTAAAATGCCAGAGAAGTAAATGTTTGCTTTTGAGAAAATGGGTACGATAACTAATTCATAACATCCAGCCAAAATTCTTGGTAAAAACTAGTGTTACCCAGACACAAGAGAATTTTATTTTGACGAGGACTGTTACTGTGCAAGATAATACATCACTTTGTGAGATGAACTATTCTCAGATGAGCTTAAAAACAGGATGATGAGGTTCCAAGCACTTGGTTTCTATCAGAGCATTGGGGCATTTTAAAAAGTATGGCTTGTATCTCCAGTGCCTGTGTGCAATTGTACACTAAATCATTTTCACAAAACTGAAACACCGACTTCCACATCCAATGAACTGTGATGAACTCCGGTAAAAGTAGCAGCAGAGAAATTGCTTTTCGAAGAATATAATTTAGAGAAAAACAGTAACTTTATTACCTATTGGTCTGTTATAGGACACCATATTATTTTTATGTGCTTTGAAAGTGTCTGCAATTTTCTCTCTCACACACACACACACTGACACACACATAAGCTCACACACACTGATGAGGTAACATATAGAAAATGCCCTTTCCCATTGCCTTGTTAGCTCTGGAGGCAAATACATTGTTAGCAGCTCTCATGCTGTAATCTCAGTATGTGGCAGCGAGTGTGTGCATAAACCAAAGCAGAGCTGCGCATACATGAGTGTGCACTGTGTGAGTGATCTCCCATTGGGAGTCCTGTAGAGAGAGCATTAATCAGACCCAGGGGACCCGGGGCTCAGACAGGGCCTTCTACAAGGCATGTGTGTGCCTTGTCGTGTGTGTGTGTGTGTGT
>NW_023339652.1:11382661-11393277 GCF_004916995.1 Morone saxatilis | reverse complement strand
GTAAGAGGCAAAACATAGCAAGAAAACCAAGATCAGGATGGAAGTGTGTCAACTGGATACCAAGACAGTTATATAAGGGCATTGTCACAAAATATTTGTTAAATAATTAGAATACTTTAAGAGAAAGGTTTCTGTAATTAAATGACTCTTACATTTCCTGCATTTCATTAATAATAAGTATTAAGAGTCTACAACCACACTAACTCTTTGAACTAAATGTTAAAATCAGCATGCTAAAATGCCAAGTGACAATGCTAATATGTTAATGTTTAGCATGTTTACGGTCTTTACTGTGTTACCATGCAAGCTAGTTAGCAATAAAAACAAAGTATAGGATGATAGAAATTCCATTAGATGTGCAGGTATTTGATCATAAACCAAAGCATTTGACAAATAGAAAATGTTGACCTAATGAAAGCACTAGATAAAACTTCTGGGGATAAAAGTCATTACATTTTTATCTTGTAGAGATGTTGAATATCTTTTGCAAATTTTACTATTTCAATCCATCTGATATTTCACCAGTATCAACAGTCAATGTCTGTCTGGTGCAAGATGAAAAGTCAGAGGATCACTAGAGTCAGTAAGATTCATCCTGTGAGCACCATGAATGTCTGTACAAAATGTCACAGCAATCCATCAAATCGACTACAGAGTGCCCAAAAACAATGAGATATGGAATTTTATCATTTTATTTTCTACTTTTGTGTATATGAAACAAGGACTGTGCACTTTTAAGGGATTTGTGCTACGATTAACCAACATTTTCATTCTTCCTGATAGGTGTGACATAAGGGTGAGCGCTTATGTGCACAGTATTTGTGTCTGTGCGTACTGATAAAGAATGTACCACGAGATAGATTCCATGTCCAGTGCGTGCTGCTTACACAAGGTCATTAGACAGCAACCTGCACTGAGGACTTGCACTAACACTGGGTAACACTGGCCAGGTGACTGTCATACAAATACGCACAGACGCACAGACCCACAGGCGCAGACATACGCTGATGATTTACGGTAGCAGAGCTGTAAAAATTGATTGGATTCAGGGTCACCTCATACACAGCGGCAATGTACACATCTGTCTTATCCTCCTTTCTTTACATCCTTTAGAATCCCTCTTTGCTGCCATCCATCTGTTCAACACCCCACATCTCCCATATTTCCCCCCCTGATTTTATCCATTCAATTTCATCTTTCAGTCAGCTTTTTCATTCTACTTTCTTTCCTACCTTTTCAACTACCTGCATATTCTTTACCACGTTTCCATATAAATTGCAGCTTCTCATAAATTGCATCTTTCTCTGCATCCTTCTGCCACACGTCTCTATCCCTCTGCCCTCTTAATCTATCTCCTCAACTCCTGGTAGTCTGTTCCACATCCGTGTCTTTTTCTCATCAACTGTACTTTGTGAACCTCACATTGTGTGTGTGCGTGTGTGTGTGTGTGTGGTTTGTTATAGTCTTGTGAGACAAGTCAAGAGGATTACTGCTGGGCATATCGGTGGAGAAAAAGAACGTTGGAGAAGGAAATAGTGTAGCCGAGGAGAGAGGGAGGGAGGCAAGAGAAGGTTACGTAGGAACACAGACAAGAAAATGAGAGAAGGTGCAACAGAGAAATGACTGGTGTTATGAAAGTAAATGGGAGTTGCTCATTGCTTAATTTGATGTTCAAATTCATAGTTTTCGAAAATGCGTGTGCAATTTCCGAGGCACATGAAATGCATTTTGATTTTTTTATTACGTCAATACCATGATGTGATTCAAACCTACAAAATATAGCCTGTGAAGATTGGCGCAGGGTGAAATGCAAGGGTTATATTGGGTAAAAGAAAAAGAAGCGCTAGCAACAGAAGAGAAAAAAATGAGGAAAAAGACTGAAGCCGAATCAAAAGAGAAAGACGGATCCTGCTCAATGTATGACCTTTTCCTCAAAAAGAGAGACAGATAGAGTGAGAGAGGGAGAAGGCTCCGTGATGAAACCCATTCGTGTGAGCCTGGCTGCCAACAATATGTTGGTTCTCAATATGGTGCACTCTTTGTGTAATCCTAACTGCCCACACACGGCCATATAATACAGTACACAAACACACATATACAGTACACATATTCTCCACATTCTGCAGCATTTCACACACCCATACCCTCCCCACACGCCCACACATGCAAAGGCATCGTTATGGGCACAGACACACATGTTAAGTGAGCCTTCACACGTGTACACACGCAGGGATGCACAGAAACACACATGCATACGGCACGCAGGCACGAAATATGACACAGTTTACCTTGGCTCCAGACTCACTAAATGAATCACCCAGAAATCTGTCCCTTCTGTCCAAAACTCTTAGCCTCAAAATCCCATTCTGCTGTAAAGAGCAGGCACCAGAATCAGTGGATAATGTTGCTTCATGTCTCTATGACTTGCCGTACAAAGGACACAGGTTTTATACAGCAAACACTGCGAAAATGACGAACGGTTGTGCCATTTTCGCCAACAGATTTTCTTTTTTACAGAAAATATGAAGCAAAATCAAAGTTGTTAGTGGTGTTTTGATGGCAATGTTAAGGCTTTAAAATGTTAAGAGGTTCAGCAACACACAAGAGAATGTCAATAGCTGTGCAGGCCCTTCCCCATTCAATTCCCATTTTACTAGTCTTATGGGAGCCCATGGACCTTCGAAATGAACAGACACTGTGAGCTGTGTCTGAGTGATTTAACCCTTTTGTAAGACCAACATCACAGAGGGAACAAGAAGGGATCCAGAGAGGGAGAGAGAGGAATTGTGAAAGAGAGTTATATGGTTCTGTCAAATGTTGCTCTGACATTTAGGTCAGGCCAGCGCTCTAAATGGCATGCAGACAGATTTACTGAGGGCTTTCAGAGAGGCCGACTGCTTGTCTTCTGACTGTCACACACTTAGACCCTGCCTGGTCATCGCTAAAGCTTTACTTAACCCTTTGCTACCTTTGCCTACATGTAAATGTAAACCTTAAAGATGCGTTTTGGTCCTTGGCTTATCTGAATGCAATCTTTCTGAGTTTAATTATTTAGTAAGCTTTGTATGCATTCACTTTACAGCTTTTAATTAAGTGATTTTGTTGCTTAGACAATGCATGGTCATGTTTCCATTTGGTCCATTTTGGTCCTTGGCCCATCAAAGTGCAGGGCTCTGGTAAGATTCTAAGATTCAGTTACCATATTATACAGTTGCTTTTCAATTTTCACTGAGTCCAGATTATTTATATACATATATATTTCTCTTTTTAAGCTATAACTGAGTGCAATGAACATTTCAGAGAGATATCAATCCTCAAATGTTTCTTGTTTATTGAAGTAAGCTTCCACCACAGTAATCAGACACTACATTAGCATTACATCGTCAGTCAAGATGCTGGTGACAACAGGCTTTTCATTGTAAATGAATTCATATGGAAACAGCTTTGGTATCATTTACTTGCTGCCAGCTATAAAAAACGGCAACTGGGAAACAAACTTAGAATCATTTATAATATTTCTGTTTGAAACTGTGGTCTGTGGAGGTGGACTAACCAAAAGCATAAAGTAGATCAGGAAGTGCTTTGTGTCTGAATTCTGACTCAAGATATTTGAGCAACAACTGATCTACATCAGTCTCTTACATAGGCTCAAAAATAAAAGCAAATAAAATTACATTGTGTCATCATTGTCATCTTAAACTGTGACTCTTATATGACTGTTTTCCTTTTTTTCCTCATATTTACAAGAAAATATAGAAAAATATCATATCATGATATTTTATTTTGTGATATTGTATCGATTCTCAAAAACACTATTGATTATTGTGATTGAACCGCTAACCATTAGATCGCAGTGTTGTAAATGTAACCTGAGAGCTATGATGTTGGATGTTAAAAGACATTTAGCTCAGATTTGAAGCATATTGTGGACAGTTTTCCTAAAATTAGATTAAAATAAATCCCAATATATCGCTGTGCTAACAATATAGGCTATATAGCTATATATGAAATCGTAACCTGTGTATTGTGATATGTATCGTATCGTCAGACCCAATACACAGCCCTAATTTACAACTTGTATAGTGATGTAATTATTTTAGTGTTGCTGTGAGACAAATTTATTTAGTTATGACCACTCCCGGCCACCAGAGAGCAGCAACGAGTCGCCTTCCTACCTGTGAGCTACACTTATCGCCTTTGTTTGTAGTAAGGATGATTGAGTAGAAGAAGACCCACACGGATATAACGTTATACATTAACCGAGCTTTGTGGTAGTTAGTTAGTTAGTTAAACGATAGATTACGTTAGTATAGATATAGTTAAGTTAATTTACGATAGACTGATAAGACTGATATAATCTGATAGATGATAGATCTAGAACTGTCTTTGGCTACTGTAAAGTCGGGGGAAGTTAGGCCACAAACCGGAAAAAGTATTTTCAGGTAAGAGAAAAGTAACGAGTGCACGCGTTAATACAGTAACGCGTTACTTTATAATGCAGTACTGTCAATAATTAACTAAGCTGCTGCTGCTGCACTTTTAGGACCATGTGTTCAACTTTTACAAGAGAAAAGCCTGAAAGACTGGGCTGGTTGATTGATGCTCGTCCTTATTCTTGTTCTTAATGACATGCCAAAACTCTTCCTGTTGTCACCTCCCACAAACAATCAATGGTGGAGCTTCTTTGTGGTTAATAGGCCTTTTTCCACAGAAGACAGTTTAGGTGTAAATGATCAAATAAATGACGGCTGAATTCCATTTAGCTGCTTTGGTTTCATTGTCCAGGGTATTGTGGGTATTGTCCCGGTGTCACACTGCTGTGGCTTACTGGGACAGAATGAAGCCACTGTAAGACCTGTGCTCTTCCTCCAATGACTAAAGTCAAAATGACTGAGGTGAAAAAGGCCAATAGTAAATGAGGGCAAACAAGGCTTGTGATTGGTCAAAGTAAATGCATTCATCCATGTTTAGCCCTGATTGTTACTACTTTGCAGAATAATAATTAGAAAGAGTGATCTTTACTGAAAATGGCAAGATAGACTGAAGACAAATGTCCTCTGTTAGTCAGGTATTGAACCCATTTAGATGTTTAGCAGGCATTAAAACGGTCAATAAGGCTAAACAGAGAAAATCATGTTTTTAAATAAAAGGATCATTACTGTACCACACTGTAGGGTTTATACATAGCCTTCCCAAACACACACAAGCAAGTAAATCACAATATTAACAGTTAGATTTTGTCTTTTGAATGCGATGTCTGATTTCAAAAGTACAAAGTTCAATATTAGTAATAAAACACAGGCAAGAATAAAGAGGGATTTTGGAAACAATGAGTGATCTCTACCCGAGTATGCTTAATATTCTGTACATGCTATATTCAGGCTATAACATGGATGTTTTATGTTGTTCACTATGTGTTTCCATATTGTTTGTTTTTGAGAAGCAAGTAAAAAAAAAAGTGGGTTTCTGGCCTTGAAAATATAGCTAAGCAATGGCCAGCGGCTGGGATGCTTGCAGAGAACAATGAATTGCCTGGCTCCGTTGTTTTTTCTAGGTTCAGAAAAGGCCCGCCGAAGGGACATTTTCTCAGGAATGGCATGTCTCCTTGTATTAGTTGGCCGAGCTGCAAGACAGCACAGAAAACAGCTCATCATGATTCACTCTGCACTGCAAAAAATGTCCATCTTTACAAGGCACTTCACCTAGCACTGAGGTGAGATTATGTTGGCCCCGAAAAAACAGTTTGTCATCCGCGGCAGCCATCCAGAACCATGTGGAGGACATACAGAGTGCTCACTCAACCCTTCACCGCCTTTTTTCCTCCCTTACCGTGATGCACTTTGTAACTCTGTATTACGTAAAGAGGGTTTAACATTATATTGTTCCCTTTCTTCTTGATTGCTTGGGGGCTGGCTACCAAACTATTCTCATAAATCCCTTCTTCAAGTTCTCTCTCCTTCACTCTCTTCTCACTTTTCCCCATTTTGTGCCAAACCGTGACTGCATGTGACTAAAGCTCATGTTACAGTTACAGTTATACAGCATTACTTATGAGTGAAATATCTGCTCCTCCTCTGCTGCTCATCTTCCTCCTCTTTTCTCACACCTCCTCGTTGTGTTGAAACAAACCCGACCGACAGCACTAAAGATGACAAACAGCTCTGTCGTCTCATGGTAATTCTGCAAATGAAAGCAAAGGAAATAGGAGCACTGTAATGAGGGCTATAAAAGCTCAAGATATATTGTGGAACGTGATCTCTAAAAGTGGAATATATGTGCTTAAAATGCAAAAAAAAATGTCAACCAAACCAATTTACAACCAAAACCAGAAATGAACTAAAACACAGATGCACGATTGTATGGTTTGATGGTACGTGGCCCCATCAATCCCTTATACTTTATTCTTCCTTTAAACACGTAAAAATGTTAAGACACAACCTTTCGCCTTATGGTACCACTCCACTGCCTTATTCTCTGATGAATCCTCCAGCAGTCAGTATACTGCAATTAGTGTTGAATGGGAGGTGACGGTGTCCCACGCACGCACAGCTTCCAAATGCCAAGTGACAATAGCAGACAGCCTGGCTGCCTCAGTGATGCAAGAGCCTGCAGACATCTGGGAATGTCGAGTTGCTAAGGGTAGTCAGAGACGGAGGCAAGGGGAGGGGGCATGTAGGTTCATTGGGAAAAAGAGAGGCCAAGATGGCAACACGGGGGGAGGGTCTAGGGGAAATGAAGCTGGCAAGGTTGAAGGTTGAGGGAGCGGAGCGCAGGGCCTCGACGGGGAGGCTGCAAAGCTGGAATGGCGAGATGGGTGCACAAAAAGTGGTTCTCCAGACGGGGAGAGTGTGGACGATGCAGTCTGTCAGGTCTCCGGTCCGTCAGCAGAGTGTCTCTGTTCCCCTCAGGCCGCACAACACAGCCCTGCCTCATTTTGCGCTCTCATCCGCTCGCATACCATGTCCTCACGCACCCTCATGTCCCCGCCAGTGCACTTCACTGCACAGTGATTTTGCCACAGGGATAAAAAAAAAAAAAGGATTGTTATGTGTTTGTCGTTTTTATGAAAAATTGCATTGTAAGTTGAGGATTATGCAGATGGTGCCGAATGTTTGCCGGAGGTGATTCCTTTATTATTTAGGATCCCACGCACGCAGAGCGACTGAACATGCAGTGGATACTTTGAAAAGTGGAGCTGCATTGTCATCTGCTGGAAGAAATGTAGCAGTGCGCCTAGGTTTTTTGAAAGATGGCTGTTTCACTGTAAGCTGTTCCTTTACCCAGTAACAGTATGGTAACAAGATGCATTTTCTATCATAGGTATTACATTTAAGGCATTTGGTGCAGTTTTTTCCCTAATTTTCTCCATATGAGATCATTAAATTCCCCAAATGATCACAGGACAACACAAGGAAGAGCAGTAATGCTTTAGTCTTTAATCTTTGGTGATTTATATTGGCCCGCTGGAAGCTTGTGTCAAATACTAATTCAGGAATGCACTCCTGAGAATATCTCTCACATGATAGCACGATCCTTATTATAGTCCGCCTCTCTGTCCTCACATACCCACGTACACAGAAACACATACCAACACACACAATCCTGTATGCACACTGCAATGTGAGACGGCGAATGAGGAGAGCATCAACGTGTGATGGTTGGCTCTCATTTTAGTCAAGACTTTTATCACAAGGTTCAGGGTGTGATCCAGAGCGTCAATTAACCTGTCTTCCTCCGCCACCTCAGTAACCCCCAGCGACCTGACATGAACCACGATACAAGGTAGCCTAAGATATATTCTGCTAAAGAAAATATCAAGTTTAGAAATTCCTTAATTCTTTCTTAAATGTATCTAAAAAAAAACCTATCCATGAGGTGAGGTAACTCAAATGTTTGAATGCTAATGAACAACTTTCATGCTTCTAGGGAGGTTTTTTTATGTTAATACTTTAACTATTACAAGGTAGAACTGCAAATAGATTAGATAGCAATTTATTGTGGTGACATGATTTGTGGATATTAGAGTCTCCTAATAGTTACTGTACCATCTGGATTTGTAAATGTGCAACTTTATGCCTCTACCACTGATTTATAATCCTTACATGTTGGCACGGGAGTTATTCAATAATAAAACAAGTAGCCTTACACCTCAGGGTAACCTCATCTCATCAAGATTCTGTCCTTGTTTCTCACTTTCTTCTCGTCACTGTTACTTTTTCTCTGCACACACTATAGGAGCCGTGCCAGGTTTGTACTGTGCCTCCTCAGAGCAGTGCCCCGTGAAGAGTAGCCTTCCGCTATGCCAACACTGGCTTTTGGCCAGTTTGTTAAAAGTGCCAGCATGGGATTGGAGCCAGCTTACAAAAGGTCATCATACCCCAGACGGGATCAAGTGACTTCTGCTGAACTGCAGTGTCACTCAGAACATCACTTCATCGCACACGCTGTCACACAATGAGACGTCCCTGCTTGTGGTTGGACTAGCAGATAATATGTAGAGTGAGATAGTACAACAACCTTACCAGCACTGAAGCATCTGTGTAAATGTAGTTCTAGACTGAAGGTTGACACAATGTCTGTTGTCATTATTGGTTGTGAAGTGCATTATATTGTAAAAATCCATTTCTGATATTTTTTTCAGTACCATATATTTATTTTTAGTGTGTTTTTATGCTTGTTTAGGGTTGGACATGGCTGCATTGGGCACAGTGCCATCCACCAAATGCTTGCTGGACTGCTTCTCATCAGTGTATGGAGATGGAAGGATTCACAGGTACACATAACTGACAGACACATTATCAATATTAACAATATGTCATATCACACTTGTTGGTGTTTATAATTCTCATATTTGTATTTGTATTTTTAGCTACAAGTCGACATTGTTTTTTGTAGCATTTTATGTTAATTTTTACTAATCTGTATATACATATATTTTACACTTGCTTTGGCAAATGACTGTTTCTCATGCCAAGAAAGCTCATTTGAATTGAACTAAATTGAATCACCAATGGACAACCAAATGGATACATACAGAAATATACCCACCCACTCCATGTTCTTGCAGCAGTAGGAAAGTCTATTAAAGGATGCATTTTGTTACTGATGAAAGATTACCTGGAAGAAATTATGTATTTTTTTCCATTACTCCTACTCAGCAGTGAAATATAATTAACTTCAATTACTGGCTTCACAATGAACAAGCGCTGTATATTAGCACAGTGTGGGCGTAGGGGATAGAGTTCCCAACATATCTGAATTATCATCAAGGTTAACATCAGTAATCATCACTGAAAGACCTTGTGTCCCTTAAAACATATTATGAGGATTTAAAGAAATGCTTGGTTTTCCTTCAATAACTATAATAGATAATCATTTACCGTTACATCACATTAATATAGTGTGTATATAAGGCACTTCTTCTTGTTACACTGGCTTGATATGATCATGTGGCCATATGTGTGTTACTCCATGGACTAAAAATGCTATGTCAAAACAGTACCTTAACAAAGAAGAATTTTAACCTGCTGTATTATTAAACTTGTAATATAGTGCCTTTGGTGAGGCACATTAGCAGCAGAAATGAAATGGACTATTTGCTATATGAGTTCCCAGCTCCTGTCAGCAGGCACTAAAATTTAAATGATGAATTACTCCTTAGAGAGAGATGCAAAGATGGGAGCATGGTTTTCACTTTAAAGACCTACTGCTGAGGTTCAAAGAGATGATTTATCTGATAATCAACATGTAATCCTGCTGGAACTTCCTAAGAATACATCTTTCAAATATCGTCATAATTCTTAGCTTTTTTTTGGAATGTAAGGTTACTTGAAATGACTAAATTACCTTTTATAGCTATCTCCAAATCCAAGAACAAAGAACTGCTGACTGTTCCTGCGGTCTGCAATCTGAGGGTCATTGTATTATCTTAATGGCAGTATTGAAAGAGTATGTGGTTGTTAATACACAGTCTGTGAACGATTAGGATTATAACCTTTTCCTGAATAAATACTGACCAGACCATTCATTTGACGTATAAAGTCTTAAAACACCATTACATACCCTGTCTCCACTCCGCCTTGTTGTGACATTTGAATTCCCTACTACTAACAGGAAGGAGTTTAGTATATGTTGTTTTTCAGACAACAAGCATTATTCAATTAATGCATAGGGTTAGATACAGAAAAAGTAGTTTATAGGCTTATAGATGTTAGTTCTATAAGGGTAATAACATTTTTTAACATATTTAAACATTCATTTATTTGGTAAGTATAAGTATAAAGGAGCAAATAAAAAAAATAGAAGATGTGTAGAGTCTTATAACAGGACTAAAACACTTATTTTGAACCAATATAAAGTTATTTATATTAAATATATTGCTAAATCATCGGGATAATATGGGTAAATATTGGATACAAATACATGTAGGTTAGTTTTTACATCCATCACTGAGCATTTTGATGTGAAGCCAGTTATTTCTTCTTGAGGATCATGCGATAATTATACAAATTATTTTGTAATTTTCCTGTTGCTGTCTTTTCTCATGAGTGGGGTCAAGATTTAGGAAAATATAAAATATTGACTGTAAAAACAAAACAACATTTTTGAACAAAAAC
>NW_023339652.1:11381928-11382650 GCF_004916995.1 Morone saxatilis | reverse complement strand
TCATGTTGTGTCTTCTTTTATTGATGAAAAGCAAGGAAAGAGAAATGTTTCAATGCCCAACTATTGCAATCACCATTTACCTTCATGAATCAAACACATACTCACTTTGTTCCATTTGGTACATTGTAAAGTGATATTGGGCCCATAAAACACAGCAAATATTCACACATCATACACATAGTTGCTAACACTAAATCACTGTTCAGACATTCAACAACATATAACTACCCCCCCTAAAAACTAAATCTAGTACTTTTATTTAAATTTTAATGTTTAGTTGCTAAAAATTCATTCAAGATTATTTGAAAAGATAAATTTGTTTGTTGATTTGATTAACAAAAGCCGAACCTCTGCTGATTCTCTAATTCAGTGGTTCCCAATCCTGGTTTTGGGACCACCACAGTGGATAACAGGAAAACTGTAGAGGGCCACGAGATGTAGCGGGAGATGAATAAAGTGAAAAAAAATGTTTCTGCTGCATCAAATGATGCTTATTTTTATTGTACTTTCCTCTAATAATTTAAATGAAACAAGTAAGCAAAAAAAAATCACTCCGTGGATTAACTGGATACAACTTGTAGACCTATGCAACAGGTGACGAGTACCATTGCTTTGTTTTAAACGGTTGCAAGCCAAAAAAACATTGGGAACCACTGCACTAACTTTACTTAGAGTTACAAACGAAACCAAATATAAAAACACACAACCAAACACACACACAC
>NW_023339652.1:11367730-11381903 GCF_004916995.1 Morone saxatilis | reverse complement strand
CACACACACACACACACTATAAGTGCTGTGTGTAGCATTTTGTTTCATTGCACCCATTTTTGTTGCTTCCAGCCATCTCCGCAATGGTCTCACCAGTCTGAATACACGGTTTGAAGATATTGAAACATTATAAATACTGTGATGTACTGGTGTTTAAAAATGCCACACACATCACCGTTCCCTCCCTCTTTACACTTGGACTATCCCACTATCCCCTTGTTTGTCGTCACCCGATGTGTCTTCCACTTATAAAACCACCAGCATGATGAGGATACGTAGAACGCAAAGAATGCTGGGAAATCATACAAGAAAGCGATGAAGAAGAATCCAGCAACTAAGAGGCCGCAGATTAGAAGTCTGGTGATATGACTTAGGATGTATAACATACTCCACCATACGAGACTATTGGATTCTTCCAATTTCTCAGAAGAGGAACTGAGATGTTTGTGAGTTGGTTGATCTGATCGATTAAACCTCCCTTTGTGGGCGACTACACACTCTTCTATTTGTCTATCTGTGTCCTGACGGGTGACTGATCTGTCTTTTATTTGAGTGTAGTTTTCCTGATCCTTTGGAGAGCTTTGGGCTGATTCAGTCAATGACTGCCTACTCTGTGCAGCTAAAACAGGGGTGAGATCTTGACAGAGATGAACACTTGAATTCAAATCTATCTGTGATTCTGAGAGCAAGTGAGTTTGTTCTGCTGTGGTGAGTGACTGACTTCTCTCTGCTGTGGAGTAGTCATTGCTTTTAGTCACTATGGTTTGCTCTAGGCCTTGACAGAGACTTGAACTTGAATCTGGTGGTAATTCTGTCAAGGAAAATACACCTGAATCAAAAGCGTCATTGGCGTGTTCCTCGAAAAGAAGATGGCAATCTTGTGTAATATCAGGTATATCTGCTAGCTTGCCCCCCATTCCATCAACAATATTTGTGTCTCTATTAGAGGCTTTCAGATCAAACACCTCTTCCCAAATCCCCCTGACCAAATCTTCTCCAAATCTTTCTATGAACCTCTCCTCCAATCCCGACTCTATCACTTCAAGTGCTACAGTGCTTTCCGCTGTAATAGGGTCTTTTGTTCCCTCTGACAATTTTCTATATTGAACACGTGGAGAGCTCTCAACTTCTGCTGACAACTCTTGTTCTTTCAATTCAGCTGGTGCATTCTTCCTCTCCCCCTGAGGGATCTCCACATTACCCATCAACTCCCCCAGAGCTTCTATTTTCAGCTTTCCAATACTCACCCTCTCATCTTTGTCTCTCTGACTCATATCTTCCTCTATTCTTTCTAATATTTCAGGTTGGTGTTGAAGTTCTCTTGAAGTGTCTTCCTTTACGATGTTCTCTTTCGCCGTAACTTCTTCTGGGCCTTTTTCACGGCCTACGTCCTCTTTCTGACCCTTCATATCATCCTGTGAATGAGTCCATCTCATTTCGATTACCTCCACTGGGTCTGGGTTGCATTTATCTATTGAAAAAGGTCTGGATATATCCTTGTCATTTTGGAAGACATTTTTCATTTCCCTTGATTCCACTGTGTGTCTTGTCTGTGCTGATGGGTTTATTTCCTGTTGCTCATCAATTATTCCATCATAACTCAAGCTTTTTCCTTCCTCTGTCTGATTTGAGATTAATACATGTTCCTCTGTTTCATATTTTGGTACATTTTCCTGTATTTGTGTCAGTTTTGAGTCCTCATCCTCTTTCTGAATGCGCAGCTCTTCCCCTGCTTGGACTGGCCTTGACTGTTTATCAGGTACTTCTGAAATTACTGATGTGTTATCCCTCTGCCATGACGAATTCAGTTTTAAAGCTCTGTCATTATGTTGCCATGCTTCCTTATTTAATACTTGGATAATTTCCGCTTCTGTACCAATTAGTCTCTTTTTTTCTTCGCTTGTTGTATAATGGGAAGGTTCCACCTCTGTCTTTCTGAATACTTCGTCTTTTTTACTTGATGTAACACCTTCGTTCTCTGATTCCTCCAGTTTGAATTCCCTTGCCATTATTTGGCTTTGCTTGAAATTGTCCTCACAGGTTTGGTTTGGATTTAATTCATCTGCATGTGATTTTGCAGGGCTTACTTCATTTTCATCGCTCTCATTCCCCTGTATTGGTTTTTTACTGTTTCGTTTCAGCCTGAATTCCTCACCTTGCTTTTCGTCTGCATACCTCTGGGAGATTTCACACACTTCTGTTTTCTGTGGCCTAAATATCTCCTCTTCTGTAGATATTTTATTTTTTGTACAGTTATTCATGATGCCTTCATCCACTCTTTGTCTGGATGTGGAAAAGACAAACCTCTCACCATCCTTTGTCCCCTGTCTGATTGTCCCCTTAAATGCCAGCGTGTCATTCGTCGCATTGTGTGCGGTACCTGTAACCTGCCCTTCCCTCTTGGAAGAAAGACCCTCATCCAGCCTTGCTCCCTGTGAGATCCTATCAACAGTGCTGGCATTCGGGGACTCTGGCGTTACTGTCATGTCTGTTATCTCCGACTCCCCTGAGCTTGTTACTAAGTCAGCTGTGTGTGGTGTGAAGGGCTCATCTCCTTCTTTTCCTTCTGCTCCTGCTATTATTCCTTGTCTTTCTTGCTCCCACATCGCATTCTTGTGACACTCGGTTGAACTGTCAACAGAGCCCTCGGACACAGGCATTGCCCCCTTGAGGCTAAATTCCTGCAGAGTGTCTGTTACGGAGTTTGTCTGTGACCTTTGGGAGGCATCTTGTGTCGCTGTGTTGTCATCTCTTGGGCGGCTGACACATGCCTCTGCTGGCTGTTGGTCTTCAGTTTTCGAGGCAGCATTAGCCACCAATGTCTCACGAGTGTCTGACAGCAGCTGACATGCAGCTGAGGTGTGCACATGTAAGGTGGTGGGTGTATCCCTGCCCACCTGAAATTCATGCTCCTGACTGCTTGCTGCATATTGGTTTTTGGGCTCTTTGTCATTTGAGGGAGACACCGACGCTGCTGTCTGCAGCCATTCTGACTCTGGAACACCAGAATGGTCCGTACAGCTCGGCCCATTAAGAAATGTCTGCCATACATCGCATACTGAGGTTTCTTTATCAGTTTTATCATCTGTACCGTTACGAAAGGTCTCCCACATATCATTAACAGAAGGTGTATCTTCTATATTTACCGCTGACGATTTTGACAAGGTCATTTTAGCTCTCCCGGTCCAGATGTCATCCATGTGAGCAGTCCCCCACTGATGGGTTTTGTCACTGTTCCAGTCCAGTGTAAGCAGAGGAATCTGGTGGTAGGTGAGCACCTGTGGACTCTCGTTGGATTGTTTCTTTTGGCGTTTATGGAGAAAGCTGGTAGAGTCGCCAAACGGAGTTGGCAAAGGCTGGGAAACTTTCTGGACATTGGCTGAGTCATGTGAATAACCCTTTGGCACTTGCTGCTTCCTTTGGGAAAAGTGGTCCTGCACACGTGCCAAACGTGCTGCTCTGTGTCTAGTTTTTATGCTATCCACCTGTCAAAAAGGCCAAAGGTCAAAGGTCAAGCCAAGTGTTAATGTGTGAACTACTTTAACTATCCCAGAGGCTACCAGCACAATGTTTTTTTTTTACTCTTTAAGGTCATTAACTACTTCTACTACCTCCGTGATGACGAAAAATTATTGTAATGGCCCTTTCATTGGACATTCTTGAACATTCTTGTAACATTACTGTGATGATGCAATGCATTGCAACACTGCTGCAACCTGAGCACATAAGCCTATTTTTGTTTACATCATCAAATTTACTGCATGTTTACAAGCAGGTTGCATTCATTATTAATAGTTTGCACACAAGTGGTTTCAGACATGCTCTCAAGTGTCAGGTTAGCTGACTTTCCATATCCTTTGGGGACCCACTGAGAACTGTGCAGTATGACATGCATCTCTGGCTCAGCTATCACATCTTTGCAAAAAGAACACACACTTTCTCACCTCCTGTACAGTTTATATCTGCAGCTGGAGACAAATAAATATGGTGTTTGTTTTGACCAGCATTGATTGTGAGTTCTTTTTGTTCCAAGCAGTGTTTACTTCTGGTTGTTGGTGTTTTATTTTTTTCTTAAAGAAAGAGTCTGTTAGTCCAACAGATAATAAATGAGCCTTACCAAAGGTTTTTGTTCTTTATGGTATAGTAATGATTGTATCTCTGCACTGTCCATTGTCATTCTGTCAGCCTCCTCTGCTTTATCTGTGGCCTCTGCTTCTGAAAGAAAGAAAGACAAACATAGGGATCAAAGTTTGCTTGCATACTTATACACACACACTTAAACAAACACATGCATTCATATACACATATGCATGTATACACACCTGTAGTAACTGTTGATGCGTTAATGGTCTCCCTGGTCTTTTCTTCTGCACTTCCCCTTCTGTGGTTCAAAATAAAGTAGGAATGACAAACATAAGCTCACAGGTTCCAGTGTTTATTTTTCAGCTTTTTATATTATGTTGTATTTTGAGGTGTTTCATTCCAAAATGCTGAATTTGTTTCAGTAACTATTTGACAAAATGTTTCAAATATTTGAACAAGGGGTATCCAATTTTAGAGTGAAACTCCATTGTTTCCCTGTTTGGCTGTATTGTCTTCTGTTAGGAGGGTTAGAGTTAGTCTAAAGTTAAGTGTTACCTTGACTAATGTTTATTGAACTGGTCTGAGTTTTCAGGCATCCTTAATACTTTTTATACTGTTGTTTGTCTTCATCTCAGCTGTACTGTACGTGCACCAGTACCAGCCCTGCTATGATCATGATACACAGCAAGAGGGGTACACACAAAATAGCTGTGATCCTTGTTTCTATGCAGAGAGCATATACTTTTCTAGCAGCCTTTGATACACAATTTAAATATTTCTCTTTTTTTTTTTTAATGTTTGTAATGTGTTTGTCTGCTGTATTATCACATTCCATGCAAACATACATAATAAGGAACTTTTATTCCTAAAGCAGGAAAAAGGTTGTGAATTGGTGTCAAAGAGGAGGTGTTAAAGTAAGCATATCAGGCTTCCCTTGCCATGTTGAGACGTCATGGAAACCTGGACAGACACCTGACCTTAAATGGGCAATAAGTGTTCTACAGTCCAAACATCCAGTACTGAGTAGTTATATAACAGTTTACTGTAAACACGCAATGGCCCGACCATCCGGCAACATTAGCTTGTGCTTCCACCTAATGAGAGGAGCACCACAGTTTCAACAGACTCACACTGTGTCAGATTTCCACTTTATCTCAATATTGATTATTTTGTATTGACATCTTTTGTGGACGTAGAAGGGTGGTGTGACTTCCTCCAGCAGAGGCACGTTTAAAAAAAGATTCAGAATCAGATTCTCTCACCTGTTAGCTTTGAGACAGCTCCTCTTGCTCTTGGAGCTGATACTCTCCTCTTGCACTTGAGGCCCACTTACATGTCCCTTCTGGTGGCAGAACAGCACGTAGTTCATTTCCTTGTTGTTACCCCAAAAAGTGCCCACTGAAGTCTCATAACGCAGACAGATGTCCAGTCTGGTCCCGTCCCTCTCAAAGGGAGGAACCAGGGTATACTTAAAGGTAAACCTGTCGGTTTTCCTATCACTGGATCCAGGCACATACTCTGCCAACAGGTCAAAGTAACTCGTCCAGCGATCCAGGCTCATCCGGGCGTAAACAGACTTGCTGTAGCAGAGGTTGACCACCCTGATGATGCCACGGAGGGTGGTGGTTCCAGGAAGGAGCTCGATGCTTTCCAGCTCAACCATCTGTGCTTGTAGTCTCTGGTCCAGCTCCTCTGGGGACGAGGGGACTGTAAACAGACAGGACATGTAGTACTCCTCCAAGGGACGGGTCACCTCGCTCTCAGGGGGCTGGCTGACTTCTGTCTCCGTCACCTCAACGTTGTCAAACTCCTTAACTGACACCAGGTTGAGGCCAAACGCATCGGCGAATGACACCTTCCTCCGAATGACCGGCGGGGGCTCTGGTTCAGAGTCTTCATCTGTTTCCTCATCCGTGGAGGAACCCGTAGGAGATGAGGCCTCCATTCCTCCTTCCTGCACCCCACATTTTTCCTGTTCCCCCTCCTTCATCATTACCCCATCCTCTTCCAAGGGTTGAATGTACATGGCCTCCATAATGTGCAATGGTCTGAGAGGCAGCTGTCTGCCCGTCCTGCTGTCTGTCTGGCTTGGAGGGTGGCACAGACCAGAGTGCCCCTAGCCTGGCTGCAGTGATACTGTAGAAGGGAGAGCACGAGAGAGGACGTGACTTGACAGATGGAGTTCGGTTACAGCTGAACATTGTGAGTCTGAGCCAGGCCCTATTAATAGGACACATATAACTAGAACAGGACAGGCCAGTTATCCTCTCAGTTATCCCTGCACAATATGTTTGCTAGTTACAAAATAAATAAATGAAATTATAGCTTTTAGAAAACCCCTTAAAGTAAAACTAGCACACAAACAGGCCCATATTTGAAGTATTTTAACTATTTTTGTATATTTTGCTCCTTCAAATGTGAAAATATTCTCCAATCCAAACTAACCGTTTGCATTTTAACCGTACTATGCTGGATGTGAATTTAGATTTGAGTGTAATAGTATGATACAGTGTCTTCTGGTCAGCACGGTGGCCAGATGATAACAGAGACTGTTGTGTAACCATGTGGTTGCATGTTCAAAACTTTGTGAAGGCCATGTACTTAATACCCATATATTGTATCCCTGCTTTCTCTTTTACACTGTGAATGTGTTTTCTTTCCTGATTGCACATCATTTCATTTCAGTATGACCTAATCTATGTATGTAAATAAACAGCTGGACAGCTTTAAGCCAGATGGATGCAGTGCTTCTGTCAGGATTAGCCTTATTCGTTAGCTTGAACGATACTTTATTGCTTTTATTTGCCTGTTTTACCATGTCTTTGTTTTGTTTGTACAAAATGGCCTACCTACATAATGTACTGTATAATTACTTATATGGATACATACCATAGTTATTTACTTCCCTGGTTACTTTGTCTGACACCCCCTAGTTTTCCTATTCACCATTTATCATGTCTGCTAATGGGGATGTGGCTGTGTTTTATACAGGGGTAGCAAAAAACAGTTCAACCACGCACACCCACAATGCTTACCTTTTTAAATGGATTTTTCTTCTGGACTTTGTGCATTAAAATCATACCCACTATGTTGGTAAGTGGCTCTGGAAAGTTTATGCCACTACACTGGATACTGAATAAAAATACAGCAGTCATTCTTACCTGATGTGTGCAGGGTTTGGAAATATTTGCATTTCACATTCCCACAAACTATTAATTGTTGAAAGACGCACATCTATTTTTTTTAAATATAAAGTATATAAAAAGATGTTTTCTGTCAACTCAACTAGCTGTATGGATGGCAGTGTCAGCTGTCGATCATTCAGTCACTTGGTCCTCCACTGTGCTCCAGATTGAAATATCTTAACAACTGTTGGATGGATGGATTGCCATTCAATTCTGTGCAGACATTGATATCTGAATTATAGCTTTTTCTCACTTGCTAAGACACGCTTAATGGAACTGGGCTCCACTTGATCTTCATCATCACCTTCTTAGCGCAGCAAAAGTCTCCTCTTCCAAATGTGTGAACACTTTTTCATTGCTTTCACACTTTCCAAACAGTTAACGCAGATCTCATAGAAATACTAAAAACTCAATTGGTTTAACTGTTAAAAGAAAACAGCTATTCACAGCTGATAGAAATTACTTGCATAATTAGGAATCTTTAATGCACCTGTGTGAAACTCCTGCAACCTGCAAAACTAATTACATTCCCTTCATACCTAACTTTGTCTTTAATGTTAATTAGAAAAATGTTTGCATGCTAACATGCAAAACTAAGATGGTGATCATGGTAACTGTCAGCATTTCCCTTTCGTCATTGTGAGCATGTTGACATGCTTATGTTAGCATGTAGTTGTATATAGTACAGTTCAGACTCATAGATAGTATAACTGTTTTCTCTTCAGTTATTGATTTTACAATGTTAACTATTAGCAACTGACTTGTAGGATGCTGCAGTGCGTAGAGCCACAGTTTACTTGTGTCTGCTAAGGGACCCCAAGACAATGTCACCTTACCTGCAGCAGGTCTGGAGCTGATTCTGACCTCCATGTGCAGACTGCAAAAAAACAACCAAAAAGAGATAATTTCCCCATTCAAATCAATAATGTCTCAAAGGATTACTAGTTCTGTCACTGCTTGAAAGGCCTCTGTGTTAAGCAAGTGTTGGCGTCTGGATTGAGTATCTACAGATCCTCCTATCATTACATTGGAAGCAGCCTTTATTTTTAAGGTTCACTGCATCTCGGAACAGGAGATTGAAGATTATTCTGTTCTTTGTAACACTGAGTTTGTGTGTGCCACTGTCTCGGATAGGAAGTTCAACTAATCCTTGATATTCAGTGTAACTATACCCCAAAATCCAGTAGATCTTGTAAATAAACTTTAGTGCTGGTTATACAATCCTTCACAGGTAGGTGAGTGGGTTTTTGTCCTCAAAGGACCTTTTGTTCTAGGTTTTGAAGCCAAAGAGGTTCTCTTTTCACTTTTTAATTGCAGTTTTGGTCTTTAAATAGTATCAGAGTTTCTCATTTGCAACTATTTTAAAGGCAGATATATACAAGTGAAGGAATGAATTGTTAAATAGCAGAATTTATCATACTGTCAACACCAAATGCATCCAGTCTGGAAGAATGTAATAATTAAAGCAAAAATAATTTAGCAGCTATCATTCACACACACTTTTTAGTTATTCTCTTATTAAGTGTTACTCTATTCACATTTAGAAAGGACATGGACAAAATATTGGGAACAACTTACACAACAAACTGCTGAGCAGAAGAAAGAGATGAATCAGCACCTCTTTAATAGTCTTAATAGTATTATGTCTGCCTTTTGAATTTATCAAGACGACTTGTATGTCTGATGTATATCAGTAGATGGCACTATGTGATCAGAGTGAAATACGAGACAGATTAATCCACACCTAAGCCAAATAAATTAGCATTTTCAGTTTGCACCTCTTTTGTGATAATGCATCCCAAGTGTGCAGATAGTGTTAGAGAAAAATATTCAGTATAGAGGAAGAGGGGAAATAAGAAAACTTACCAAGTGTTACATCTAGTCCATTGTCTTATGTGTTACCATGGACAGACTGTTATTAGAATTGACCAGTAGGTGGCAGCATACCACCACAATTCCGTGATACTTGTTTTCCCTTCCCATCCTCATCACTTCCCAGATGCTGTTTGCTTCTACTTATATTTGTTAGGTTTTTTAATAGCAATTAGGAACACACACACAAAACTCAGAAAGCTAATAGACCAATATGACTGCATGGTAAGCAATGTGATGTCTGGTTAATATTTTCAACTGGGACAATACTTGTTTTTTTATCACATCAAATATATATATATTTTTTTATAAAGCTAGGCCAATTTTAGGACATTTTGGGTGTACTGTGTGACACCGGTGCAGGATATTCTAGGATATATGTCTGTGCACCAATGTGGTGTAATAGTTTTACAAGTAGTGCTTTCCCCCATAATATTTATATGTACAATAATAACTAAAAAGAAGATTTCGAGTATTTAGTTTTTAGTCAATAAAAAAAAAATCTATGCTTTATTAAGGCAATTTAAATTCTCACTGGCATACGCAGTAATGACACACCGGCTGCAAGCTGTGATTCTTTCATTAAAAAAATACATATAAGCCTCTTAATGCATGCACAAATCACATTTCTCACAATTAGTCATTCGTGATATAAATAACATATAAAATAAAGCATTTTTAAAACGCTGACAGCAGATAGCATGAGACAAGATAGGACTTCTCGCGTGTCTTACATGTTTAAAAACTTGCCCCCCCCCCAACCCTTTCTTTTCTTCAGTTGATAATAATCTGGTCATTCATTTCTTGACCGTGAACGTCTCAGCGGTTTGAAAAAAAAAAAAGAAAAGAAAAGAAAGACGAGACAGAATAAAACAAACCATTTTAACTCCTGCTCAATGTACGACTGGCTTCGGATCTACTTTTAAATGAATAAACAGGTTAAATTACCCTGTGAAGGTATGACAGAATGGGTAAGAAAAATTCCTTCAGTCAAACAGTGAATCTTACTGTATCTTCTTTTCTGCTAATAAAGTATTTATTTAGAAGTTATTTTATTTGCGGATTTTTAGAATTTAAACGCATAATTGCGCATTGCTAAAATAAAAACATTAATAATGTGTACGGTATTTACATTTATAGGCTACCCATCATTTCACTGTACGCACACATTTCCAGACGACTATTAATAAGTCTATTTCTCTCTGCAAACTGATTATTAAATGAGGTGCTTGTAAAATGTATTTAAACTTTAAAGCTCATTTAAAATGTGTGGCTATAACTGATACTGAACGTGCAGTTTACACGCCGGTGTATTTACGGTGTATTTTGTTGCCTGGTGATGATATTTACAGATACACAAATGTTGTCTTTAATTTGGCACCCATGTCATTTCTCCGCTTTAATGAATTGGCTGTATATTCCCTTCACACGGCGTAGTTTACAACACAAATATCACAGGAAGAACACAACTTCTAATCAGAATGTCTTAAAGATTAATAAGGGGGAAATAGCGTTTGGTGCCGGTCACTGTGTGGTCGGTATGGAGTGGGATAACCACGGGGAAAAGTAGGAGTTCTTGTTGGAATATTACAGGAACATTATCGGAATATATATTGTTGTTTTTTTATTTGTTTTGTTTTTTTGAATTAGCAACTAGTTCCCACTCGCGGATGTATTTGCAATAAAGTGACTTCTTGGTGATCTCCATCGCAACGGGCGCACTTATCTTTGGGTCGGAGGGACCGTCCCGTTACCGGAGGGGTTCACCGGTTCAGTCAACAACAACGTGTGACCGTGGTGGAAGCTTTCCTTAACACAAGACGCCGAACCCTCTCACACGAGCGGCCGCTGTTAAGAGAAAACACCGGACTGTTTTGCGGAGGAAAAAATTCAAAAATAAAATAAGAGGAAACAAACTTTAAAAAAAAAAAAAAAAAAAACACTTTTTGTTTAGCAGGTGGCCCTGACGTCACACGGGGTCGCAGTACGCCCAAAAATAACAACACCACCTCCGCGCACAAGCAAGTGCCTCCCCTGGGGGGGTTTCTAGTCCCAAATATACTTGCTTGCTGGGATACAGCTTGATGTGTGTTTGAATCGTAACGAAAAAAAAAAACAAGCCGCGTCTTTCCTCGCATTGCGCGTCATTCAAACAGGACTCAGTGTACTGCTTTTCCCTCTGTTGCATTAGTAATAACAGCGGCGTTGACGGGAGACAGCAGGAGAGAGTGTGTGTGTGTCTCCGACAGTGGTGCCCAGCGGAGGAATATTTAAGCTTTTTTTATTTACTCTGCAGCTTGTTGTTCATTTTCTCTGCGTTATGGTGAACTTGGACAGTCACGTGTGAAGATCTCTGCGAGTATAGAGGACGACGACTTCTCACCTGGTGTGTCCCTTTGACTTTTACCGTGAGGGGAAATATACCTGCCATTTTTTTGTGGTAAGTTTTTCTGCCCAAGAGCTTATTTCTCTCTCCGCACTCTTTGACTTTTCTCTCTCCCCCTCCTCGCTGCTCTTGTCCAGTGCTCCTGAGTTAGGAAGTGGTCCGCCGGACACAAGTTTTGTCCTGCGTTATCTCGCGCTTTGAGACTTGCAAAACATTATTATTTCCACGTTGCGCGTGGACTTGCCCCGTGCTTTTTAATTACCGAGCAGCTGTTAACGTATTTCACCTCAGCACGGTGTTCGGCTTTTTTCATGTGAGGACCTTCAGACAGCACTGCCCGGCACTTTGCCTGGTCTGAACGCTGACTTTTGAAAAGCCGACTTATTGTTTCCTACCTGCATATTGTTTCAGCCGCTAATTCAATTTAAAAATGCTGCCCGCGAAATGGAGCCTAAAAACAAATTTAAATTGACCACATAGTGATACATGACATATTTGAAAACTAATTTGAAAGCGTATTCTGTTCATAAATGTACTGTACCCTTGTTAGATTTTGATTTAATCTATAGGCGTCTTTAACAACATATAATGTTAGATTATATCTGCGTTAATGTCATTGGAAATTATTTGACTATTTACACTATCTAATAATGTTTGCTGTAATTAATTGGTCGTTGCTTTTCATACATGTAAAAAGTAAATGAATTATGTGCAACACAAATTATTATGTGTATATCACATATTAAATCTATATGCCAACTTAATTTTCTCATTTGTCAAATATGCAAGGATTAGTAGTCTTTAAAATTCCTTTAGTGTTGTAGACATATTATTATCACCTGTGACACAAGGGTTGCATATAGTTTTAGAAGCTTTTTTCCCCCCCAAATCAGTGCCCATGTTTTTAAAATACCGTTGTCACAGTTTCTTAAGCTCAATGCCTGAAGACTAGAAAATAAAAATGCAACCAGATTTAAAGCATAGGCTGTAAATGGAATTACCAATGCTTTATCTGCATACTCAGTATCTATGATTATCAGTCAACACCTTACCGTGCTTGCTTGCTCCATTTTTTTTTATTTTTTATATATATTCCATATTTTTTCCTTGTCCAGAAACAAACAGGGATGCTGGTAGCATGTCAGTTTTCCTAACGATTGACCTCAGATTCTCACTGATTAAACTAAACAGCTCATTAAAAGGCTTCTGCTGAGTTCCTCTATTTCACTTCTCTGTATCATGCCACTGTTCTCTTGCAATCACCGTGGCCTCAAAAATCAATAGATGTAACTTTTTCTGGGGGGGGGGGGGGAAANNGGGGGGGGGGGGTAAAGAGAGGCTAACGAGGTAGTGGGAGCTGCTGAACTCTTCGGGGCCTGTCCTCTGATCAGCTTTCACCCCTGGATCAGCTGGATCGACCCTCCTTGTTCAAGCCGCAGGGTGCACAGGTGTTCCCTCCACAGTTATGCAGGTGTGGGCCAGTTCCCCCTCTCACTCAGCAGCTCTCACTCTTCAAAGGGCCAGGCGGCAATAAATGCCCCTTGTGAAATATGTCAGCCACAGTGCACAATCAGCCCCTTTGTTGAGGTTCCCCCCTGTAATCATTTTGCGAAAGCATGTTTAAAACAGTCCGGAGTTGTTGTTTACTTGGTGTGTGTTTACAAGGTCACTTCATTTTCTGTAAAACGGGATGCTTTCTCTTTCCTGAGGCAAAGGGAGAGATGGGGAGAAACTTGCCATTCGTCTCCCTCCAAGACTGACCGTTGTTGGGAGCGGTGCACTTATTACCCCGACTCTCCCCACTCTACGTCCGTTTTTTGATTGCTGCATTTATCATCGGGCGGCCGTGCTCTACATTATGGTAATAGGAAAATGAATGTCCTCCACAGGATTAATGTGTATACCCTGTCATACGTTTCAATCATTTATCAAAATTAAGATTCAGCTTTCAGCTCAGTGAACACCGGTTGATGCATGATTTTATCTCAGATATGGAAATTGTTGCTTCCAGCTGAGCTGAAGTAGAAAGTGCTGTGCAATTTATTTGTAATTCTGAGAGTCCTGTGAAAACTTTGTGTGCATTTTGCTGTGAATGCCGAAGCTGCTCACGCTGACGATACAGGCTAAATGCAAAATGACAAATTTACAGCCAGAATCCAGACAGTGGGTTTTATGCACAGATCACATCAATTCTGTTTTGAGTCAGGCTACTTCTTAGGCAATGAAACACTTGCTCACTTTTGGATTAGCTTTTGAATTGCACCATCACCCATCCCCCAACACCTCTGTAATGAAACAGACTGCTCGCTCAACCCTTGAGGTGTTGCTGCATATTNNTTGGGGGGGGGGGGGAGACGGGTAAGAAAATCAGGGGAGTGGTGCACCAGCTTCACTTTTCTAAACATCTTACTGAGCTCATCCACATTAACGTACCCAGTGTGTTTTCACATGTAGCTAACTTGGCCCTGTTACCTAGCGTAAAGGCAATTAAATGGCAAATGTTCAGGTTTTTATCCCTGCTAACTTCATAGAAATGTTTCCATGACAACCTCCATGCAAGTTAAAGCAACCAGAAGTGATCAAGTCCTTTTTTTCCCCCCCTCCTCCCCTCCCACTTTGGTTCCCTCCCCCCACCTCCCCCCCCCCC
>NW_023339652.1:11364518-11367630 GCF_004916995.1 Morone saxatilis | reverse complement strand
CCCTGTAAGAATGGAATTTGTGTTGACAGTTTTGGCCTTTAATGGCACTTTTGTGCCGCTCAAAAGTATTTGTTTACCAGGATCATATGCTGCAAGCTGTCAGACTCAGAGAGATTGACTTCGTAAGATAAAAGAGTGTATTACATGCTTAAGAGGCCACCCTTTTGCACTGTAATTATCCACATCACAGTAATGATGTTTTGTGTGCCACAGTTACTAAGAGTCTTGAGACAGCTCAGACTTTTTTAGTTACGCTCTGGGTCACTTCTTAAGCCCGACTCGACGCTGTTGTGAGCGAGAAACATTGTGACTCTTTGGCCGGAGAAAGCTGTGCAGGGTGGGGTCAGGGGGATGAGGATTATAAAAGGAGATTGCAGGCCGCCCACACAAGGGTGAGTTAAGAGCTATCTGAAGAAAAGAGGCAGTAAGTAACTTACTTTTTCACTCTTTTTTTTAATGGGTTTCATGTTTGCTTGGCCACGTTAAAAAGAACTACAGGGTTATATATTTACTCAGACATAAACAATCAAGTGTCAAAATAGATCTCCCAAAGATTGTTTTGCAAATATTACATCTTACGTCATCATACCTCCCTCCAAGAATAAAGCCACAAACAAATGACCCAGCCAAAAGCCAAGTAGCTCTTGGCTGGTTTCGTGTAACCTCACAGTGTCTCAGATTCTGAAATGGAAAGGGACATGCATGCTAAGTTATAAAACAAACATTTGGTTTGTGTACACAGTATTTCTTTAAAGCTATGTAAAATAATGTATGCCTCTTGGCACCACAGTCTTGACCTTGTAGTTAATAGTCCCCCGTTGAGCTGCCACTCCAAGCTGCCACAAGCTTGGCCTGTAACACTAGCTGACCTGTCAGTCTGTTTATCCAATAAACTATGGACTCATTTGAATCACAGTACACTGGCAGCAGCCTCAGAACCTTGCTTGTTTGTTTCTTTTCTGCCTTCAGCTTTTTTCTTCGTTAACAATTGCATGTTTACTTGCTGGTCAGTGTGGTGTGAAGGCATGACAGCTTTTATTCAAGTCACGGTCAGATGGACAGTGTCCTGGTGTGAAAAAATGTGTTGGGTTTTGGGGTCTTGCCCTGAATTAAAGATAAAGGGTCACTCATGGTAAAAGGCAAGGTCACTGTTGCTCAGACCACATTTAGCCGTCAGCCTGTCACTCGTAAACAGTCGGACCTCATGCGAGACAGCACTGAGGCTAACAGTGGTAGCTAACTCAACCACTGTTTAGAAGGGCCTTTTCATTAAGACATACTTTAGTAATGATAGCGTCATTTGATTATTTAGTGGTGTGATCGATAAGATGCACATTTTTCAGTAAAATGAGGGAAAAGGAAAAGAAAGTAGCACTCCTTTTGGTTATTTTCAACCTGAGTAATGTCTCCCAATTGACTGCCAGAGTAATGATGTAGAAAGACATCATTAGTTTTTAATCCAGCCATAGACTGTATTCATGAGCTGTATCCAGGTCAGAAACACAAACAAACAGTCACTGCGTCCACCCTACCTCACCTCACACAAGGACCTTTCTTCTTTACCCAGAGAGACACCGAGAGAAAGAGGAAAAAATGTTTATTTCAAACATGTTGTGAGAGGGAAAAAAAACATGGGGGGGGATTCGTGACAGTAACATTTTTTGACAGGCACATTAGGCTGCAGAAAGAGCATCCAGCTCGAGGCTGAGGGCATATGGTGCTGCCTTCTGCCGGCGTAGCTCTAGACCAAGTTACAACACTCGCACAGGGTCACGACTGTCTCAGGTTTGTTCCTTCTGTCTCACTCATCTAAATAAAAACAGGGGGAAAAATGAAAGTGGGGGGTTGGGTGGTGGCAGCAATGTTGAGTGGGGTTTGGCGGGTAGGGGTGTTGTACAGTATCTGTGTCTTTCAGTAAAGGACAAAAGGAATATTTCTAGTCGAGCCCTTTGGGTCAGGTCATCATTTGGTCAAAATGTGGAGGGGAGACATTTGACATTTCCAGAAATGCATCACTTTGAATTTGGGTTGCTTCACAGCAACACACACCACAACCTTTGTTTGTGGCAGGGCAAATACACATTTGCATAAAAGATAATAGCAGTTATCTAGTTACAAGCAAGTATAGTGCAGTGATTTGATCTCCTTTTACCATCTGAACACCCAGCTTGTGCTCTCGGATGGCAACCTCTTATCCTACTCTAAACAATGACCATGTTTTCACCACATTGGCTCCGTTTTTTTCTCCTCCGTAATGTGGAGAGGATGGACTTGGATAATGTGTAGGATGACGCAGGGCTCTGGTCTGAAGACAGCGGATCGGTGGGAGGGTAATTACAGGCTACTGTGCGGCTCTCTGGATTTTCCCCGGATCACAGCTATAGGCCTCAAAGCTCAGCCTCCGATACTACTCTCCGACAACGAAATAAAATGGCCACAACATATGGAGGCAGCAAAACAATGGTTTATTTTTATGATATTTTGATGAGTGGTTTTTAATTCAGATTGTCACTTCTGGCAAGCAGCAGGGCAGATGGTGCAAACTTGAGTGCCCATTAGAGCCTAAATACCTCCAGGCAGCTGTTGGTCATAAACTTTTTTTTTTTTTTTTTCCCCTGCATGTTTTTTTTTTTTCTCTCTCTGCATTTTCTCTCTTTAACACAGCTTGGGTCAAGCGGAGTCAAACCTGTTACAACACCTGTTTCTGCATATGCAAATCTGTTGTTTTGTCATTTCATTAGGCAAGGCAAAAAGACAAGGGTCCCTTGTGGTTGCAAATGCGACTGGCACTGGGCCCAGTTGGCATGCTACACTGCAGAGAGATGCTTGAGGCGGGGTGAGGGGAGGGACGAGAAGTTGGGTTTCCATAGCGAAGCGACTCAGCCGTCAGATGCCTTCACATTACAGCTCAATCTGGATGGGCTCCTAAAATTCTGTCAAAGTTGTCTTGGAACCGCTGAAGGGGGGTAACTCCCCCTCTCATTACCGGCCTTTATCTTCTCTGGAAAGACTAGCTGTAAGTGAATGACGAAGGACTTGCCCAGTAGCCAAGAACTGGCACACACGCGTGTCTGGCACACGCAACACACCTCTTACCACCCCCCACCCCCCC
>NW_023339652.1:11345920-11364418 GCF_004916995.1 Morone saxatilis | reverse complement strand
TCCTCCTCCCTTCTCCGCCATGGCTTGGTGGGTCTGATTTGTAGTTCTGCTCCTCTGTCTCCACACAGACGGCATTAAAGCCAGGCCCCACAAGCCCCCTCTGATATGGGAGAGTTCATTAGAGATGTGCCTTTGATGGGCAGCCTTTTCATGTGACTACCGGTTTTTCAAATACCTTGATGTAGAAGCTTAAGAAGGCATTGTGCAGTAAGCCCTCCTTTTGATGCGACTTATTTAGATCTGCATAGTAAATCAGGGGGGAGTAAATAACCAGCCAACAGATGGAAGCAAGGAGATAAGGCACCAGCGAACAATCGCATTTGTATTTTGTTATGATGTTGACAGCAGCTAAAATTCACTAATCTAGAGCCACTGATCTGCATTTCAAAGAAATCTCATTTAGCAGCGGGGAGGATAAAGTTCCTCTCATTGTGTCTATTTTATTGCATTCTTTGCTAATTTATCTGCCCACAGATTTAACGTGCAGGGCTTGGTGGTAGGAGCCGGCGTCCGCGCGTTGCATAGGGGGTCTTAAATACTATGAAAGCGGTTACGTCTAGACTGTGAGCTGAGGGTAATTACACGTCTGACCATGAATAGAATGAGTTTGAAGACTCATCTTTCTTCGGGCGGGCCTGAATTGCTCGACTAACACTGATAAGGAGCATTTGGTCCCCACAGAAATATTGCCAGTGACTTTCCATAATGCCCCCCCACTTTCCAACACCAAGGATGGTATTTACTTTTAAGATAAAGTTATTGTGTACAGTAATCTGACTTGTTAGCATAATGTCCTCTTTCATCGCAGGACCCTCCTTTTTCTGCAGTGTGGAGGTATTTGTGGTGCGGGTCTTAAATAGTTTATCTTGACTTAGTGCACGAGCGCTTTATGTAAATATCAGCCTATAGCATTATTAGGCCTTCATGAATACTTGAATGCATTTGCCATATTTATAAGTTGATAGAATTTACCAGTGGTTTTATATTTGGCATAAAGATATGTGTGGTATTTGTAAATCCCCGCGAATTGGAGGTCATACAGACTAATAGCATTCCTAATGCTTTTCCAGTGAATAAAATATGACATCTGCACAGCCCAGAGGTCTACTCAGCAGCAAATAATTTGAAGTAAATGGGCATTAACTTGAAATGATGTTTTATATCTAAATTATATTTCAAACTATTTGTTTTTCTTTACTTCACTCTAAGGTTGACAGTTTTAGTCATTCCATGCGACAAGGCTTTTTGCAAAATATCATTAATGTTTTGTTCATCTTATTACTTTATATACAGAGAACTGTATTTCTCACATGTTCATTTTGTACATACACAATACAGTTTAGTCCTATAATTATATAATGCCCTATTTGTCCAAACTTGTCAAACCTTTTCATGTCTGTTTTCCCAGCGTACAGTGCATTGTTTGGTGCCCACCCCCACCTCAAACCCTCTCACCCCATTTTGAGTAAATGTTGCACGGCAATCTGTGCAACATTTTCCACAAACTCAAAACAGTGAAAAATTATAGCAGTTGGCATGTTTTGTTTTCAGCTGTGCTCTTTGAGCTGAGGGCTTTTTTGTACAGTTCAGAGAGCACATTCCTTAGGATTCAGCAGTCGTTGGTTGCCTGTAGGGGTCATTGGAATTCTGGGAGAATAAAAGGGAGAAAAAAAAAATCTCAGAGAGGAACATCCAGACCATTTTGTGCCCCTCATGCCCCCAGCAGCAGAAATCTGCCTCCACAATGCTCTTCAATGAGGGGAATTAAATTGTATTTAACATGTGATGTATGTGCAGTAAAAATGTCCAGAGAAATCTGAAGCTGCAGTCGTGCTATTGTACACTCCAGCTGTAGTTGTGTAATTAACACAAAAAATCATCAATACTAATGGTCTATATATTATATGGATGCCATAACATGTGTACTTAGATGCAGACAGCTGAATGGACCTACATGAGAAATCAATCGTGTCAGGTTAACAGTGTGATTTACTTGGCGTTGAGAGCTCGAGCCTTCCAGGCACTGCACCTTTTAACTTGAGAGAGAGTGAGCAGCGTGTGTGTGTGTTGTTGTGGTGAGTGAGTGTGTGTGTGCGTGGTGTCGGGGTGGGGAACCTGTAGCTGTACTGCTATATGGCCTGTGTGCATGCACTCTCACACACACACACACACATATATGCTCTCATGCTTCACAGCAAAATCCAGGTGCACTTTGTTGTTCCAAAGTTTATTGCTTTCACCTACCAGCCATACACAGACAATAGTTATGTAAGACACAATCTAGTCCACACATGTTCGCACCAGCACTGAATGTGCCGAGAAACATAAAAAAAGATCAGCACTTCATGAAGACATTTGGACTAATGTTATACTTACTGTTTTGTCTTATCTCAGATAGCTGAAATCGCTGGATTCCTTCCACTCCTGTGACGGACAACAACAGCAAGTTCTCTCCCTAAGGGTAAGTATTTGAACATGGGCCCTTCATGTCCATCTGTCAGAAGAATCCTTAACCTTGAGAAAGATTAGAGTAGCATTAACAGTGTCTTTTCAAGGATCAGTGTTCAAATTAACAGTAACCTAGAGTGTATTCTCAAGATCATTCATCTTTCCAAGCAAAACTCAAGCTTTTTATTGTTTGAATAAAAATGATGAACTCATTTTGTTTTTTTGTCAAGACACCAACCGTGTCTTTGGTTGTGGTGTTGGCCTCACTGCGTTTGGGTGATTGTAGTGGCTAGTGGAGGTCAAGGGGGCCTCATTCCCCCCTCAAATGTAACAAATCTTCATCTTGTCCACCTTGATAGAATTCCCCCTCCACTGGGCAACCTTTCAGTTGTGCCTGTTTGGTTTTCACACCCCAAGGATTTTCAATCTACTCTAACTTAGAAGTTATGATATGCATTATGGCGGACAAATGTGGGCAAGCTTGGATATCAGGCTTTTTTATTTATTTTGTTGATGTCTTGATTGAGATTTGTAGCCGAACATAACAGAATAAAGCGAACAGGGTTACATTAGCTACTATACAGAAACTAGAGAAAGCAGAAATGAAGCTTTGCTCAATGTACTTCTTGTATTTTCAGTCCAAACATCTATTTTCCCCATTTCTCTTTTTAGGATGAAATATGCGCACTCTGCGCCCATAGAAGAAAGCAGACGACACACACTGTAAAGTCCAAAGTGGTAAGTGAAAGCAGTTCTCCTTGTCCTTGCATGCCTGGTGTTGTGTTTTTTTCCCCCAGATTAATGTATCCACTGTAATGAGCCACATCAGTCATAACTGCTGGTGGGGTCTGGCTTTAGAGTAACACAATCCTGGGTGCTGAAATGACAAAACAGCAGAGCCAGGTATGAGAAAAGTATACCTATTAGTACATATTTTAGTTTTATTCCCCAGTGGAAAGTATTTTTTAAGTAGCACTTTAAAAACAGTTTCACAAGTATTACAAACTGTGTTGAGGACCTAACTTCTTACAAAATGAACCATTGCAATTAAAATGCCATCATTTAAAAAGTTGTTGGGGTGTGGAGATTCATGTACATTTCCAGTAGTAACAAAGTAAAATGTCTTGGTAATATCATATTATCTGTTAATCAGTTAATATATAAACAATTCAACTATTTGATTGCTCCAGCATCTTTGTAGTGCTCCAAAACGTGGACATAATCAAAGATAGCTCTCTTTTCCAAGCTAATGATACAAGATGGTGTTTGTCACCAGGTCAGACCACAAATGAGTGTGAGGAATCTCCATTTCTATTGTGGCCATTCTTTTGATTAGATCTCTCATATATACTCATGCATCCATGCCACATAAGTGTGCGCACACACACACATACACACACACATTTCCAAATACTTTCAGGTAGTGATGGTGAGAAGAAACATTAAAACCTTTATTGTTTTGGAAGTATATACAGAAACATGAAAGTGAAGGATCAAGTTTTGGGTCCACAGAGTGGTGTGTGTGTGTGTGAATGTTTAAATGGAATCATTTGCTATAGATATGTTCCATGTACACAATAATCAATCATAACGATTATTTAAATATGTCTGTCTAAATATTCAAAAGAGCAATGAAATGTATAGTGACTTAATACAGGTAGGTGATTTTTGGTTTGAAGCCGCAAAGTGTCATCCGTTTGATTTGAATCCAGGCCATAGGTTAATTTAGATATTCTGCTCGCAATGTGGGGGAGAAAATCTATTTATCTTAGCACACTTTTGAGGTATAGATATGATTAAAGCATATAGGCTGGAGCAAAGATGCTGGCTTGGCTGCAGAACTGCTGCACTCTTTCCAGAGTGTCCAGATTTCCTTTCCCACCTAAAAGAGATTTAAATATTACTTCTTAATTTGTCTAGTATTCAGTTAAATCTTCAAAGATGAACTCTTACTGCGTATCTGCTGGCCTAAAAAAGTCCTTCTAATCATTGCAAAAAAAAGTGTAATTGCCCCAACACTGCAATCTGTACTTCCTGTGTAGACATATATAAAAATCTACAGCAATTAAGTATATCTTTGGCTGCTTTAAAGAAGCTGCAGTTCGGACTGAACGGCCCTCTGCTCACATTTCCAGTTTGAAATTGATTTCTTGTCATAGATCAGAGACCTCTTGTCATTCCATTTCCAATCCTCAAATGGTTTCTCTGAGCCTGCTAACTGTCGTCCCTGTGAGTGGGCAAACAGGGGGAACCTCCACGGGTCTTTACCCTGGGCACTCAGAGCAGTCGAGGGGGTAGAAGCAGAAATCAAAGGGACTTGGATCATTCCCCATTGGCAGCCTCCATTGTCTAGCTGATTTGGGATTGGTGGAGAAGGTGAAAACTGCGGGGTAGTGTGGGGGTGGATGGAGATCAGGCAAAGCAACCCCTTCTTTCTAATCTTTATCCACCATTAACCCCAGTGCCCCAGTGTGTGGCTGAGATCAGGGCCATTGGTCAATCCCCCATTCACTGCCACCCAGAATATTTTAAAGTTAAGCCCCCTCGCTTAACAAAAAAAGTCTTACTCATCAAAGGTTTACTTTCCCTCTCTTCCTTCCTTTTGCTCTCAGTCCTGAGAATCTGCTGCCGTTCTTCATGCACCCTTCTCTCTATGGTCCACTGTTTTGTCTTCACACTTAGGCAAGGGGGAGGCAGAGAAGTTAGAAGTTTTGGAAGTTCCCCAAGTTTCCATATTTTGATTTAATGAGGTTTGGTTTGGGGTCTGATAGTGTCGTGCTGTGAGCAAATTGGAGTGGATGGACCAATGACGCCCTGCCCTTTGCTGATCCCTCGGATTAGGAGCTGTCCTGTTTTTAAATAGACTCCGGAATTGTACTCACATTATATCCGCAGAGGAAATATTTTTCCCACCTGACATATATATTCCCAGCTTTTTTTCTTTAGTCCTTTGCTTGTGAGAACGCTCCATATGAAACCCATCACACCTTGAAAATATAACAAGGCTGAATGCAGTCCAGATCTACTCCATATGAACATTTCAGAAGTGTCGGTTATTTAGTGTGGAGATACAGGGGAGATGGTGAGGAGTGAAGAAAATATATGGTATGAAGAGTTTGTCCAGAGTGCACAGTTGCCATGAGAATGGAGTCAGAAAGCGGGGAGGTGAGGGGGCTCAGAATGAGTATTGCCATCATTCCTTAAGGAGAAGATAAAGAGGCTCAATGACTCTATTGATCCTCGTGGCTGCCCATGCTATACACTTTTTGTTTCTCTTTCCCACACTCTTATCTTTTGTCTAGTTGTTGTTTAAAATGTCAAATCTTCATAGTATTTTGCAGAAGAATCTATTATTTGGGACTTAATAATAGGGGAAAATGGTACATTTCTCAGCAAAGGTAGCCTCAACACACTTTGGGGCCCCTCCGATGTATATGTACACCCCATAGAGATGACTGATACTGTAGAAATGACTGATTGCAAATACTGCATGCACCACCTTAATTTCTATAAACGAGCAGGGATCTAGTGTTTCACGTGTTATTCTTTCCCCTGCAATTTAATTGGAGAAAATCTTGGGTGCGGAAGCTGGACTCTATGGCATCTCTCCAAGAGGCTGAGATTATTGTGAAACCCAACCCGAGGCAGGCATGACATCAGAGCAGCCTGACATTAGTTTGAACTCCTTATTTCAGGTGGGAAGAATTATGAGTGGCTTCACTCGCAGGTGATCGTGTCCAATGAATCGGTCGCACACAAGTCGCGCATTCTTCTCTCGAGGTCTAAATGCTGATTGTCTTGACAGATTGAACTCGTGTGTTATCACCAAACTGTCACGCAGCCTCATTTTTCAGCCTGCACAAATAGGCCTCAGTTTATGTTAGCCCTTCACAGTTCAGTGTTTTATAGGGATAATGTCATTACGACATAAACTAAATCTACACTATTTTAACCCACTGATGATCCCTGTTTATATCAGGGAGTGCTTACTGTGTTCCAGTGTGTAGGACTACCTTGAGTTGCATGCAAATAAATCCTGAATTCTTAGTATTTAAGACGTCTCCAAAACGCAAACATTATGTTAATATTGTTACATACTGTGTGTTATCCTAAGAAATTGGTTTCTAGGAAACACATCTCCATTATTGTAGTATATCAACCTCAGAAGAAATTGTGACAATGGGATTTTGGCTTCCTGTGGTGAAATAAGACTTTCATTGTTTAACTAATCATATCCAAAGGTTTGTTTAAATGTAAATGAGATTATTTGTTCTCTTCCATGTTATGTATATGAGATTTTGTTTCATGCGTATTTACATGGAATGACAACAGCATCGAATTCATTCAGAATACATTTCATTGCATATTATGTTTTAATTAAATGTGTCCAAGCACTTTTTCATTCAGTTTATTTTTTTATGAAATTGACACATTTTTATGGTCTTTAATGTAACATTCTTAAGATTCCTTCATGAGATGAGTGTTTTCCTCCACTGTAGCTCTCTCTCTCTCTCTTTTTTTAAAAGTTTCAAATCAAACCACACGGTCACAGCCACTGAAAAAGCTTTTACTCCAGAGGCAACTAGCCAAGTCCTTTGTTCATAATGATCACTTGATCGCGGGTTGAAAAGGGATACAGGCAGCAGTGAAATCCTACAAGCGCTTGGAATTTGACTTCCCCACCACAAACCACAAGCCCAGACAGTGCAACCGTTACTACCTGGTTGGAGGCGAAATGGGCAGAAAGCATCCTCGTGTGTGTGTGGAAAAAACACACACACACTCACACACAGCATGCTCGATTTGGGTCATAGAGCTGACAGACAGTGGAATGTGAATGTGTGTATGTTGACAAACTCCACTGCACTCTGAATGGGGTTTGTGATTACACCTCATCATGCGTGCTGCATCGGTCCTGTCCCCAGCCCCCCGATCCTTCTCCCACTCTCTGCCGCTCTCTTCCCTTTCACTCCCTCTCTCTCTCCCCATTTCTGCCTCTCTCACCACAGTGCCTCTTGGGCAATCATGTGGTCACACTACCTGACTCCTTGCTGCTCAAGAGTGCAGTTGACAAAAACAGCCCGAGGCCCGTCATGTGGAAAAGATTCAGTCGGCACACAGCATACATTCTGCCCCCCACCCTACAACTCCTCACTTTCTCCCACTAAGTAACCGAAGCACCGGGGTGTTTCCTTCTTCTGCTCACCTGTGAAGGGAAATGGCATGGCTCTCCTCCTGTGTGTGTGTGTGTGTGTGTGTGTGTGTGTGTGTGTGTGTACGAGAGTGGGTATTTTTTGTGTTTGCAACTTTGTGCGTGGATGCGGCTCCCAAACGGTTTGCACAAGTTCGTAAGGGTGTGTGTGTGTGTGTGTGTGTGCTTCCGCCAACCCCCACCCGCCCCTCCCTCCCGCACTCTGAGAGGTGCAGGCAGTTTCTCTTTGTCAGTTGAGTTGCACTCCTCATGTCATGTAACATAAAGCCGGCGGTCAGTAAGAGCTCTCAGCTGTCAGTCAGCTTGGTGGTCCTGGCCTGTCGAGCTGCTCACCTGTGTTTATTGGACAAGACCAGCTCCACACTACCCAGGGAGAACACCTTGTCTCCCCCCCTTTTCTTATTCTCTTTCTCTCTCCCATGCTTTCTCTTTCACTTTGCTTTTGTCTATTTCTATTATTCCCTTTGTCTGTCCTTCTCACTCTTTCCTCCTGTCTCTCACAACAATATCGCTTTTTATTTAGCTTCTCTCTTTTATTTTTTAAATCCACCACTACCTTTGTTCCCAGTCCTTCTCCCCACTGTCCCTTATAGTTTATTTTTTTCTGGCTTTCTTCCCTACTTCTCTTTTTCTGCTATTCTTTTGTTTCCCTTCTTCCTCTTCTCCCGCTGTCCGTTTTTATTTGGTATTATTTTGGGACCTCTTTGTCAGTCCTTGGGTTTAAAGCCACGCTCTCTCTGTGGCGGCGGTGTTCATCTCTTCTCTGCACCTGGCTGAGCACACGCGCGAGCATGCACACACCGCCGCCAGACGACTGATTGAAACTTGTGTCTCAAAGTTGCTAATGTTCACTGAAGCATTATATTGTAGATAAAGTAAATAAACTAGGTTACCATGGGAGAAATATCTGGAATAGACTACTGTGATCGGGCAGATGGCACACATACACACACACACGCATGTAACAGAGGCTTTCTCTCTTTCACACACACAAACAGACACACATACATCAAGTGAATTGCTGCAAAGGTGTCAGTGGTGTTGATTTGCGAGCGGAGTGGGGAGATATTTTCTATGGCTCAGGAATTTCACAAGTTTAATGTTTTTTGAGGAGCTCGCGGTAACAGTTGGATTCAAGGGCCGGCAGTCAAGTGGCTGCTTATATTGTCAGTCCATGGTATATAGTTGGTATATAGTATAACTTTATACATTTATTTTTTGCTTGGTGAGAATACCTGGAAGCCATATTTAACCAGATAGCTTTCAAAGATGTTTAAAAAGTCTTTTAAGAAAAGTTATTAACTCACCCACAGCCAAAGGTAGTCTTGGTCATTCAACTTCTTTTATTCACGTTCTCTTTACACTGAACTCTGTAATTCTACTTTTCTTTTCAGAAGTTCTTTCAAACCGTTGTCAGTCCAATTCAAATGATTTTTTTTTTTTTTTTGGAAAGACTTATTAGCCAGGCTACTTAGCATATTGGTTAAATGAAAGGGCTGACCCTTTGTGGCTACAGGGTTTTAAACCAGCGTCCACTGAATGATCCCTCAGTTTAGAGAGCTCGCGAGGCAGCAAACCCACACATCCAAAGAACACCACATTCATATTTCCACCTGGTATTATATAAAACTCCCTTGTATTCACCGTGGTTCCATTCTGTGCCGTAAAGTGGTATAGGTGACATGGTAATACATTTGCATTGTGCCCAGTGATAAATACCCTACCAGGTCTTACTCACTCTGCTGCTTCCGAATGTGTCCGGACAGCGCCTGTATTGTCAAAGGCACGGGGGTCATTCAAAACTCAGTCTCCCTCCCCTCTGCCTTTTGTCAAATATTTCTGCGCGGGTGATAGTTTTCTCATTTATTTAGTGAATAGTCGGCGGGTGAAGAAGAAAGAGAGTTTTACATTATGGAAATGATGGAATGGGTTATAATCTCCCACATATTCATCACGGCAGACATTGGACCCTTGTGATACCGTCCTCCATTTGGCTATTGTTCTGGTTCTCTTTCCGCGCACTGTTCCCCTCAATGGGCGAAGCAGGCTTTAATCCTGTCTCTCTTTGGAATGACAATGTTTACTAGCTATCATTCAATAAGGAGCCAGGAGCATGACACACATTCCTCTGTCAGTAAATGCTGCGTGAATGTGCCAGAAGCAGATACAGAAGACAGGTATTGTTAGGTGTCTGAGGATAGGATTGAAGGGAGAGTTTGACAGAGTGATTGGACATTTGTGTGTATTGTATGTTCCGTAAACCCTAAAACCTCTCAAAACTTTCATACCTGACTCACTGTATACATTACAGTCAAGAAATAAGCCCCGAACAGGCCTTTGGAGTCTGCCTGTCCATACAACAACACACTGACATGGCAATGTTGGGTAATTATTGCCTGTAAATAGGGATTAGGGTTGTGGTTGTTGACAGTAAATTGGCTCTCAGAGCGTGTGTTTAACACACCTTTGTGTAGATCAGACACATTCTTGCAAAGAGTGAAGGTGTCTGTACATAACCCTCCCTCTTTTTTTTCACGTGTATGTACAGTTCACCAATAAATATAGGCTTATTTTTTTCTCACTTATCTCTTATTGTGAAAGGACGCAGAAGCGAGCTAATGAGATTTCCAAATCGAAAAAAAAAAAAGAGACAAATCCCTGGAAGCTAAGATGTTTGTCAGGCTTTTTTCTCTGTTTCCTTCGCCCCCTCCAAATTGTTTTCCCTTCAAAGTCTTGACAGCATTAGGGATTAGTGCCATAGCTGCTAACAATCATTAGTGTGTTTTCACCATTGTGTCATGCACTGTTTTCTACCACCACCACCACCCCCAGCCTTACCTCCTGCGTGTCTCCTGCTTTTCGTGCCGAGCAAGAAATGAAAAACAATCGCTACGACCTCCAGCGACCCCTCCTGACGCACAGTCAGTTAAATGGTTTGTAAGACGTTTAATTACCAAATGGTATAATCGTTATTCATCTCATCATTAGATGTATGATATTAAGTGAATTGCCTCCCCTGGGTCCCTGTGTTTCACAGATCAATAGATTTAGATGGAGCTTGAAGGGGGTAGGGGGGCTGGGTGGGCAGTTAAAAACACTTCTGAGGCCTCTGATATGAACACATGCATTGTTTGTGTGATGCACAGTGGTGACATTCACTCATTTATTTATGCAATTAGCTTTTATATAGGTTTAATTATGCTAATTTCCATGTCTGAACCCAGGAATGGCAGTCACTTTTTTGAATGGCTCCTGGGTTTATTTTGATGGTGAAAGGACGTCAAACAATGGGCAAGGTTATGGCACCACAGACTTCCCATCGGCAGAGTGCTTGCGTTTGCACTTTGGGACACTTTGTTGGTATCAAGCATTGTTTGAAGGCATTGTGGAGATTGCTAATGCGGCGTGTACACCTCTGAGGCCCAGTAGCCTGAAGCTTGATATCGCCTGTATTCCCAATGTGAATATGGCTGAGTGGTGATCGGGGACTTGCTGCACTACAAGCTGCTATTCACTGCAGCCGGCACTACCAGCCCGAGTTAATTGTCCATTATCTACTATTATCTAAGCTCTACCCTCTCTATCGTCTCGTCGTCATCATCTCTTCTCCTCGTCCGTCCTCCTCATCGAGCCGTCTTCCCTGTCTCTCCTTCTCTCTTCTCCTCTCTCTCTCTCTCTCTCTCTCACGATTCTAGCCGTCACCACCAGTTTCACTCACTCAATATGCTGTACCCACTGCACATTTTTTTTTCTTTCTCTCTCTCTATCTACTCTAGCAACCTTATACCAGTGTTGTAGCCAAGTCCTGGCAACTGAGTTCAAATAGTAATAATGATTCCCTTTGTTCCTTGGGTACCTCAAACAGGATTCTGAACATGAAGTCAGCAAAGCATCATGTTCATTTCTTGTCTTATCATCTCACTACTTGAGTGGGAGGTGCTCTTGTGTCTAATATCCCCATCCAGATTTGAGATTTGAGGGAAAAACTGTGCAGATATACAGAATATGTTTGAATTACACTTTAAAACAAAGTTTAATAAGTGTCGGATAACAGTGATAAGATTTCTCTTTGACAAGAAAAAAAATCTCTCTTATTTTGTATAAATAGATACTGTCAATTAAAGTTTACCAAAGAGGACTCTCCTTCTACTGCCTTTAGTTTGATAAGGTGATAGATCTATCTGCTGAGGTGTTTGAGGAATCCTCAGAAATTTCACTTGATGGCACTGTTTTCCTTTTTGCTCCAGCTGAAGCAACAGGGCATGTTTTATGTATGCTGGGCACAATGTGAAAAGCCTGGCTGTGCCACAGATATCTGTGTCTTCCTTTCTCTTCCTGTCCCCAGGCACCGAGAAACAGGCAGGAACACTGACAAACAATAAAATCATGCGCTATACAATTTTTAAAAAATCATTACACTTCAGATAAAATGGTTGAAAAGCAAGTACACATTGGCACAGTTACTGTACTGTAGTTCATTAATTTTTTGTGTGTTTTGGGATATTTTTATTCTTTTCTTATGCTTTTAAAGTTGTGAGTGCTTTATTCTGCATCTTAAATCTCACCTGCTTGGAAAATGTAATGTATATTTTAATGTAAATTTTAACTAAAAAAAAGCAAACTGTAATTCTGTTACTATTCAGCCGTTTAAACTAATTAAATTGCATTTCTCCTGTGCTGCCAGGCGTTGCTTTAATAATTGCATCAACAAGACGATACATACTATAAGGCCTGGAGTGTTTCTGCAGTTCATTTCAATCCACATCTTCCTCTCATCCACCACTTGATATAGTTGAATCTTCACCTGCAATTAGTCTTCCAATGAAAGACCCCCCCCCCCCTCACACACACACACATGCATCACTCACATACGCGCACACACACACAAAGTAATTCATGCATTTTAAAGGGTTTTAATTTTTGGTAGTGTTACAGTTTAGAGTTTAAAAAAAAATAAAGTATTAAAGCATAAAATTCAGTTGAATGGGACAAATAGTTGCCCTTTGTCCATTATTCTCCCTGCTGTCTAACGGGGAGGGGAGGGGGGTTAAACTGAGTTTAAATAGGGGTTGGATGGATGGATTGGGGGTGTGTAGGGTGGTGGGGATCAAGATCATATTAAGTGCTCACAAAGCAAATGGTTCAGCATTAGGAAGTGTTGGTCTGGTGGCCCTGCCTCATGAGCAGCCTGTAAAGACGCAATATATCATAGTGAAAAATAACCACAGCTTGTATTTCAGCATCGTGCGCATCATAAATAAAGGTGTGCCACGTATAATTGAGGCTCGTGCATGGGGAACTCGGCTGGAGATGAGAAATGGAAATCTGTGTACTGGTAAATAGATAATCACACAAAAGTAATTGAGGTTTTCAAACCCCAATCTAGTCTGCCAGCGTGAGCTCGTTTGCATGTTAATCACGTCAGTGATTTCCCTTCATCACAGGGAAGTCCGTGCACACTTCCATAACCAGCTTTTAATTGCATTTAAAATGTCACAGAGGTGGAACACATGTAATTTAGCCAGAACTGTGTCCAAATTAATGGGTACTACTGAGACGCTCCATTGGACAGGGTTGGAAATGAGAGAGGCTGTCCATTGTTTGGGTCTTTATTAGAGATGCCTCAGTCTTCCAGTCTTTCCCTGATAACATCTCTAGCGCACCTTTTGAAGTGTATATCAAGACTTCAAAATGAAATCTGACAAGTATTTTGTGAACGACTTAACACTACAATAGATGCCAACTACTTGCAAAATAAGCCAAATGGATGGACATTAAAAAGGTGGAAAAAGAAACATCAAAGGGAGAGACCACAAAGCCAAAGTGCTGGGTTTTAAATGGAGAAAGAAAGGGAGGAATAGTTTATTTTCTTTCATCACCAGGTGTTCTTTGGCGTATAAATTACCAAGATGATGTTTCCATAACACAGCTTAGGGCACTCCAGAGAGGGGAAACCTGCAAAACAGACCTATTTAATTTTTCATAGAGGTGGACCATCAGGAGCAATAAGCCAATATTCCTCTTCCCCTTTTCCAGATGCCTCCTACACCACTGTATCTTACCAAAACCGAAGCCCCTCTTTTTTTTTTTTTTTTTGAAAAAAGAAAAAGTTCTGCCGAGACCTACATGAAAGGAAGGAACTGTTGAAATGTTAATTTTACCATCTGCTGTCGAGGCCTGCTACCTTTTTTTTTTTTTTTGTGTGTGTGTGCATTTTCTTTTTTCCCTGCCTTCTTTAATTCCCAGTAGTTCTGTTCTGTTTCATGAATGTGCTGCTATTTTGGCTGTTTGAAGTCATGGGGTCTCTGCGAGCATGGCTTTGACTGGATGGAAAATACAATGCCACATGGTGGATGGCGGAGACTGTCCATTAGTTTCCTGTTTAAATCCCGGTCCCTCCTGGTAACCCTGTTTCTTATACCAGTCCCAAGGCTCCAGTTACGCTCCCATGCCCACCTCCAGTACACAGTCTGTCAGTCCCACTCGCTGACTAGGGCTTGCCCTTGCGCTCTCTCCTTCCTGAGTGTGTACGTCTTTGGGGACCTATTTAGTCTGTTTATCTTAATGCTGAGGATTTTAATCACTCGTTTACAAGACCCCCAGCACCTCTATCAAATAAAAGTTTTTTTTCCCCTCTCAGCACACATTACTGCTAGTTTTCCTGTAAGCTCAATAAACCCCCAGCAAATCCAAGATAGAAATGAAATTCTTGACAACTGTGTTTCTCCATCTTTTTTTCATCCTGTCTTCTCATCACAAAAGTTGACGCTTTTAAAAGCAAAAGTATATCGCCAAGTTTGCTGTGAAGATTTTGCCAAATGGATAGATTCCATTGTGAGATTTGATAGTTGGCAATTAGGGTGAGACATCCTGTGTGCAGAGTTGCTTAGCATTTTCCTTGGCCAGGACCAGATTGTTTAGTCTGCTCTCATTGTGAGCTGTTTCTGAGCTGCAGTTGACGGTTGTTTGCAGAGCGCTGGGGGAAAATGTGAGAGGGGCCAGTGCCTTTCTCTATTTATTTATTTTCCCCGTCCTTGGAGCTGGAATCTGATTTGTGTTCATGTTTCTCTATTCTCTCTGAGCGGTTTTTAAGTGTGGCTGCTGAAATCTAGACTCTGTATGACCTCACTGCGCGGCCTGTGTTTCATTAATGACCAGCCCTGTGGTTTGGGGAGAGGAATATTTTTCATATGACACCGCCTTGCATTAGTGCGGAGCGGCAGCTGCACAACCACAAAACCATCCAATTTTGTGGCTTTGAAAGGTGTGAAAAGTTCAGCTCCCTATAGCAAGCATTGCATTTATAATTATACTTGGTGTATGCAAGTGTGCGCATATATGTGTCAAGGAGCGGAACTACTGAAGACTTGTAAAATAAAGCAAAAAAAAAGAAAAGTCACCTGCTAATGAAACATTTGTCTTTCATTCTCCTTGGCAACTTGTTAAGTAAACAGTGGAGATATATTTCAGAGTAAGACGTTTACACACTTACAGATTTGACATGCTTCGCCTTAGAGAAGCCACCTAACATAACAAGCAGAAATTCAAAGTGGAGTAGGTAGCATTTTGACAGCTTGATTCATTTGTAATAAATATCTAATTTCAACATGGTTTTACACTGTTTGGACCCTTAGAGTCCCTAATACAAGCAAGTCTTTTTAAGTCCTTTTTTTTCCCCAAGTGCCACATCTGGCATAAGAGGTATTTCTTTGCAGATTGATTGATTTCCCAGGCTTTGTTGGAAGCGACTCACGCAAGCCACAAAGCAATTGACTAAGAAGCATGCAACAATTCACAGACACACGTAGCAAGCCTGTGCAGCCCTCCCTAAAAAAGCCCAGACACTAGACTACTGTAACTCTGTTTTGTACCTTGCAGGATATTGAATATCCAAAAGGAAACCTCAGATTTGTCCCGTCCCCAAAACAAAGAGCCCTTGTGCTGCCGCCCTCCTCTTCTCTTTCCCTCCCACTTAAAAACCACACTGGTACTGTCATCTAACAGACCAAACACAACAAACACAACCTGTTTGAATACGTAAGATAACATGTGTATTTTTGCTAATAATTCCTAGCCATTCATCACAGTGCACTCCTAAAGTCCAAGCAGCATTAAGTGTTGCGTTGTCAGTTTGAAGGCAGGAGGTGGAACAGGGAGAGATTGAGGTTAGTCACCAAGGCTCAGGGAGAGTGAACAAAGGAGAAGATTACCTAATAGTCCTGCTATGTATTTGAAGTGGAGCCTGCTGTTTGTTTGGGGAGGTTCAGGGCTGGATGTGCAAGGAGATGTCTCGCAGGCAGCTGATGGGTACTTTTAAGTTGTCAGAAACAACCCCTTCGCCATCCGTCTTCCTGACTAGATGGCAACAGGCTTCGACGGGGGCAAAAGGCAGCACAGAGAGAAAGTTAATGATGTTTCTCAAGTTTGCAAAGTGTTGAAAATGTTGCCTCTAACTATAATTGGGTGCCTTTGCGTAAATTAAAAGTCGGCCGCGATGATAGCTTGACAAGTGTTTTAAGCCACCGATGCAAGCTCCACACACTATTTTGGGGCCCAGTGTTATGAGATCGCTAATGAGTCTGCTCTCTGTTGTATATGTTTGTAAACAACTGTCTTGCAGGTTGTCACTGAGAATAAAGTTCTATATTGTGCTCACGGCAGAAATGAATTCACAGTCACAGCACAAACATCATCAACCTGGTGTAAACCTCTTAATTACCTTCCAAGACTGCAAAACAAACTGAAACAGGGATAGTTGTGTGCATCTACAGGCAATTTATTTAATTTGTTGTGTCATTTTCTTTTGATTAACACATTAAAACAAAGTGTCGGGAAGGTACACAGAATGCTTGATAAAAGGTTGTGATCCATGCAACATACTGTGAACACCTCACAAGACGAATCAATTTTGTGAACAATACACTTTTCTTATTTAAATTTCTTAAAGCCGTATTTGGACAGTATAACCCAAACCACTCTATTGGTAACTTTTAAAAATGGTGTTGCTGAATTCATTTTTTTAATTCCTGTAAATTGCAGTCTTCCTTTCTCCTGTGATTTTGAACAAACAGTTACAACTCTTGATTCTCTGAAATCCCTGCCAGCCGTTTCTGTTTTGATAAATTGTACATCTAGTCCTATTTTCAAAGTCATCAGCGATTGCTTTTTTGCCACTCAGAGTACTGAACATGGACAGCTTTTAAAGGTAGTGAGTAGGTCTGATAAGTGGCTCAATCCTTGTACTAAAGCATTTTTACTGAAGGTTTAATAGCTACTGTATAATGAATTATAATGTATTCTCTCCAATTGCAAATGTCCTCTAATATAGCCCTTCTGCTGTAGCAAAAAAGTCCATCTGAATATTATTGTGACCAGCTTTTTAAGAATACAAATCAATTGCATGATTTTAAGTAGTTAGAGTCATACTTTTGTTGTAAATGTCCCCCAATGCCAAATGGAATGGTGTTTGTATAACTGGAATAGCTAACCAATTTCAAGTAGTGACATCATGGTCAGTTCCAAGTCAACTGTATGTTTTATTATAAAATGCGACTGTTCATCTGAACATTTCAGCCTAGTTTGAACTCATTGAAAAGCAATAGGCTTATGAGTCTTCTTGCTGTTCCAATTTAATGGAACATACCTTTCAATGACAGCGTGTACCAGCACATCATCAAAGTGAAACTTCCAAAGTTCCGCTTAACTTGTTGCTGAAATAGTTTCTCGTTTTCAAGAAAATTGCGGTGCGCCAAGTCTCAAGAAGTGTATCAGGGAATCTTCCCTAGAGGAAAAATTGCCACTTGCATACTTGTCTTTGACCAAAGTGAAGCCCTCACTTACTCCAGGGGAACATGTGCTGTTTAGGAAGATATAAAGGAGTAATTTTATTACTCGGTACATCTCCCCTCAGAAGCCATTTCATTTCTCCTTTCAGCCTCCACAGAAGCCTTTATTTGATCTCATATTCCAGAGTATGACTGCCTCAAACTGGTCGGACTCCGTTTATTTTCATTTGGAAAACACATTTAGTGTTGGAGGGGTGGCAGAGGATGGAAGTGGAGAGCAGGGGGTTCTGATGTGGAAGAGACTGAGGCAAGTTTCTCTATCACATGTTAATGTCCTCCTGCAGGGATTCTTCACTGTGCCTGATTGTCGAGAGCCAAACTTTAGATTTCCTTCACTCAACTTGATCAGTGGGACTCCTTTCAGTGTAATCAAGGAAAATCTTTCAAATATGTCTGCTTCTAGTCCTCTCCCGCTCACAAATACTTCTTTGCAAATAAGTATTAAGTTTGCATCCTTAAAGTGAAACTGATACAGCTGGATACCCTTTACTCAATGCTTTGAAACTGCAGATCATTGGAAAAGTGTGCCATTTATTAGGCAGCCCACTTAGGCAGCCCAGATGTAGCTGGTCACTTGAGAGGGAGACGTCCTCATAAACTCTGAGCCTTTAGAGCGGGCACAACACCCCAACTGTAGAGTTAAAATTACCCCCCCTCACCCCAGCCACCCACCCACACCCTTCCTTAAACTCCACATCTTTGGCTATTTACTAAATCCTGAACCAGCGCTGCTGTCTGCAGGAGCCCGAACCGTATAACATTTTCCTGAAAATCTTTCCCTCTCTCTCTTATTTATTAGTGTCTCTGTCTGTCTCTCTGTCGGTGCCTGCAGCACCTATATCCTCTCCAGCCCGTGTCTGGTGACAGCACAATGAAAACATTTTTGTGAAAAGTGTCGTTTCAGTGCTCCGGAAGTCCCACTCACCTAAATAGTTCCTTCTCTGTGTCTTGCCTGTCTCTCTGTTTTCTTTTTTTTTTTCTCTCCTTTTTTTT
>NW_023339652.1:11342106-11345898 GCF_004916995.1 Morone saxatilis | reverse complement strand
GGGGGGGGGGGGTATCGTAGCCTCCACTGGGCTCAGTTCCACACAATGAATTACCTCCAGATGTAATTCCTATCCCCCGCCCTTCGCCCTCAAATTAGTGGCTAGTAAAAATTAGGTTTGAATTAGCCGCGGTGTAGAGAATAGAAGAGTTTGAAATTTCCATATAATGAGTTTATTATTCTTTGCTGGAATGCCGTTTTCCTGAATTAATTTGATCAGGGGGTTTTGAGGTGTTATTGGTGTCTAGTTGAATGGTGTTTTAGTCATGAATGGATAGCCACTGTGTCAGCAGTAAGTCAGAAGGCCGAGGTAATCAGAGCACTCACAGGAACAGAGCGCCCCACGTCTCAACAGCTCCCGGAGATGAGTCCCAAACTTTCTCCATTATCTAATTCATGGTCAGTGTTTAATTTTTCTGTCATCCCGCACGGAAGTATTTTTCATTGCTACTTGCAAATGCATTGACAGGATTCCTTGGACCTTAGATACTGGTTGTTGCATAGCATATACAGGTGTTGTGCTCTTTTGACTGCCAGTGGAGCTTGTCTTGCTGCCATTCAACTGTGTAGCCATAGTTCTGGGAATGACAATCTCTTTGGCAGAGCTGGAGCTGTGGGATCCTTAGACACTACAGATCACTGTCATAAATGGGTTTCAGATTCATCCCTAACAGGAAATAACAGGAAATCTGAATGCGTGAAACGACTATTGTATCTCACTCTTTTTTTGCCGTTCCTGTCATCTTGATGACATGGCCAGGAACATTAAAAAACAACAACTCCGTAGCGTGTACTTTTCACTGAGAAGGAATGTAATTTAAACTGCAGCCGCCTTTACTATATGATAATATCTACTACTGTGAAAAAGGGAAGTTGTCTGCCATGCTCTACTCTTTCATCTAATTCCAATCTGCTGTATAACAGGTAAACTGCTGTGAGCCGCACTTGCTTGTTTAAATTTACCCTGCTCAGCCGAGCCTTTGATTTCAGCAACTCGTTTAATTCAAATACGCTTTTGAAGAAAAGCTTTTTTTTTTTTATAGGAAGGGGTGGGCTTTAGAGGCAGCTGTGGTGGTGGGAAAATAAGAGGAGGCACAGGAGGGCCAATTTAACCTGGAGTGTCTGTCGCTAGTCTACCAGCTCCTTCGTTTCAAGAGGCACGGTCAGCTTGAACTGTCTGACTTCTGTCATTTCGATCTCTTTTTATTTTTCTGCTGTAATGTATACTTTAATTCCCGCCCGCCTGCTGTCTGTGTGTAGCAGCGGCGTCAGGCAGAAGCAGCTGGAGGGGAGGTGCAGGTATCATTAAGCCTTGGAGAGGCACCAGCGGAGCGCTGCTGAGTGCTATACGTGGCTCCTTGCAGCGCGTGTTGATATTTCTGGGCCCAGTGAATGTACAGGCTGGTTTATTTTCAATAGGAACCTGAGGCCGGGCTTGGCCAGAGAGCCCCCCCCTCCCCAGGCTGCTTACTCGGGCTGTTGATATTGAAACACTCTCTAGGATGTCCTGTTGGGCACTCAGCCAAAGTCGCAAATGGAAGTCACATGTGGACGACTCCCAAAGGAAAGCAATGAGGCCTCACCCATTCACACCGCCGCTACTTTTTTTTCTCCGTATAAGTTGTATTAAAAACTGTCTTTATATACCTATAGTTATTTTGTAGATCAAATGACCAAAGCCTCTCATTTGTCTTATTCATTTGATTTTAGAAATTGTACATTTCCTATAATAACTGCAATTTTTCAAACAACAAACAAAACAAAATCACCATATTTATTATTGTGATTGCAGTAATCAGGCCCCTCTCTACTTTCATCCACTGCTCTCACTTTTTTTTTTTGCAGTGAAATACGTATCAAATATATTGGACACTGTCATTATCAAGCCACTTAATAGGCATTTCATTAGGGATTTTTTCTGAATACGCTGTGCAAGGCAAGTTGCCATGGATACCCTGGTGCTTAAGTACAGTATATTAAAATGGTGCTGCCTTCCAACCACTTATATATCACCGGTCCGTAATGGTCTCTGCTCTCTGCCATAAGCAACATATCGTGTGATCAACATTGCCCAGGACTAAAAAATAGCCCTACCCCATTATCGCTTATTTTGGGTTTTGTATTTTTATTGTAGGCAGGGCTAAGTGGCTCATGAATTCTTGTGGAACATTTGTGTGACAACTAATGAATGTGCTGATGTTTGGGGCTTACTTGATATGTGTGGCTTTTTGCTCTTAGAAACATTGTTATCACTGTGTGGGAGTTGGTTAGGGGCAGTTGAACATTTTTCAGCAAGACGGTAAAATCACTTCATTTTGTTCTGACTGGCTCTTAAATGTGAGAATGACGAGGGAGGAGGAATTTAAATGGATAACCTCCCAATACAAAGTGTAACATCATTGATGCTCTTGGCACTTTGGGCTTCATAAATACTCAACTCGCAGTCAGAGAAAAGTCACAGTCTCTTTCTTCTCTGCACCATTTTTGGCTCTTTGTGGGTACTTAAAATGGTCATGCATGCAATTTTATTTAAACACAAAGCTTTTCTTAGGTAATTTCACTAATTTTTATCATTTGTGTGTAGGTTTTATTGCAATAGTTGTTCAAGGGTTAATAGAGTGTATTCACAATGCTGAAGGCTGGGCTGCTCCGACTGACAAAACCTTATGGCAGCGCGTGTACTTGTGCGGTGGCTTTGGTACTGAAGTGATGGTGGCAGAAATGACGAGGGAAACGCTGTGATGGGCGCTTGACTTTTTCTAATGCCCCAGGGCAATGCACCTTCACGGTGGCTTTAATTGAAAATAATATTAGTGGTAGTGCGTGTGTGTATGTGTGTGTGTAACTGTGAAAATGATAGCAGTGCCGGGAGACGGGAATCACATCCGTCAACACTGTTGTCACGCCGTTTGCACTGTACGCAGATCCACTACTGCTTCCCACTGCTGCTGCTCCTTGCCAGGGTTGGGTAACCAGCTGCTGCCACAATCACCCCTCCACTGTACCCACTCACATGCCTACCCCCCCCCCCTTCTCTCTCGCTCTCCTTTCACTGTTCTGCTGCCACCACATCAAGACGCTGGTGGGCCCGTTCGTCTCCGTTGACCTTGGCAGCGGAAAGCACAGGAATAAGAGACACGGGGAATAAATACCTGAAGGGAGGAGGCACACAATTGTCACAGACGTGTAGAAATAGGCATAGTGTTCCCCCTAGTGAGGCGAATGTTTCTAAGACCAGGGGCCTCTTGTTTGTCTTTTCCAGTGAGGCACTCTGCGTAGTTTATTAAAGGGGCTGAAGGAGCTTTCTAGCCTGAAGCCCTTAGCGCTGAAAGAGAAATGGGAGAAATTACTGGCATAATGTGGATGCTTAGAGCAATTAACAGCAGTTGTTTAATGTTAGCTGCCTTTGCCTCTCTCTCTGTCGCTGTCTTTTTTTCCCTCACTTGCTTGCATTTGCACTCTTGTCATCCCCCTCTCTCTCCCATTTTCTCGCTTGCTTCAATTCCCTCTGTCTCTCTCACTCTGCCATGATTGTTTAGTGTTTACCCTCTCTGCCTCAGAGCTCAAGACAGTTGACACTAATGAAAATGTTGCATCTTTTGGTCTGTGTTGGTCTCCTAATAATGATATCATACGGCTGAAATATGCTCCAGTGGAGCCTGGGAGATAATGTGCAATTCAGAGCCTGTTAAATCATGCCAGTGCACCGCTCAAAGCTTGCAAGTTCAAGTGGTCTTTACCCCGCGTTAGGGGCTACGTCTTTTCCTAAATAAATCTGTCATAGTTGCCCTGG
>NW_023339652.1:11335007-11342006 GCF_004916995.1 Morone saxatilis | reverse complement strand
TCATTCACATTCATTGCACACACACATATGCACTCACACACACTCCTTCCGCTGTCCCTCTCCCACTCTTTTTCCTTCTCTCCCCCAACTTCAAGGCCTTCTCCTATTCGGACCTGCATGTTCCGACCCCGCACAGGGGGCCCCGGTCGTTAATTGCCCCGGGTGACAACTTGGAAATGATAGAATAAATTGTAGTAGAGGGCGTCTGGGCTTTCTTTTTTTTTTAATGGGGGAGGGCTGATTTAAGTATGCAGAATGGCACGGTGGTGTGAGGTGAGGAGAGAGGAGAGAGAGGAGAGAGGAGGGAGCGGGGGGAACTGGGGCGCTGGTGGGGGCTGCGGTGGGGAGCTGCTTGTTTATTTGATGCCATCCCCCATAAACACGGGCTGGAAGTTGATGACACAGATAGTAGTTGCCTCCACGGGGTGACACCAGTCGACTGCGGCCGTTTGTGCTAGACACCGCGGCGGTCGGTTAGAGGGCAAGCCTCTGTTCTTCTGTCAAGGTCTCGGCACTCCTCCCTTCAGGGTTAAAAAAAAAAAAAAAAAAAAAAAAAAAGTCAGGCGGCTCTGTCCATCCATCTATTCGTCTATCCATCCATCATCCAACCATCCATCCATCAATCCTGTGTCATCCGTAGTCGACTCCAGGCTCTTGGCTGTGTTTTAATGGTTGTGTTTTATTGCCGGGCTGTGTCTCCTCGCCTTCCCCGCTGGTTCGTCCCACTGTGTAACCGTGCAGCCTTGGTCTGCGGGCTCTGTTAATCTGCTGCTTAATTAGTGCTGATGAATGGCTCAGCGTGTGTGCGCGCCTCTATGTGTGTGTGCATGCGTACAAAGCGAGCATGTGCGCGCGTGCACCACTGTGGCTTTGTGTTTGTGCGTGTCGGTACGAGTGTGCGTGCATGTGACTGTGAACTCACTTACTGTGGTATTTTCTGCTCTTGCATTAGTTGGTTGGCGTGTTGTGGTGTTTTTTTTTTAGATTGCTAAGCTAATCATTGATCATTAAAATCAAGAGGACAGGGATTCATGGTTAAACAGAATAAAAGGGCACAGCCACTGTATAACCTTTCATTAGCTAATAACAATCAAATATTAATCAGTTGCAGATGTGTGTTTTGAGAGGGCAAAGCTTTTACTTGAAGTTTCACTTATTTGTTTTATTCCTATCTCTTCGTGTGGGGGGGAAAAAAAATCCCCAAACTCTTAAGAGCAGATGTTTAGTTTGAAGTGGAGAGAGGTCACAAGACTGATAATCGGTGAAGCACTAATTATCTTTATCAAAGGCGAGTGGGATAATTTGTTTACTTAAATATTGATGAGGGTGAGCAAGGCATGGTATTGGGCTATTGTGGGCATATTATTAACATTTCATAGGGCTTTGTGCAGGAATGCGAAAGGGACTCCTCTTCATAATTTAATACCCTAATGCATAATGAGCTATGTGATTAGTTCACATGGAGAATTGGCCAAACTCCATTTTGAAGGCAGATAATTTACATTGTTCTCCAGAGTCTGGCATTATAATAGGTTCTTTAGCGCAATAAAATTAAATGCTACACATTTTATATTTCAGCTTACAAATCCCCCTGGCAATATTCAGTTTTGAGTCTTCTTTTTCTGTTTTTTCCTTTTTTCTCTCTCCACGTCTGTCTGATTTTGCACTTTAAAAAAAAGGGGGGGGGAGAAATGAATTTTAAAATTGTTGAACTAAAACACATGTTTACCTACATGTTTTATTTAGAATGCACACTGGCCAATTAACACTGTTCATTAGCAGAGCCGCGTTATTTGTTTTGAAAGTTTAACCAATCACTTTGTTATGCTAATTGTGATGTAATTTAATTTGAGTTCCCGTAATGATGATGCCGCTATTATCCACATAAATGATGCAGTTAAGCAGCACGGCCTCATTTGCATGTGCTTGAAGGGAGAGAGGCTGAAAGGAGCCGGCTCCCGTATCACTCTGCTTTAATTTTCCACCTCTGTTCACTCCTGCCCTATGGGTCTTCCTGGCCTGTCGCTGGCTATTGATGATCAGCACTTTTATCTGAAATTTTTTTTAATGACAAAGAGGCCTTTATTTGTCTACTAACAGATTCCTAGAACCACAGAGAGGAGAAATTAAATAATGGATATATGAGACTATTAAAAAATGCAAATGCTATTTCTTAGTCAGTATATCAAACATTACCCGAACAATTGAATTGTGTGCGTCCACCACACACACCTACACACACACATGCACGCCCCTTCTCATTTTTGGATGGTTGTGGGGGGGGGGGTTTAAGAATAGAGGGATGCAGTCAGGCAGTACACACTGTCAGCCAGTATATTTTTGTAAAATCAATTTCTTAATCCTAAGAGGAGCAGTAGTGATCCTTCCTTCTGAGCAGTTTTAAAGTCCCCAACCGGGCATGGAGAAAGTGTGACTAAGCCGGTGTTAAAGACTGCCCATTATCTATTTTGTCGTGGGTTAGAGTTTGGTCATTTTCCTGTGGAAAGATTATTTTTTTCTCCTGACCAGTCCCCCCCTGTTATGCTCCTAATTGGTTACATAAATCTTGTCTGGTATGAATGAGGAATGTTGCGGTGTTGTCAACTGCAATCTTCACCCTTATTTACCAATTCATTAAGATCTATCGATGCAGGACTGCTGAGGGGGAATGACAACATAAATCAGAGCTGGAGACATAATGGCCCTAATCAACCAGAAATAACTGGAAACGTCACAATGAGCTATGTCTCTCTAGCTGTGCCGACCGCGGCTGGCTCCCTGCGCCTGTCCGCTGGATGTGCCGCGCTGTGGAGAGGACTGGAGAGTCAGGCCATCCAACTGTCATTAGCTCCTCTGATAATTCTCCTCTGCCCTCGACAAGGCGCTGGAGCAGTGTAAAGAATTTGTCCATTTTCTCCTTTTTGTTTCCCAACTCTTGCTCCGTGTCAAAGCAGCTCAGTCCTGATCGCTTTAGTTCAAGCAGAGAATAAAACGTCTTTTCTGAGTGGAATACTTCCACGCGTGAGGTCTATAAATACAGTTAGGTCGGAAGTACCCTGCGTTCACCAGCACACCTCCTCTAATCTTGGTAAAGATGATTGGACGAGACAATGAGGCCTCCCCTCTTTATAGGTCAATTAGCCCTGATTAGGTGGGCCGAGTTAATTAATGGAATTGGCAAATATGCAAATGAGAGCCGACTGATCAGCTTTCGTCACTGTCTTGCTCACCCACAGCGGCGGGGCTGTCTCCTGCTTCAGCAGAATGAGGTTCCTGATGGGTAACGTGTAAGTGATATGGGATGAGCCTAAATGCAGGAGAAAACTAGTTTCTCTCCTCCTCTTTTTCTCTTTCTGTGAGGGGCGTGCTGCACTACAGTAATATATTTAACAACTGTGCATTTATTGCTGTGGTGGTGTTTTTTTGTTGAGAAAAGGAAATTGGATAAACTGTAAATTAAATAACATCTTAAAATATTTTCCCCCTTTTTTACTGAATGATTCATTGTTGATTTTAATTTTCGCCTACTATACCCTTTTTTATTTGTAATTGGATAGCCCATGTACAATAACTGTTTTGTCATTGTCATATTTCAGAGCTGGTTGTATTCATATAAAATGAATTTGTATTAACATAGTATCATGCACACTATTCATGAGTGCCTCTTGCATTTGATTCTAAGGAGACATTGTGCAGACCGTACAATTGAACATGCACTTTACACTCTTTCCTCTGGCTTTCTTTGTCATTTTTTTCCCTTTCTGTGCTCCACAAACACTGACTCTGACACACACTCGCACTCCATTTAGGGACACTTACACACTGTGGCAAATAGTCTGTCTTTTATCTTATTCTGTCTCATCTCCTTATTGTAAATAGAAGAGAATTAAGTTCTGAACATTCTCGACTGAATGTCTCCTATCACAGAACTACGATTTATTGTCAGCTCAAATGAAGAATTGAAATATGACTGAGGTTTTCTCAATGTAGGGCTCATTGGACAGGAGATAACCACATTTGATTCTGTTTCTTTGAATAATGTTAATCCCGAAAAAAAGCAAAGTCCATTATTCATATTCATCTCTTTTCATTTGGCCCCACTCGTGATTTTGTAAATATGATTTCTTCAGCTCCCTTTTTTCCAAAGCAATCTTCATTCACCGGTGAAACACTTTTGAAATTCCTCTATCTGGGAGCAGAAACCATTACCATACACAGGTTTATAAAAAGTAGTCATTAATGCGCTTTTATGGCGGCCCTTTAGTGCCAAAAAGGAAGCTTTTAATTCTAAGGCACGGCAGCCTGGCTTGCCTTACTTAATCCGGTGGACTGGATTTCGTCGAACGTAGCTTTCCAAGTGGTCGTTTTTCCATCTCCGACTCCAAACTCACTGCTTGAAGCTGAGGGCTGTAATAAACTGCTTGTGCTGTCCCTGTGCTGTGACAACTCACAACCAGAAAAAATTACAGTACACACCCAATTAAAACATATGAGCATAAGATTCTTCAAACGCATACATTTATGGTTCAACTTGGATAAATCATCTGATTAAGTTATTTCAAACTTTTTTTGTTTGCCATTATTTGGTCTTCGATTAAATTCATCAGTTTTAAATGCTGTGGTTTTAAGCACCATTTTAAAGTCAGCACATATGTGGCATTTTGATTTATTAAGCAATCTGAAGTATTGAATATGTGAGCCCTTGCCCAGTTACTTCTTTATTTTGTATGCATAGTAACTTATGGCAATGATGAATTAATTTCACTCAAGCACAGAATCTGTGATTATTTTAAATGGTAACCATATCTCGACTTGATCACAGAGCTGTGAGGAGTCAGCAGACTGTGAAATGTAATTTCTATTATTATTTTTTTTATTTTGATCTCGCCAACCAAAAGAATTCCAACCAGCCACCTGAAATGTGAACTGATAATAAATGGACGTCTGGGATCACAGATTTACCGGTCACTTTTTTTTTTTTTTTTTCTTTTCTTTTTTGTCATCTTAATGAAAACATTTTTATGCAACTCATGCATATAAAATGAGGAGATGGATCAGTGTTCTAGGTAGAGACTGTAGAGAACATCCTCACACTGAAAATGGATAGCCCAGAGACTCTGAAGGAAAACCAGCGTCAAACCCTGCTGTGTGTTAACAACGTAACGTGTGTGTGTGAGTGTGTGTCTCAAATTCCCCAGTGTTCCCCAGACAGTGTTGGAGCACAGCAGACAGCTGTGTATTCCCACTAGATGGATGGCCAGTGTCATAGTGTGTGTTTACTGCACATGATAGAGCGGGAGACAGGCCAGGTAATGAGGCTACATTAAGGGCTTTTAGAGCTCGCAAACAAAGATGGAGGGCTGCTTCTTTCCCCTTTAATGATAGGTGTGTGTTTGGTGTGTATGTGCGAAAGAGAGAGAAAGCGTGTGTGTGTGTGTGCGAGAGAGAGGGAGGCAATGAAAGGCTCAATTCTCCTTACACCTTTGTTGTGTCACTTCTCGGAAGAAAGGGGAGAAATTCTCCCAATCTCTGGGCCAAATGCGTCGTCAGGGCCCTTTCTCAGATTTCGCACCTGATGGAAGAGACAGATTTGCGTAGCGCAAGATTTGAGAGTAAATATTTGCTCAAGCTGAAGAGGAATAGCAAGCAAGGGTATGGTTGCACAAGGAATGAGACAAAAGCCGGAGTTGGTCTGAAGCTTTGCAAATAAAGTGTCTGCCTGTGTCTATTTTTGCTTAATCAGGAAAAGCCTTTCTTTCTACTGAGCCTCCACCTTAATCGAAACGTTGGAGCCATCAGCCATCGTTGACGACAGTAAATTTAGAGAGCGCAGAGTTATCTCAATCTCTCACTATCTTTCCACCACCCCACAACCTAAACACTTAGTATCACTATCATCTTCCTTCCCAAAGCTATACATCTACAGAATTACCAGCGTATTACCAGGGCAATAACAGCCTTCCTCTCTGTTTCCGATCATGATAATAAGTGGTCTAGGTTCTCCCTCATTGGAAGATTATGGCTTGAGGAAATAGCATCAAATAGCGGGTGTGTTGAAATGCAGGACACCGGCAATTTATGGGATGTCAAACACACGTGCGGGCAAGCCGGCAGCCCTCACTCATGCAGCATTAAAGCTGCCTGCACCGCCGCAGTTGATATTGTAGCTCGGGGCGGGGTGGCTCCTTCCGACCCAGTTGGTTTAGGACCGGCTGAGCCAGGGTCAGGGCTGGTACCCCTCAGGGAGAGGGTATGGGGCACGATGGTCGGCACACACACACACACACAAATACATACACACACACAAATGTAGATACACACGTGCATATAGTCACACCCTCAGGTGCCGAGTATTGTCACTATCTGTCTCTCTTGAGTATTGAGTGTGTGTGTGTGTGTGTGTGTGTGTCTCTATCTGTGACAGTTCCGTCACCCCCACAGTCAGATCCGCAGCTCGGTAGCCCGCTCATCATTGCAGCCTGGCTGTGTTTCTAATTGACATTCTAATTGGCAGATTTGAATGCCGCCTTTAGATGGCTAATTAATTTATCTCACCGCTGTCATTAAGGTTAAAGCACCATCTGATCTCTGTGAATATACTTTGCATATATCTGCATTATCATTATGTTGCAGTTAGACATATTGCACAGATTTTATTTTGGAGGAGGGAGGGAAGATTATGGCACTGAGATTAAGCTTTTTTTAAGTTTTTTTTTTTTGTTCTTTTGTTTAAACAACTATGATATCTTGACTTCTGTTTTTTTTTCTTTCCATCAATATTAATGTTTTATACATCAGAAATTACATGTAAGCACATTAAAAGCTAATTTCATTGGTTTGTTAATATCAAAGTAGCAATTTTCCTTGGACTTCCGTAGCAGTTTGGATTGCATTCAGATGTTATTAAAAACCCTTATTTCCTTGTCTCATATATCTTGAAGTTTTCTGAACATTCATCGCTGGTCCAAGAAAGAAAGCAGGCAGGAAAAAAAAAAAAAA
>NW_023339652.1:11334674-11334971 GCF_004916995.1 Morone saxatilis | reverse complement strand
AATGTTCATAAAATTGTAGTAAAGGCAATCAGACAGTCTTTCTCTGAATATTTTAAACATCGGGCATGTAAAATTTATGCCTAATTTGAATACTTATTAGCCGGCTGATCTCGGCTGCAGCCTTGAGTTTCTTATGCTGAGATTCATCACCGGATTGGATGTCACATTGTGCCAGTCTTCCCCCTCCACCACCTTCCTCCCTCCCACTCACTCTCCTTTTCTCTCTCTTTCACTCTCATTCTTTTCATCTGTCTCTCCCCGTCACCCCCACCACCCACCCCTCTCTTTCTCTCTCTC
>NW_023339652.1:11331628-11334574 GCF_004916995.1 Morone saxatilis | reverse complement strand
CTCCCCCTCTCTCTGTCTTCTTTCTGTGCGTCTCTCTCCATCAGTAGTGAGTGGTGCGGTGTTAAACAGGGGCCTGTTTGTTCACAAGCACGCCTTGTCCTGGCCTCTTCCCTATTTACTTGTGTCCCGGGCAGCTGTCGCCCTGCTCTGTGTAACAGCTCAGCCCTGTTTGTTCTCCCTGCCTGGATCCTGTTTATCCTGGCTGTGGACATCCTTTAAGGCCTGTCCTGTATCTGCCCCTCGTCAAACACACACACACACACACACACACACAAACACATTGAAGGACGTGTACACACTTCTACTAAAACCGTATTTACTGGGCCAAAGAATACACACGGTACCCATGTGGGCTGGGCTCAAATGCTCACAAAAACACATGCACACACACAGGCATAATTATCCGTCCCTCTTTTTGTTGCATGTATGTGGATCATATGGTATTCGGTTCTCTTGCACTCGAACTTTGTTTTTCCCTTATTAAAAAGCTGTAGAAATGTGTTTTAAATGTGAAAGTGGCAAAACTGTTAAAAACAGGAATTGAAATAAGGCCACACAGCTTCTGTAAGCAAACCTCCTCAATAAGGCAGTGTTTTTTATCCTTCTGAAATATGAATTGTCTCAAATGTTTTCAAATTTCAATTTTTAATATTAAAAATATATTGTTTTCCAAATGGAGACAGCACAAAGTCCATAATTCTGGAGTGCATTTTGAGTTGCCGTTTGTTGGGTCTGAGTGTCTTTTATTTATTGTGAGAATGTCGACTGATGTTGGTGGGGCTCCTCTCCGCCCCATTGAAGGTACAGAGCATTAAATGCGGGGGAAATGATAAAACATTTATTACTGGAGAGAGAGGAGGTAATATGCATAATTTATGCTGTTTTTAGCACAATCATTAGTGATATTCGTGATAGATTTTTTTCTTTTCTTCCCTCGTTTTTTCTCTTTCTTTCACCAGTTTTCCATATCTAATAGATGCCGAGAAAATTAATACAAAATCTATTTACTGTTAATTTTTTTTGTCTTGCATTGTAGATCTCCCACCACATAGTTTGCTTGCAGCTCAGCACTGGTTTAATTGTGTCCCGTTGAGAAAAGCTATTTTTTAAATGTCACAAAATAAATTAATATATAAGGTTTGATTAAAGAAGAAGGGGGAAAAAAAGGAAGCCAATGAATGACATATGAGCATCCTGCCTCTATGGCAGCCTGTGAGGCAGATTTTATTTAGCCACAGCAAAGATGACAAACCCATTATAGTGTTCATCACCAGCCCTGCACCATGTGATTTGGTGCCTCCTCCTCCTCCCCACCACCAAATTTTAATTTTGCATGATTAGTTTTGCGTCATTAGGCAACTTCATTCACATGCGACACACACTAAAAATCTGACAGCTTCAAGACGGCAAATATTTTAGGAGTGCCTGTGCTTCTGTTGTTCTGTCTGTGTAGCCTGGCTGTCCTAAAGTGTGAGGGAGATATTAAGAATTAAGCATATACTCATTTGTGAATCACATATTTGTCCAAGCATATTTTTGTCTTAATTTCCCACAATTGTATTTGTGTATTAAAACAAAAAACAAATAACGACAAAAATAATGCAACTTTTTTTCCTTAAAGCCTTGTGCTTAAATTTATGCCAAAATTTTAGTGGATAAAAAACACATTTAGGTACCCCTCCCATTTTAAATAGTACCAGGACGTGCATCTCTTTGTATTGCTTCATTTACACAATGAATGCATAATTGCTCCTCCTGCATCCTCCCCCCTTCTCCTTTCCCCCCTCCCTCTTCTTTAAATGCTTTAATTTGCAGAGGGGGACTGAGGGCTTGATAATGGAAGCGTAAAAAAAAAAAAAAAAATAGGAGGGAAAAAGGGGGAATTGTAACAAGAAGAGCCCTAACCGGTGCCTCTTAATCACTTCTAGGTTTTAAATCATGATGATGCAGGAGTCGGCCACAGAGACAATAAGCAACAGTTCAATGAGTCAAAATGGAATGAGCACCCTAAGCAGCAGCCAATTAGAGGCTGGCAGTAGAGATGGGAGATCAAGCGCTGGTGACACGAGCAGCGAAGTAAGCACAGTCGAGCTGCTGCATCTGCAACAACAGCAGGTAAGTTGTGTTTCTCCCCCGTCTCGTCTCTCTGCCGCTCTCTCTCTCTCACTCTGTTTTCCCCTCGCTCTCCCACTCTGCTCTGCTCTGCTCTCTTCTCAGGCAGCGCTGGGGTTTTCTACATAGGAGGAGGCACAATGAAATATTATGTTGTCTTTTTTTCTGTGTTTTTTTTTTAGTACACGGAAAACATTGTTTATATAATCGGCTGTTTGTGTTGTTGGTAATTTTCTCGGTAGTTTGTTGGTGCTGTCGGCGTTTTTTTGCCTGAAGCTTCTTTTTTTTTGGCTATAGAGAGATGAAAATGTTTTGCAGTGACTGTTTTTAGTTGCTTATAGAATTTTGTTGTGGTTTTTGCGTTGGCATTTCAATTTGTTTTATAGAGAGCAGCCATGTGATGCCATGTGAGAGATTGGTGCATGTGAGAGTGCACGCGAGTGTGCGTGAGAGAGAGACAGAGAAAGGAAAGAATGTGTGTGATAGAGCATCCGTACGGACCAGTTTGGGTAGGTGGTGTGTGTGTGTTGTGTGTGTGTGTGGTTGTGTGTCATGGGCAGGCTGCATCCACCCAAGAGGCCTCCTAACGCGGCACTACTTGGGAGGCTCAACACAGACACAGACGCTCTAAACACAAAGACCCCACCAGCGCAGAGAAACCTTTGACCGGGACACTTTTGACAGACTAATTTGCATTCAGTCTCTCTGTCTCACTTTCCCTCAAACTAGAAAGTAATTTGATTTTTTTAAAGCATCCTTTGAGGCCTTTTTCTCTCTGACTGTCTTGATGTTATCGTTCCCTTCTGTTGGTTATTTATTGTATTGATTTTTACT
>NW_023339652.1:11330069-11331603 GCF_004916995.1 Morone saxatilis | reverse complement strand
GAAAAAAACTCCATTATACGTCTCTCTATTCCTCCGAAGAGACTGCAGGACCGCCACCAGGAATGGGATGAAAGTTACAGCACAGGGTGTGGGGCTTGGGCCCCCTGTTTAAAAAGCCTTCCAAGACCTGTTACCTGGACTGCACATTTCAATGGTCGCCTGGGGTTGGGCAAACTCAGGTCTGGGGCGCTCTTACAAGGCCACTGCACACAACCCACCCCATACACACCCCCAAATCCCCAACCAACCACTCCACGAATGCCTAGCCAACGTCCATCTCAGACCACTTCAACTAGACACTTATGCTTAGTACCGCTTTTCCTCTCTGAGTGCAGTGCCTTTTTTTTTTTTTTAAAAGGCCACCAGGCTTCTTTGTTTTATTGACTTATGATTTTACAACAATAAACTTCAATCATACATTTTTCAATGCTAATGTCTATTACGTATTTGTACATCGCCATAGTAAATCCTAAAGTTAGTCAAGACTTAGGTAATTTTCAGAAAATAACAGTCAGAAAAAAACATTGGCAATTATTCCTATTTAGCACTTTTTAATAGCAAAGAGTATCTTAAAACGAACGCGAATAAAAAACTAAAATAATATCTAGAAAGTAACCAAATGCTGAAAAGATTTACAACACAAATTCTATCGTCACCGTAGTGAACATAAGTGACCAATACACTATCTTCTATCTGCTCTGTATCTCTTTCCCATTTAGAGACCTCCCTATCACGGGCAGTATACAACACAGTTAGAAAGCAGTAACCTGTCAAAGGTAAAAGATGATAACTGAAGAGGGAAAGAATTGCGCCCCCAATCAGAGTGTAGTGGTGGAGTGTATAAAAGAGTGGCAGAGTGTGAATGAACGGGGGGGGGGGGGGTGTGGGAAGGCCACAGCCTATGAGCCCCGCAGCCACCAGCAGAACCATCGGCAGCCCCCCTTGTGCAGCTGATGGAGGAATGGGTTGGATTGGGGATGGGGGTTACGGGAATGGAAGACTTGCCTTCGGGTGGGGGGGGGCCATGCAGGACAGCTCAATTTTGCCTACACCAAATACCCCCCGACTGCCAGGCACACATCACATGCACGACCACAACAGAAACACATCGTCTATGTCCAGCGACCCCGACCCAACAGTGACACCAGGCCTCAGCTGCCTCCAAAAAGCACACACACACCACACAAATACACCATGCATGAAAAATTTCCCATCAAAAAAGAGGACAGCCGCACATTACGTTAACCCCGCGGTTTCCCCTCACACCCAAACACGCCCTCTGACCTCCATGCTCCCACGCGGCTCTCATGTCACCCCCCGCGAACTGTCAAAAGCCACCTCATTCACCGTGAAAAGACACAATTTTTTTTTTTTAAATGCATTTGTTAGCACTGTGCTATTTTGCAGTTGTTAGCGTGCTCATCTGTAGAAGGTGATGTTGTGATGCGAATGTGCATGCGTGTATGAAGCATGCATTTGTCTGGTCATATATTCATTCGCCCATCCATGCTTGCACTTCTTCTTTTTTTTTTTT
>NW_023339652.1:11319805-11330057 GCF_004916995.1 Morone saxatilis | reverse complement strand
TTTTTTTTTTTTTTTGCACCTGTGTGCAGCTAAAAAATTCCAGTCCACGTCTGCTCTGAGTCCATTTTGAAGGAAGGCTGTTGGGTGTAATTTTCCACCCATATTTGGAATGACATTGAGTGGTCCGGTGGGTATAGAAGCTCCAGTCTCTCATCACGCTGCTGGGGGGATGATTAATAATAAGCACTGATGAATTCTCCACTGTCCCTGTGGGTTCTGCCATTACCTAGCAGCTCCAAAATACCACCTGCAGCTATAATTAGAAAAGCAGCATCTTAAGGTCTCGTCGCCTTAGATTCGGCCAAAGGCTTATAGGACACAGATCAAGACTAAGTTACACAGGAGCAATTTTTTCAAATTCAAATATTGATAGTGGCGTTTTTCCTTTTTTCCCCCCAAATAGTACATTTTTTTTTAATTTATTTTTTGACTCCTGTATATTATCTGTATTGTTGTTTATACAGGTCATTGTGTTCAATGTGAAAGCCACACACTCCGTTATCCATGCATCTGAATAATAGCTACTGTGTCACAATTGAATTTTCAACCCCTAATTTCTGTCAGGGTTTCATCACCCCATTCCCAAGGTTGTCTAAATAGACCTAATTTGATTTGAGATCACAGATTAGATACCCACTGTATCTGATTGCAATTTGCCAGCTGCAGATATGTATCAGAGCAAATGATGAATGTTGCACAGCCCTAATTACTATGCTAAAATGATCACTATAAAAGCTCCCTCGTTAAAAAAAGAGCAAAAATTGTGCTGAGCTCATATTAGCAATCAATTTATCATTGGCCATAGTCAGTCTTATGTTTTAATATTAGACGCTGCTGTGTATGTACATGGGAGCAATGCATTGATCTTTGGATCTATACCATAATGTCCCATAATGAGGCTGTTAGTTGATTACAGTGGTCTGTAGACTTAATCCTGCCAGGGTTATCAGTGGGATTGATGAGCCAATACTCAGGAATGCTGCCCCCTCTAAATGGGCTCACTACTGTACAGAGCGTATTGATATTCAGAGCAAGATGGAGGCACTGGCTTATCTATTGTGGCCGGGTCAGTTGTTTTAACCGAAGACCTCTGGATCGCTGTGGGCACAACCTTCTGCCACTACAGCCCACTACTCATCCAGATTACTGACTCATTAAAGTCAAGCGTAGTTGGAAAATCTTAACATTTAATTTTCCTTGCCGCTGGTTGTTCATAGCTGTCATGCAAGTAGTTTTTTGTTTATTTTTTTTCATGTCGACTGTGTACTTTTCTTGTTTGTGAGGACAATAATTTATTTACTTTTGCAGAGAAGTGCAGTTTACAAGAGAGTGTTGTAGAGGTCTACGTGTTGGTAAACGGGTTAGGTATGCATTTTGCAGTGTTTTCCTGAGGCGCATGATGCAGCAAAATGCAAACTATCCAACCCCATTTAAATGACTGCAGCATTTTGACATAAATTACAATAAGTGCGCCAAGGTGCCATCTTACTTCCAGGCTACCCCTGTCGCTACACGAGAGTTAGGCAGTGGTCCAACTTGAGAGTGACAGCAATTAACCTGCCTTCCTAGCTGTTTAGCTGGAGGAAATAGAAGGGATGAGAAATCTGACAGCAAGTGATGGGTAATATTTAGGGTTTAGGGGCAAATGAAATTCTCCCCAAAATGAAAGTCATTAGGGAGAAAGTTACCCCACAGACAAAGGACAAAATGACAGTGTGTGTTTTTGTGTGTGTGTGTGTGTGTGTGCGTGTGCATGCTCATTTAACACACACGTGAGCTCACCTCCCTCTTATAACAACTCAAGTTTGTTGTTTAGTGTAGGTAAATACTTAAAATACTGACACACAATGTTCACCTACCATCACCTCGCACAAACAAGCCTCAAGCATCTTTCTCTCTCTGTCCTTCACCTGCCTCTCTGTCTTTCTCTCCGTACCACATTTGAGAAGACACAGACACACACACACACACACACACACCTAAGATGCAAATCTGGGCTTTGCCCTTGAGCATAATTTAAAGGCCTAATCACCCAGACTGTCCCTTTGGATGGAAAAGGGAAGGAGGGTGGGAGGATGGTGTCTCTCATTTGCACCCTTACACAAAGAAGCTCATTAGGTTTATCTTTCAGGCCTGAGATTGCCCCACTCAACTGTGTAAATAAGACACCGGCCCTGGACTGATGCATCAATCACCTCTCAGGACAGGAGACGGACCTCGGCTGAAATATGAACGATTTCATAAAGGAGCCTTTTGTTAACCATCATCATCTGTGTGAAGATAAGGTTCTTCTGTAAAGGCGAGAGAAGCATTAGGGAAGCAGCATGTACTGTATGTCTTTGTAGAATTATTTCCCCTTTCAGTGAAAAGACAGCTTTTCCTTGGCAATCCTTGTGTCTGACTTATTTACAATGAAAGCCATACTTCTTTTTATTTCAAGCCTGGCTATTGGCAGACAGTCCCCACAGAATAGTACATACAGGCCTGTGACATATAGGCCTGTAGTTTCCCCCTTTGCGATGACACTAAAGATATAGGGTGTGAATGACAGCATGGCTACTGTTTGCTCACCCTTCCCCAGACAAAACACAGTATTATTCTATTATCTATCTAGACGCCACCCCTTCCTCCTCCATCTGTCTCCCGTTCTCTCCCTTTTTTTTTCTCCTCCCGTCTCATTCTTCGGCTTCTCGAAACCTGGGCTGTCCATCTATGTTTAAGACACATTACATGTGGCCTTCTGGAATTTACAGTGGCGCTCTCCCAGTAACTCCATTTCGCACAGGAGTCCCCCGAGAGCATGGCGAAATGTCAAGCTGCAAGGCTTGAAAGAGAGACGAGGAGAAAGGGACAGAGAGCGGGCGTGCAATGTGGAGGATGAGAGAGATAGACAGAGTGAAATCTGCTGGAAATAAAGACTTATGGGTATTTTATGCTCAAGCAGTTGGGAGCTCTGGAGTAGGTAGTATAGTCTACAGGTCGAGGGGCAGCGCAGGTGGAATAAAAACACATCATACTGCATGTGTGTGCATGCCTTTGTGTGCATACAGGATATCAGATCAATACCACAGAGGTCACTTGCTATGAAAAGCTTTTTTTTTAAGAAATGAAATCTAAAGTAAAACTAAAACCATACACACATTAACATTTCAATCTATTTAGATAATAATGGTAAATGCATTAAATGGAAGCCATCATTCTGGATAGGGCCTTTTGTTTGACCTGACACATTTTTTCCCTTTCCTTTTTTTTCCTGTGTAGTGCATTAGCCCGGTGATAAATGAACTGGGCCAGGGTTAAGCACCTCAGTGTAAATAAGACGCAGCCATTCAACACCACATACTGTGGCCAGTAGTCCTGCAGTTTCTATCCAGACCTACTACAGGCCAGGATCAATGGCCACTTCACAACTCATTTCCTTTTACGCCTCCCTAACTGCCCCGCTCCAGCTCTAGGAAATAAATGGCACTGGATCTATAAGTCCACTCACACAGGCACAAACACGTATACAGGCATACATACACACTGATAGAAACACACACTCGCACATTCTCCGAGTGGACTGAGAAATTGCTTCAGCTCAATAACCTGCACAATAATTTATTTGCAAACCGCCTTGGTGGTGAATGGCGTATCATCTTTCGTGGCCTCACAATCGAAAACAGGCATTCTGTCATTGTTTGTTGCCACTCCCCTGTCGTTGGCTTAAACAGAGTACCAGTCGTTAATATGGCGGGGTGGAGTGTTACTGTCATCCACTGCTTGAAAACATAGATGTAAATGGCTCTGTTTTCCTCTAATGTGTAGCGTACAAGGTAACACATTGCTGTCTGCTTTTTTCTGTAAATGCTTCCCCCCCCCCCCCCTAACCAAAACCCCCCCCCCAAAAAAAAAAACGGCAAGTGGCTTATAGTCATTTGATAGGCCACGACACCGCTATCCATTTAACAGAGCTTAAAAATCCTACATATGCATATGCCGGGGTGTCTTAAGCTGACAACCAAAAGACAGGATTTGCTAGAAGGCAGCTTTGGAGTGTTGTGAATTTAACAAGCATGTCTAGTATTACAGTTCCTCTCCGCTTTAGCCATGAATAGTAACAAATCAGACTCTGAAACGCATGCCTGATGGTTTGTTGTGTGCACCCCCTCCTCCCCTTCTCTAACTAATAACAAAATGACTTCAAATCTGGTTAAGAAGATGACTAGCAAAACATAGTAGCATCTTTAATGTCACTGATGCTCTCTTTCTCTAATGCGCCCAGAATCTCAGGCAACAGATTCCAGGTATCGTCACAGTATTTTTTTTTTTTTTCTTTTTGTGTTGCACTTGTTAACACTCTCTGCTGCTCCGATTACCTTCATCCCTGACCCATTTTTGAATATATAAATGGCTCTTCCCTACTCCCAAGTTGTTTGTAGTTGTAACACTACCAGGCTGCAAGGGGAGATGCTCTTTACGCATTGCCTCCAAACACTGTATACATATGTAAGAGAGCCAGCCGGGCTCTCAGTCCTCTCCTCTTCACAGCTTTTCATACAAATGCAGTAAATAAGCTCAGGCCGGGGGGAATTGAAGGCTCCAAACAGACGAACTGACTGACATGTCACTTAGCGCTGGCTTTGGCTCTCTTCACTGCAGGCTTTAGAGCTGAAGCTGCTGGGTTTTATAGTGTATCAGGCGAGGTCGGGTCCTCACTTTGCTGTCAAGGTGGACTGACATCTGTGTCATTTACCACTTTATACTAATGTCAGATGTATTATTTGCTATATTTTTTAAATGTGGGCAAATGGAGCAAAACAGCCTGGCATATTAAGTCCTCTGGAGATGAAAACAAATCCACTTACGATCAAGTCCTTTGGGAGGGTAAACTGAACATTTGTTTCGGGCAGACACAGAGAATAAGATGTACTCTAGCCTGAGGTTAATGATGGAAGTCACACTAGGAATCCACTGCTGCAAAGATAGACAGGCCTGGTTCTCTCCAGCCTATGTTCCCGCTCAAACAACCTGCCATTCCTCATCAAGGCCTAACCACTGCTTATTTACCCACACTGGGGGACTTAACTCGCACGAATTGATCAGTGATAGCACTGGAAAGCTGCTTGTTCCACCCTGATAAAAGTGACGCCCATGAGCATATGCAGAACATGCTTTGTGGGCTAGGCGCAGCACTTCAAGCTTGACTAGACACTAAGCTGATATTGGTTTCACGCTTGAGTCCATGGTGCAAAATCTTCCAATTGAAACCCAGAGATTTGATTGTTTCTGCATATGCATTTATCAGAAGTTTACATGATAAATATACATTAGCCCGGTGGCTTGGCCATGCGTGGTATTGTTTCAGTGATACTATTCTTCATGCATTCCCTCTCACCTGTTTGGACTTCATCATCCAATTCAGTGTGAACTGGATAATCATAATTTGCACAAAAACTTCAAATGGATTTGTAGGAGTTTTGTGCATCGTTAGTCTTTCCCAGATTTTTTTGTTTCAGAAAGGAAATACTTCTGTGTTGGCACAAGTTTTCAAATGTGTGAGGAGAGAATCCCTCTCAAAATCACAGAAAACTGCTTTTCTTTTCACTATATCCATATTCTTTGTGTTAGTAGTGTGCCAAGCAGCTTGTGTCTGTACCATGACATAATTCTCAGAATCAGAAGTTGAGGTGCCCACAATATGTTTAAAACGACCCCCATCCCGCTCTTGGCTTAGTCCTGACTTCATTTTGTAATGCCTTCACAGTCCTAAATGATATGTCATTTATCTTTCATACAAATTTCAGCCAGAGGTTTTATTTTTTTAATAACCACTGTAATTGTGGTGTCCTTGTATTGAGTGCTATGAAGGGAGTGATCATGCTTTTGGCACATTTATCAAAGCCCAAGAAAAAAAAAATGCAGAAAGGAGGCCCTTTTCTCACATAGGCGGACTAAGTGTGCGACAGAGTGATACATTTTCTTGTTAGGAGAAATTACATCCACTAACTTGAGCTACTTCAGCATGAAATTGAAAAAGAAGCATTTCTTGTGAATTTCCATTCTTGATTCAATGAAAGATGTAGATTAGCCCTTTGGAAAAGGGCGGGGAACAAGAATGAAACTAAAGAAGTATGACTCTGCTCCCGCTTGCTTGTTCTTAGAAGCGTGATATAGGATGCTGTTGGAAAAAAGGCTTTGTTTATGGAAGGAAGGCTCAGTCAGGCTGGTGGCAGATTAAAGAAAAAAATGTTTAACATCTCTCTTTCTCTCCCTCTCTCTTTCTGCGTGTGTTTGTGTGTGTGCTATAAATGTGTGCATTCAGACACAAACCTTCTGCATTTTTACATTTTTATCACTGGGACTCTACAAGCCTCTTTGCCTACCTTACCCAAGTCACAGTCGGTGCTCATGATAGCTCCCTCTCTCCATCTCTTTCTCACGTATCACACACACATACGTGCGCACACACACGCAAACACGTTTCACCAGCCCCAGATCAGTCGAGCAGCCTGTTCTGTTGGGGGGGGGGGCCTGATTGATAGACGCTGGGTGTCAGGGTGGAAGGCAGATAACTATATCTTCTACAGGACATTTAAAGGTCAAACACACATCGCTGTAATTGGAATATTCACAAGACAACTACCAAGGTACAATGCAAGGTGGAGGGAAGGAAGACAGAAGGAGGAGCACAGGAAAAGATAGTTGTTACATAAGCATCGAGATTGAGAGAGGAGAGGTGTGGGGGGGGGGGGGGGGGGGNNGGGGGGGGGGGGAGTGGACGTAATCCATTGCCCTTCCACAGGCAGTTGTAGTGGATATTTATTGAGTTGATCTTTGGGGGAAGTGTGGCATTCTTTGAAGGATACATCACCCTCAGTGGAGAGCAGCCAGAGGTGACTGGGTGCTAATGGCGAGACAAAATAGTCACATAAACTTGTAAAAGCTATGTAATGGCCAGTAAAAGTGTCCTGATTTGCTTCAGTGGCAGGAAAAAAAGTTTTCTCCACTCATCAGATATAAGAAAAAAACACATCAGTCATTTATGCCATAGATTATATAAAGCAATATGTATTAATAAATGTCTCACTGCAGCTAGAGGACAAAGTCGGGGTTAGCCATGCAGCGGGTGAGGCGAGGTCATTCACAACTAAGGTCAGGGTGCTCTCTCATCGACCCCAGAGCAGGATAACACTTAGACTCAGCACTTAACCTGAGCTCTGCACAACGAGACAGACAGACACTTATACTATTGACCTGCAACAGCAGAGCCCCCAAGACAGGATCTCATGTACACACATGAACCCGCGTTCACATACACATGCGCTAAGCAGGCGTACAGGCTCGGTTTGTGTGTGTCAGTGCACACACACAAACAGTGTGCATTTTAACTGACATTGGCCCCTTTTTAATACATTTTGGTTGGCATAAAGATGGATGACAGTGACACTAAGTAGCTTTCCTGTTTTTCCTAATCATTGTTTAGTGTTCCTGTGTAGGCTTTGAGCTTATATGTGCTCTTTACATGCTGTGTGTGTCTTTATCAGTGGTCTAATGGAGGGTAAACGCACTTAAGTGCAGTTTACCTTCCCAGGATGCAGCAACCTTTTATTTACCACTATAGCCCCAGTCTGTATATTTGTGCACATGTCTCGTATGTACAGTGCACAGCACATTCTCAACAACATCTATCGGTATTGGCATGCTACACAAAATGAGCTCTTCCGCAGCGGTTGCTGCTTGCTCTCTGGTGCCACAGTCAGATTGCTAGTTGCCTCTGGCCATGTTTTTGGAGTGGGAGCCTCTTAATAAGGCCTTGTCAACAAAGACAGACACAAGCACCATGAAAAACAACTTCATTCTGTGCCTGATCCTTGACAAGAATGATGAGAAATCCATAGTTTGTGCGGAAATACAACTGTGTTCATAATAGCTTCAAAAGAAATGTCGTTCATTGTTTTTTTTATATAGGGTTATATAGATGGTATGTTACTTTATGATATCAAGCTTACTCAATTTGTACGTACTTAGATATTGCACATTATTATAATATATGCATGTTGTTGTTATTATTATTAGTATTATAAGCAATGAAGGTCTCCATATTCCACAATTCCAGTTTTTCCACTGGCCCCTTTTCCAAATGAACTATGGCTGGCCCCAATGCAACATTTCATATCAGGTATTCATCCAGCTGTGTGACCTCCACTTGCCTGGAACTGCGAAAAGGAGAGGGATCATAATCACCTGAAGAGGAAATCAAGCGCTTCAGGAGAGAGAAAGAGTGTGGTAATATAGAGAGAATACGTGTATTTGTGATTTTTGTGTGGCTGCAGGGTTGGGGGAGCTGCACAGTTGAACACTCATACTTCATGCCAGCTTTGCTTTTGCAAAGAGAACACTTGACCTCACGCACATACACACGCACTGTCCACCTCCAACAAACACACACACACTCTGCTCTCCCTTCCTCCACCCACACAAATACCTCTTCTCTCTGTGTCTCTTTGTGATAGTATATTCTGGTAGCTCTCAGTTGTCAGGCTCTAAAGGACTTCCCTAAGAGCAGCAGTAGATAAAGAGCATTGCTGAATGGGACTGCTGTCACCTTATCTAAACGTAGCGGGTACAGCACAGGTCAGAGTAAAGACTTTGCTAATGCTACCAGCAGAAAGAGAGACAGCGAGAGAGAAAGGAAAATGGGGCCGTTGTAGGGTAAATTGAATTTCATAAGTGATGAAGCATGGAGGAGATGGAGACAATGGGCAGAAGAATGGCTAAAGACATCTGACTTATGACTAAGAGCTAATAAGCAAGTATTCAGTACCTAAATTCATGGTACATCCAAGAAACTTTCCAACCTGATAGAAATAGTCCAAATGCTTTTTTCTTCACTATGACAAGGCAGTCTTGCTTCAAACTCCACCTCAGGTTGGGAGTTCAGCTTGAAGGTAGCTGAAAACAATAATTCTCCCTGGCTAGAACAGATATATCATTGTATTTGCACAGAATATCCATGGCGATAACAGCAGGAGGTGGGATGTTAGCGAATGTTAGCGGTTGCAGCGAACCACGGCGGGGCCATGCTCTTTGTTATTGCTGGCACGGGCCTCCCAGCGTCTCAGCAGCAGACACATACATATTGGTGCATATGCTCTCTTCAACCCCCTCTCACAGACATAAACACACACTTTATCTGTGATGGGCAAAACAGACCCATGTTTTGTCTTCGCTAGTGGAAAAATAAGTGTGAGGTTACACAATGGAGCTAGAGCCCCTCCGCCTCCGTAACCACCACTACTCTTCCCTCCTATACAAGCTTTCTTCTTGGGGTAGGAGTGAGCAAATTCATCTCGTCAATCCTCCTGGGAGGGTGTAGCTATGCAGCTCTGTTTACTGTGGCAGAAAGTTAATATAAATTTTCATCAGTGGGGGAAGTTTACACATATGATTCTATTTGTCCTTCATTATTAGCACCTGAGTCTGGAGCTGGGTAGGCATAATTGTCTACAGACACAGGCCAAATAGATGCAAGGGAAAGGCAAATAAGCACACCCCAAAATAATTTGATGCTTGTGTGTTACAATCCTCCACCCTAGGAATTCTTAATCTAGAGAATCAATAAACAAGGGGTGAGAGACGTGGGAGAGAGGGGGAAGAAAGACAGAAAGAAGAGAGGGAGAAATGAATAATGTGATATGAGCGGAGAAGAGAGGAGGGAGGGGAGCGAGAAAGAAGTTGAGTTGAAGAGCAGTGCAGTGAAGAGGTGGAAAGGAGTTAAGAGAGCATGTGATCAATATGGAAGGTTTTATTCCCAAACACTTATTATCCACATTAGAAAAGAGAGACCACAACAACAAATGAGCACGAGGCAGATTTTCATTTTTCGGATGAAGCACTTTATATGTAAGGACAGAGGAAGCTGAAGTAGCTGAAAATACTGAGATAGAGATAGCAGAGTTGGACACAGAAGCCCATTGTTCTGCTGGATAGCTTTACCTCCATCCTGAGGCCCGGGCAGATTCTCCATGGACCTCTCCCTCCTTTTCTCTCTCTCCCTCCCTTGTTCACTGCAGACTGTTGATTTATTGAGTCATACATTAAAATGCTCATTACTCCTACATACTTTCCAAATTCTCCTTTTCTCCATTCTTTCTTCTTCTCTGGTTTCTCATGAAAGCACCCTCTGAGAAACCATAGGTTTCTGCTGGGAATTTGGTGGCCCGCCTGCCACCATCGGAGCAGTTATTTGGAGAAGGGTCCAGCTGCGGCT
>NW_023339652.1:11316057-11319705 GCF_004916995.1 Morone saxatilis | reverse complement strand
CAGCGAAAACGGGAACCCCCACCAGCACGAGAACGCCCATTTGTCGCTGCAGTTGGATGATATTGGTTATTTGGGCCAGATGATCCGTATTTGGGCCTGGGTGGAGCTGAGGAGTGACAAGGATGGTGGCAGCCGCAATGCCTGATTTTGACTTGTTTGCACACTAAGCAAATATGCTCTGTAATGAACCCTTTAAAAAAAAAAAAAACTGAATGTGTTTTGATAGTACACCTAAAGGCAACGTTCAGCGGTTCCATTTGTATTTGACATAAAAAAGAAGCCTCGAATCTTCAGCCTTTTTCACAACATTTACATGTGTTTATTTGCATTCCTACAACTCTTCCTGCTGCAATCTGTGTCTGCAGTCAAAAGAAGTCTTTTTACTCCGTATTCAACCAAGCAGAGGTGACAGAATCCAGGTGTGCATTGTGTGCTTTGTGTGAGCTTTGTGGAGGCGATAAGGGAACTGAATCTGGAGCCATTGTCGAGGCACCGGCGCGTCATCGCCAGTTCTGACCTTTTAGAAAAGGATAATAGTCTTTCTACTCGCTGCTGGCCGAGTTACTTAAGGTGAATGAGATCAGTAGCAACCATAGAAGCACACACATCAAGCACTGACCCGACGATAAAAACATCATCATCAAACAATCATGTAATATCTGCAGGAATTCACCAGTGTTCAAAGCATCATCACAAAAAGGTTCTCACCAATACATAATGAAGGTTGTTCTTTGCTCCTCCATCATCTCTGATGCAGTGTTTTACAAAATAAGACGTGGAGCATCACCGGCCTCAGGGTTTAGCTCTAATACACACGGACTGTATCGTCACTTCAGCTGCAGCTTGAACTTTCTGTTTCATGACATAATCTCAACGCCACGCAGCTGCATCCTTTCTCCGATTCTTGCGCAGAGACTGTTTAGGGCCTCTGCTGTTCCGACAATGTACCCCGGTCACACTTTGCTTGTTTTCACAAACTCAGGCCCCACTTTTGTATTCAGACATTGTATGGGACATCTTATCCTTCCCTTCTCATTTGTCTATCCTCTTCAGCCAGCCCCTCCAAATCCGTATCCATCCATCCATCTGCCCTGAATCCACTTATATAAGAAGATAGGGTGTAAATATTTTGGTGTGGAGTGTCAGCGCATATCTCCCCCGCCAGCAGCCCGGCAGCCTCAGTCCAATCAGCCGTGTTTGTTTGTTCAGCTTAAACTGTTTGTGCCTTGTTTTCCGTGGCATGCGACTCTCTCCGGCTTGATAAAGTGTCACACTTTTTCCTTTTTGCCTCCCCCCCCCCCTCCTTCTGTGTCTGTGTTTCTTGGAAGCAAAGATAGATAAGCCTGGTGGTGCAGTGCTCTATGTGTGTTCGGTGTGTGTGTGTTTGTGTGTGTGTTTAGGTGTGCGTGGGTGGGTGCGGGGTGGGGGCGGTTGTCAAAGCTGTCAGCATGACTAGAGTTGTTCTGGCCGACAGCCTAGTGTTGAACAGCAGCCCTTTACTCCCTACAACAAACACACACACATGCATAAACATCTGTTCTGAACACTACAGTGAGACCGTGTTATCGTGATGCAACCCATTTCTTATTGATCAACGATAGATACGCCACGTTTACGGCTACTTTCTGGAACGTGGAAACATCCTGTAACGGCTGTGAAGACGTACCTGTTGAGGGCAGCTTATTTCATACCTGTGTCATCATTCCAACATCTGCTATAGCCCCTAATAACAACAACTCCCAACGTGACAGAAGCCAGGAAGTGATCTGCACTGTCCAAACACAATGTCACAGCCCCTCAGATATATCCAATTCCAATGTCATGGCTGCATATCGTGCAGTCTCCAGGTGGATTTGAAAGAGTGACATTCTTAGTGGATGGCTTATTTCTTTCACGCAACCCCAACCCCTCCATCACACACAATAAGCAATCTGGAGATTTGTAATGGTTTGGCCCAGTATTGCAGGGCCTGCTAATGTATTTCATGCTTGTTTAAGATCTTTGCATGCTCCTTACAAAGGTGCATTGTGATAGGTGTTCCTTATTACCCTGTTCTGTATAGAGTCTAAACACTGGGGCTAGGGAGAGTGGAGGATAGTGGGAGGGAGGGATGAATGGATGGTTGTCTGATGTGTTGTGTTTTTTTTCCAGTTCCCTCTCTCTTCCCCTCTCTGTCAGTCTCTTCACACTCTCTCCTTTTCTCCCTCTCCAGCGATCTCTGCATGCCTATTAATGTAGCAGAGGAATGCCTGTGTAAACATTCTTGTTTCTCAGTCCGTTTCGCATAATAGTTGCCTGTATCGCCTTTCTCCTGACCTCACTATCTGAAACCAATTACACCAGATCCATTTGGGCTGAATCTTATTTTCATAAGGATCCCCATGTCGCGGTCTTGGTCGCTCTGTGTGTTATTTTCCCTTCTCTTGTTTTTTTCCTCTTTTCCAACCTCAGTGATGGATATCAACATCAAATATGCCTCTGAGTGCCTTGTTATTTATATAGCAGGGTCTGGCTCTTTCTCTCTCTCTCTCTGTCTGGCTCGCTCTCTCATTCTGAAGAATGTGTCACATTGTGCTGTTTATACAATGTGTGCATTAATAGACTGGGGATGTCATTTTTTCTTGCATAGCAACCCAGGTTAAATAGACGGTGCGCCTGCACTCGTCTGTGTTTTTGTCCGCTCCAGCAGCTCTTCAGCAAACTTTTGATGACTTTCCTTGGCATTTTGTGCTTTTTGTGCTTTGAGATGGGCTTCAGCTTGCCATCTCTGTGGAGTGGGAAGTGGGTGGCACAAATTGGGGCTTTTTACTGTAATGGCTGAATACTCAGAGCCAGTGAAAGCGAGGGGACAGAACTTTTTTTTTTTTCCTCCCTTACCTTCCTCACCGTCACAAACTCAGAAAAATGGCTAATCCCGCTTCCACGGAAGAGGTGACAGACAGTTTCAGGCATGACAAACCACTCTGGAAAAGTTTGGCCGGTGTTGATAGGGTCTGTGTTATGTTTGGAGAAGTGCTCTTTATGCAGTCTGAGCAGACTTCTTTTCTAATAAGCCAGGTGTATTTGATCTCTCTGCTTCACCCCTGCGCATCACCTCTCATACCCGCGCCTCCCTCGGTATTTACCTGGCATGGATATTGGAAGTGCCATTAAAAACATCTCTTTCTTTGTACTCTTGACCGTGTGTAATATATCGAGTGGCTTGCTTGACTTTGGATATAACACAGTGAGTCATTATTGATTCACACATGGATAAACATTCCTCCTGACAGGTGCGTTGGGTTGCACTCATCGAGCAGCCTTCCCTCTAACTACTGTGTGCAGAACTCAATAAACCTTATAATTACTTTGATTCACCAATCGTAGTCAGATTAATTAGGCCCAGGGTTTTAATTAATAAAATGATTGGCTGCATTGAAGGAATTTGTTTTGTCTTTTTTTGCCTTCAGTAACAGGAAAGAAAAGTCAAGCAATGTTTGATTTCCCGTCCATTTGGAAAGACACTGATCTCCGTGTGCCTGTGTAGGCCTGCTTACTGCAGGTGTTGATGTGTACTTTAATGTGTGCTAGAAGCAACTTTTTGTGTGTGTGTGTGTGTGTGTGTGTGTGTGTGTGTGTGTGTGTATAACCAAATATATTGTGTTACTT
>NW_023339652.1:11289956-11315957 GCF_004916995.1 Morone saxatilis | reverse complement strand
TAGGCTTCCTCTTCCAAGGAGACGGTAATCAATGCAGGTTTAGGACCAACCTCGCCAGTGTAAGTGTTCTTGGTTTTACTTTAGTCAGAGCCTGGCTCCTCCTGACCCCAACAACAAACCCACCTCTCCAAAGACAACCCCCCCCCCCCGCCCCCTCTCCAGCTCCTGTCTTCGTATAAACCTTGATCCAGGGGGGGTGGGCTGGCGTTCCCTGAGGTTAAAAACATTTGGCAACTTTTTTTTTTTTCTCCCCTCTCATTTTTTTTTTTATGCCCTCTCTCTCTCTGTCTTCTGCCTCCTTGTTTGCAGATCTCAAGTACTCGACGTTCAAAACATTGGTTCCCACCAGCTTGGCAGAGCTTTGCGCCATCATGCACGCTCCCTGTCAGAAGGGCAGCTGCGTTGTCGATGGATGATGGGCAAACCCAGGAAAATTAAAACGGAGCCACCCCTGATTCCTGAGGACAGTGTCGACTCTCCATTCTGAGTTTTTTTTCTTTTTTCTTGCTTTCTGCGCGTCCTACTCGTCCTCTTCTTTTTCTCAAAAAAGGAAACTACCTGTGAAGTTGTTGTTGTGTTTTGTGTTGTGTTGCTGTGATGCAGTACGTCGTTTTTTTTTTTTTTTTTTTTTTTCTTTTTTTTTTTTTCCCCCACTTGATGCTCATGGGCCTGAAGATAACAAGCATATGCGGCCGTTGTGAGCAGCAGCAGCAGTAGTAGCAGCTGTGCACAATGTTCTTTTCTGCCAGACTCTTTCATCCATCTGCTCTTGAAGAATTGGAGTGAAGCTGCTAGCCCAGCTGCCACCGTACCTGTGAAGCTGGAGCTCGCTCGTCACACACATTCAGTACACACAGCCAGGCGGGAGGGGATCTGTAATCCCATCAAACCCGAGAGGAAAAAATTACACCACATCCCAGCCCCTCTGATTCTTATCATCTCCATGTCTGGCAAACACATGAAAATGTTTTCAAGACAAATTTTACAACTAACAAATATGTTTTTTTTCTACCATGTGTAAACAGCCGTGAACTAATTTCATCAGGCAGGGAAAGGTCTCTCTTTCTCTATCCGTCTGACCATCTTTCTGTCTATTTATTACCTATCCTCAGCTCATAAGCATCCGGTAATGCATAGTGTAAAACCTGTGCTGCTAGTTAATTCACTCTAAATGTAATCTGATGTTGATTTTGTCAACTTTAATTACAGCTCCCAGGGACACTTCACATGGTGCTGCCTCTGCTTCAAATTGATATTATGAATATGCAAATGTGGCGGTAATTTGCCGAGAGAAGTGGGTATTTCAGTTGAGCACACACTAGACAGGTCAATTCTACTGACGCTCTCCCTTTTTATTTTTTATTTTTTCAGCCCACCACCCCCTCCACCCTCTTCTTCAGAGATGCTCTAGACAAACAGTATTTATCCTTGATCACAGCTCTGTGAATTGTTACTAAAAGGTATCTCCAACATAGTGTTAACTGCGTCAGAATGTGTTGCGCAAAACACCAGCTGATACAGGGTTTTCAGGCAGAGATGACGCTTTTTGTCCCTGAAAATTTGAATTATATCTGCTGTCAGCTGCAGGAAATCTAATAGTTTATTTTCACTGTCTCTTTTCCTCCCTCTCCTCTTTCTTTCTCTTTTTTTCACACTGCCTTTTGTCTTGTGTTCCTTTCTTCCCAGGCCCTACAAGCAGCGAGGCAATTACTCTTGCAGCAGCCAGGCAGTGGCCTGAAATCTCCAAAGAGCCAGGACAAGCAGCGTCCACTGCAGGTAAAGCAGCTCCCCGTCTAATCTCTTAAGTCCATCCATAATACATGCTCCTCCGAAAAGAAGATTTCCTCTGTTCCACAAGTGTGTTTGATTTGCCAACGCAATCCTCGGACCTGCCATTGGAATCCTAAAGCTGGACAAGCCAGTCTCCAGGAGGCTAAGCATCACATGGACACAAGAAAAAACAAAACAGAGACAGATCTAAAAGAGCAAAATTTCATCCAAAGGCCACCTGTCTACCTTCAAGACTGCATTTTACTTGTCAAAAACTATTTACTGGACAATAATTAACACTAAAAGTATATCCAGTAGTTGCACACAGTACTGTAGGTGATGCCTTTCTACACTAGATCCATAGTGTTGCTGACACAGGAAGATCCAGAGGTTAGTTATTATTTGAAAGACATGTCAGCCTAACTAGTGGGTTACACAGACAGCTAATTTTAACTGCCTGTCATTTCCACTCTTCAATGCTAATTTGCTTATTGATTCATAGAGCTGTCTATTTCTGTTGTCAGTGATTTGGAAAAGGTCACACATATGCGCGCACACACACAGGAACAGTTGCACACCGACACCAAACTCTCACACACATTGAACATTAACACATTGCCTGCAATCCTCTTTCTTCCTGGTGTTAAGATTTTTTTCTCACACTAGCGGGTCTTTTCATTCTGCTCATTTAAGTCAACATTCAGTTAGTTAGGTTTTTCCTGCCTCAAATTATGTAAGGCCCCTTGACATCTGCTCCATGTTTTTATTATTAGTATTTTTTTATTTAATTTATTTTTAGCCGTTTGAAATTGAAGTGTGGGAGTTTGTGCCCTCCACTCGGCTAATAAGTACTATCAAGGAGCAGTGGTTTACCTCATTAGGGGCTCTGTGCATTTCATTAATGTCAGGGAAATTGGCGTTAACCTCACCCGTTGATATTTTCACAGAGTCTAACAATGGCGACACCTTCAATTGGAGTCACACCCCTGTGTACCTAATTACGTACTGGCAAAGAGATAAGGTTGGCAAAGACTCAGTCATGCTTTTGCATTTAAATAATTCCACTCAACCTCATCAAGAGCGTTAATATTATCAGTATATTCACACACGGTGGCATCAGTTTATTTATTTGAGTGTATATTTTTTATTTAGCTGTGGGGTAAAAATTAATTGTTGATTAAACAAAAGCTCTCGGTAGCTTATTGTAGGGGTCTATTGCACTTCTCCTCTTTGGGGTTCTGTATGCCAAAGCGAATGGATTCAAACAAATGGGATCCTGATCTACAAATGCCTGCATAGTCACCAAGTACAATACATACACGGCAGGAGGAACAATATTGAATGAGAGCTGTGTGGGTGCATGATAACCGTCGGCCCACGTCCGAGCCCCTGCCTCTAATAACACCAGCAGATGGTAAATATTGAATATTTACATTTGCTTACTCCATCCTTGCCTCGCATTGGCGATATGAATCAATATGAATCGGAGGGTCTGCCGATCGGCCTGTCCTCAGCCACCAACTAATCCATCTGTTGATCCAGCTTTTATTAACACCCTCACCTCTTTGTTCCAAAAAGTCTCCATGCAGAGAGTCCTGGGAGATGCACTGCCGACTCTTCCAGTGATATACACTAGCACAAACAGTGCTCAGTGCATTCTGGTTCAAGATCATTTCTACAGTGGGAAGATGTTGCTGTGCGCCCTTCAATCCACTCATTTCAAATGACATTTTAGCAGTAATACTCCATTGTACAAATATCAGTATAAAGCAGTAGAAACTCTTACTTGATTAAAAAACCTTGTTTAGCTGTTCTTATTGTTCTATTTATTCCCTCTTATCTTGAGGGAGTTTAACCAATAAAGTTGCATTATTTACCTGGATTATGAGGCCACAATGGGTGCTATATTGCAGTGTTTTGTTAGTTTCATGGCTTGATAAGAGTCAGTGGCAATCAAGCTGCATGTTTTCCACTGGAGGAATCACGCGGATTGATCCCCTTGTATGATTAGCACAGTAGAAAGTGGGAAAAGGATTAATATTACCATGACATCCTGCTTATGGTAGAGATACTGATAAATCCTCTGCCAGTCTTTTTCCCTCTTGTTCTCCCATCTTTGGTATTTAAGAGCGGGAAATGATCCATAGATCATGGCATGTAAATTATTTAGTACACAAGCATCTAAGTGCCTCAGCTTGCAGTTTTAATTACGCGTATTAGCAGCTAAAGGCTCTCGCCTGACTAATTCTATCCGCTCGCTCATCGTTGCTTCTCAGTAGTTGATGATGCGGAGGCAGGCAGCTTTGGCATTCACATGCACGCACGCACACAAGTTTAAAAAAAAAAAAAAAACAGTCCCACAAACACACATACAAACACACACAAGCTGCTTCTCCACATTTGCGTAATGTGACAGGTCTATTATTACACAGTAAGCCCACGGGAGCACTCAATAAACACCTATTTCTCCCTGTAAATCCCCCTGCCTCCGCCATGCTGCTTACACGGCTCTCCCAAGGCACACAACACCCTCTCGTGTCTGCTCCATTCTCCTCTGCTCCTCTCTCCCCTCGCTCTCTTCTTCTCTGTGGCAATACCACCCCCCCACCTCTGAAAGGCATTTATACACTGACATTTGGAATACAAATAAAGAAACGCGGACAAGGAGAGGCGGAGAGGATTACAGTGGCCTATGAATCTGACAGTTGTTTCGCTCGTACACACACGCGTACATAATGCATCTACACACAGCCTGCACTCACACGCTAACACAAGCACAATGACAGTTACTTAAAGTTTTCAAATTTCCAGAAGTGACTTTGTAGAAGTCATGTTTGTTAGTGGCTTTATTGATCATTATTGATAAGGAACAGTGCAGAGTTGGACTTAAAGCAGCTTAACACATGGTTGTTCTCCATATTTGGAGGAAAGGCTCAAGTCTCAGCAGAAATCCCACAAAATCAACTGTAACCGGTGGCACCCAAACACATCCGACTATCTTACCACATCTGCTCTTAACATGTCACCCTGAGGCTGCCATTGTGACACATCCACCACCTCTATATGTCAGGTGGGCACATATAAAACAGCCAGAATGAGCCCCAACTCTTTCTCGTGAGTGTGCCAGATGGGGGCTCGACAGTGTAAAGGTAGCGCCTGACTCCTCCTCCCAGCAGTTAACGTCGAGTTCGTAACCATTGAACACCGGAGAGCTCACCCCAAGCAAGTGTTGCGACTGCTGCTCTGCCCCTTTCACACTATCAAGCTGTGAATACCTTTTTTACAAGACTAATAACCTCAGTCCCCATCTGTGCTATGCTGCACTCTAAGTATGAATGAAAATATTTAAGGTTTTATGGTTGGCATATGGATCAGGAGAGATGTTGGTCTAGCCCTGTTTTCTGTAAATTCTACAGCTTTCTTCCCAGCCCAGCCAGATTGCTTTTGGGCACTGGGCCATCTTAGGAAGTGTCACACTTTTTAAAGGTCAGGTCCACACTTTCACCACTGAGCCAATATCACCTCGATAGCAGCATTCATCTGCTTATTGGCTTTCATCTGGAACACACACACAGATGCAGGGAAAAGGGCTGCGACGCTAGGCTTGAGTATAGGTTAGCTGACTCCAGCGTGCGTGGCTAAAGGATGGTATTTCACATTTACATTTATGAATATATCTTTCCACTGCATCCCCTCTGGTTGGATCTGAAAATAGAGAAAAATTATCACTACGAAGGGAAAAAAGAGAGGGGGAAAATATTATGTTATTCATGAGGAAAACTTCTGTTGACTCTGAGAGAGAAAGAGAGAAAAAAAAACGTCAGCACATTTTAAGTCAAACACCCTTGGTTACTGCTTTTGTAACCAGAAAACAAGATTTTTTTTTTCACTCCCCATCTCCCACACCCCACCTCTCTTTTTTCCCTGCATTTACAACACCTACAGGACAAGATTGCTAAATTGCGAGGACAGAGCAGGTTCATCATTGTGATGCAAAAGAAGTTGAAATGCAACCCCAAGGCGAGGTAGCTGAGTTTGGTGGGGGATCAAGAGAAAGTGAGAGGGAGGGAAGGGTAGCACAAAAAAAAGTAGCTCAGACCTTTGATGTAGCAGCAACAAATTTACCTTGTGACAGAAGATACATGGGTGCAATAAACGAGTTATACCAGCCCTTACACATGCAATCAGATGATTCTGGCCAGGGTGTTAATTGGATCCTAACCGGCAGATCTGATACGCCTGGGCCCCGGTGGTGAGGGGGAAAGCCTTTCCAAGTGATGAACTATAATTCACTGAGCTGCTTGAAGCACTTGTAATTTACTGTGTGTCACTGATGAAGAGGCTGATCCAGTGGAGGCCATATTACCTGCAACATCAGAGGGAAGTGTCTACCCCCCTCTCGCTCTCACTTGTGCTCTCTCTCTCACTTTATTTCTATTTCAGCACTCTCCTCCCTCTGCACTTTCTTTTTTTAATTCTCTCCCTCTCCTCTATCTGTCACTTCCATTAACTCTTGAAATATGTGCACCTGCAGGGAGGCATCAGTCGGGGGCGAATTGTGCCAGTTTAACGATAAAGGTGCGACAATTTGTACCGATAATGACACAAACAATGTGCACAAGCGATGTGACGCTGCTACAGTGGTGTACACTACATTCAAGAGGCTTAATCAATGACTATCTGCATGTAGAGATAAATCAATATGGAAATTGTGCTAAGCCCGTCCCAATCTCCTCAGGCTTTTTATTAGAGGCTTTTACATGATGGGTCTTTATGTTATGATAAATTGCACTTCCCATGCACTGCTGCCAAACTGCTATGGAAATTGATTTAGGAAAACATTCAGTAATCCACTTAGCTTCAGTCCTGACAATCTAGAGTATTGATCTCCCTAAGCTGAAAACACGACATGCGTTAGAGTGAACGTGGCTCACATGCATGCACCTCTTGCGGACCAACATACTTGAACTTCAGAGCGAGACACTCACCAGGCCGGCCTCACTGTAGCCTTGGTGGTCCTTTAGTGAAGAGTCCCAGCTATCAATAATCGCGTGGCCATATTTGGCAGTAATTGGCTAGTAAATGAGCAGTGTCAGCTGAAAGGGAGTTGAGAGGTCAGAAGTCCACAAGCTATGAGGCAGGGGAGGTCTGAGTTTGGGCCCGTCAACCCCCTGGGATGCTCAATAGATTGAGATGAAATGGGGGACGGGAGGTGGCGGTGGAGGGGTTTCTCTCTTTTTTTTCTCGATTTTTTTCTGTGTGTAAAACGAAGCTTGTGGCTTAATTAGCAGTGACTTTCCCTGCCAAGGATCCACAGTAATTACTTACTAGGACCCTTCCATTTCTCATTGTATTTATCTTAGCAGTGTGTGTAGCTGCATCTCAATCCCTGTCCAGCACTGCAGGAACAAACTCTCGTTGATAACTGCACCGTGTTCGTTGCCCCAACAATGTTTATGGCCGACATCTAATCACTAGTTTCCCTCCTGCTTATTACTGCTAAGTGAATTGTATGGAAGGAAATCGAATAAAAGGAATTCCTCTCAGCTGGACTTTAATTGTTTAAGTTTGAACTCTGATACAGCACTTATCTCCTGCTTTAGGTAATTTGAGTTCACTCATAAAAACTCACGGCTGTAAAGATAAAGCGCCACACAGTGGAGTGGACGTAATCGCTGGAAGTGCATTTGTCCATCGGTCCACATAGTTAGAGGCAGACAGCTGTGTTATCCAGCCAGTGAGCAGCATACAGTGGAGACGCAGTGTTCTGCATTTAATGCTAGAATGCCCAGTTAAGTCAAACATAACAAGAGACTTGGGTGCCAGCTTTGCCTGGAAGAGATACCTGAGCTCTCTGTGGAAGAGCTTGACCTTTTGCGAGGCATTGGAGAGGCTGGTTACAGGCTGCGGGTGTGACAAGAGTGGTGTAATGATCTGCTTGTTCTGGTGAGGGCCCCACCAGTGTTTTCACATCAGGAGCCAATTTAAAGGTCCTTTGTTTTGCTCTCCAACTTTGAGGGCATGCCACATGGCTTCAAAGTTCATGTCAATACAGCTCATCATTCTCTTTAAGACAAGGGACATAAACAAATAGGGGTTCAAATGGTGAACACAGTTAATCACAAGCATGTTTTTCACAAATGGCTGCAAAGCAGGGGTTATATTCAAATAACTTGATCAAAAGTAATTCGCAAATTACTGTCTTCCATCCAAAATTGCACTATTAAAAACAGGAGAAGCCCCTTTTTTGATATTTAGGTCTCCAGTGGCCACATCAGCTATAGCTAATTTCAAACGATTTAAAAAAATCCCATTAAAAATTGTTGTGCACCAGTGTTGGAAATATATCCTTTTGGATTACATAGGAACAGAGGCCCAGCCCAATTGGATATCAGGGCTCCTCTCCTATGAAAGAGAGTCTATTCACGGTGTGTGGATGTTTACGCCACTGCCATCGTTGAGTAAATGCTCATTAATTTTATCCCTTCGTGGCAAAATCATTTCTAGGAGAGGCAATTCAGCCTCCTGTTCCTTTCAATTCACCGCTCCCGTCAATCAAGCCCTCGTGCGGTATCCTGCAAAATGGAGGTGTTATATTCCTGCAATTATCATGTCATATACTTGAAAATGTAAATGAACGTGTGTGTAAAATTAAATTTATGGGTTGTCAGTGAAGAATAAGAACCAGGAGAGCAATTACTTATCTGCTTTCATCTTGGAGCCTCTGATACGTCAAGCAGAAAAGCATGCAGTTAAATGCTGGAATTAGCATTGTGCTGCACTTCACAATGGACCTGGGCCAGTGCCTTTTCTCCTTTCTCTTTCTTCTTCCTGCCTTTTCTCCCCTTGTCTTCCCCTCTTTTTGTTTGGAACAGTGGTGAAATGAAGATGATTATCACCCATTACGTCTCTAAAAAGCTAATATAAGTGTAAGAGTAACTTCCCAATTTCATAACCTGTTTGTTTGCTATTTTTCTGCTGTTCTTTGTTACAGTCAGTATGTGACTGTGAATGCCTGTATTTCATCACTTACAAGCATTTGAAGAACAATGCAGACTTTATATTTAATTCCACTTTACATATGCATGCGCATACATTTGTGTTAAATCCTACATGTTTAAGCCTGCATCCCTTTTGTGAACCAAAACATCTTTTAGCCAGCATCCAATTAATAGTCTTAATGAGTGCATCACTCATGTTGTTTCTCAGCTGCACTCGTCCCATTGTCATGGCATCCAACACAAAACCAGGAGTGACTGCGGGGGTAATTACTTACCTAGCAAATGTACCTTTAAGGGTTAATAACATTGAAGGTGTAAGCACAGCATTTGCATAATTACACACGGACTGTTTAATTTGCAACTTTTGACGGCTTTTGTTCAGCACCTCGCTTATTGTGAATGCATTTTCTTTTTGCACTCTTGCATAGAGGAGTCCAGAGAAGAAAAGAGATGTACCACAACATCCTCCTCCTCCACCTCTCCCACCTTAGATGGAGTCCCTTCTCTCTAAGACCCTAATGAACAATGGAGGCAGGATTTGTTTGAATATGAATATGAATGTGCAGCGGGGCCGGCTGGAAGTTGACCTTCAGCTGTGATTTTCAGTTCATCAGGATTAGTCAAGGCAGGCGATCAGGAGCCACTAATGCATAATGACTTCTAAAATGAAAAATGTGTAGTGACCATGCAAATGTCTCGGCTAATCAAAGAGGGGGGAAAACCTGGGGTGGGGGGTGGGCGTCGAGGAGAGGAGAGCTAAACAAGGACGTGTCAAGGCCTGACAGAGAGAGAGGGAGAGGGAGAGAAAGAAGGAGCGAGGGAGGAGAGACATGCATGGAAAGTAATCAAGGCAGCTTGATTAGCTGGCGATGAGGACAGGGATGTCTTATTGGCCCCTTGACACGCCATATAGGCTAGCTACTGTCATGGCAGCTCTATGCCAGACACTGTCGCAATTAGCGTCCGTGAAGGTTTTACTACATGTTGATATTTTAATTGTGTTTATAGTATTGTAAAGCTTGTCAGTCAACAATCTTTGTTGACAAGATACAACATTCGGCCCGAATACATGTTAAAACTCATTGTGCTAGAAATATCAAACTATTTTGTGTCTTAGCTTGACTACATTCCATTTTAAAGGGCAGAACAGGAAGGAAGAGGTGATTTGAGTCATTTCAGTCAGTCAGTTGAAGTGTGTCAAGGTGAATCAACTGGGGCAATGTGTGGTTGCATTGTGTTGGATACTAAATCATTCACTCATGTTGATTTTATTTTCCGTAACACTACTGAAAGGTAAACAGAATTGAACAGTTATTATCTTCTCTCTCCAAAAGTTGTTAAATTTTTAAGCAGCCACGAGAAGCCGAAACTCCGTGATATGACTGTTAGCCCACACTCCCCAGTTGGAATGTGTGCATACTATCAAAGACCGAAGGGAAACATATCCTTTTTTCCATTGATGTGCTGCCTCAGTAGTCGCTTGTGCTTCCGTCTTCAGAAGAATTTGCCGGAAATACAGGATATGTATCTTTGTTTTGTTTTGGTGAACTGACAGCTCGTGTTTTAATGATTACCACCAAAAAGTGACATAAATCTTTCAAAATGGCACGTCAGCAGAGAGCAATAAACACTTGTGCTTTTGGCTGCTTGTGTGAAGATGTGAAACTTGAAAAACTTGTTCACTGGAGAAGAAATTTAGTAAAAAAAAAAAAAAAACTACACGAACTACATGAACAGAAGCATTCATGTTTTGTTTCCATCACACTTCCCACACGTCCCTCCCTTCCAGCATAAAAAATGGCTTTGGATGAACCCCCAACCTCCCAGCTGCCACCTATTACATCTTTCTGATCTTTCCGTGTCCACTTCATCAGTGTAGTTTGAATCAACTTTATAGAGTTGTACATTTCACTGTGTTTCACAATAGCAGCACTGATAGGCATGCTAAAGTGGGGGAGTTCAAGGGTCCTGCTAATTAAGGTCTATGTCTATTTAAATCTCGCACTTTTCCCAGCGGGGTGGAGGCAGAGCAAAATAAGATGAGCAACACAAAGGCACAGCACCCATCTGTCCTTCAGCATCTCCTCTAGGCTGCCAAGCGTCGCGGCCATGGGAGGCCTGCTCTCCCTACCTCTCAGTCACCAATTACCACACTCCCAGTAGATCCATGCCAGTAGGCCTGACGCACGTCTCTAATGATCTATTTTTCCAACTTTCTCCTTTTTTAACTCGTCCCTCCATCCATTTTACTCGTGTGCTTTCATTGTTTACCCTTCTCTCTTCTCCTTTCTTCTCTCTCACCCTCTCTATCTCTCCTTTCACACCCAATCCTGTCCATCGCCCACACCCTTATGCCCGTTTCTTACTTTCCACCCTCTCTCATCCTCCCTGTCCAGGTTCCAGTGTCAGTGGCCATGATGAGTCCCCAGGTGATAACGCCACAACAGATGCAGCAGATCCTCCAGCAGCAGGTCCTTTCCCCCCAGCAGCTCCAGGCCCTGCTCCAACAGCAGCAGGCTGTAATGCTGCAGCAGGTACGCACACACTCACGCTTAAATACACGCACCCTTAGACAAATATTTAGGCACAAACACTGCGCCGCATGCAGACACACGCACACCTAGATGCAAGTGGGCTGGTGTGTTTCAGATGCACACAAACTCATTGTGATCTAGATACACAGACACCACGGACACATGATTACCCACTTCTGCACACATATATACCTACACCCCCATTTGGCATGACTTTCTGGTTTGTGCAAACATACACGAAACACACACTTATACCCCGACACAACCCTGAGTCACTCCCGTGCTCCAGTGTATCGCAGCCACCAGCCGCTCATGCCAACTCACCGCAGTCCTGTGTCCTTGACACGCTTACCAAGAGGAATCTGAAATTGACGTACTTGTTTGTGTCACCTCTAATTAATCGTCTCCAGTGTGTCGCTGGTTCAATTCCCTGACAAGCATCCATCAGGGACTGAGAGAGTAGGGCACAGTTGGGTTGAGCAGCAGAAGTTGAATGATAAGCGGTGGATGATGTAATATTTGGAATCAGCTTGAGAAAGCACACACTTGGCACAGTCTGGTGTCAGAGTTGAAATGCATTTCTCATTCATAGATTTGATTAAGGGAAAGAGAATGGTTTAATTAAAAATGTCATTCTGATTATTATTCTTCATTAAGAGCCCTCAGACTCTAGATTTGGTTTCAGCACAATGCCGTGCCTTTACATTGCCCTTTTCACAGCAACTAAAGTCACTTTTTTGTTTACGTATTTTTTCTACACTTCAATAAGGATAACGTTTTAACAGAGCGAAGCACCTTAAATGGAATTTGCTATACAGAACATTAAGTATCCATAATGCTAAATTGACAGGAATCACAAGGTCAAAACTTCTCCTCAGTCAGCAAAGAGTGAACTTCTGTTATTGATTAAGTGAGTACAAAACTTTTTTGCAATTGCTACAAGGGCTCCCATTCCTTTATGATATTAGTATCTGTGAAATGGTGTGGATATTTCTATGGTAGTTAGCAGAGAAGTGGACCGTGCGCTCCATTGGCGTACTTCATGGACTTCTCTTCCAGGCCAAAAAGCCATCTGAAGATAACATGAAATAAAACTAAAATCATTGTCTAAATATCTGTCACGGTATGTATGTTAAAGGAATCAGTTCAATGTAGCGGACCTGTTCCAGAGAGGGTTTATTCTGTTTATTTCAGCCACTCCAAAGGAAGCCAGTGCACTGTGGCTGCCAAATGTGTAGTTAATATGATGAATTGTTGCCCCCTACAGAACTGTGGGACTATTAAAAGTCCATATGGAGAGGACTGTGAAAGACAGCTAGGATACAAATGCCAAAAGCAGTAGAACATTTTATTTATAATGTGCAACAGTTTCTCCATAACCAACATGTGAAGTACAGCTGGAGCAAGCAGGCGAGATTAAGACAGAATGTTTAGTTTATAAGAGATCTACGTACTTTGAGGTTTTTTGAAAGTAAATCCATTAGTTGCACATCTTTGAGCATCCCTGCTTCATAGCCTATGAATAATACAACATTATTTAAGTATCTATATAAGACGATGTAAATGTGTACTTATATAAAGTATTAATTTAAGAGTATTAATTTATCATCTTATTCTGTGTTTACAGCAACACCTGCAGGAGTTTTATAAGAAACAACAGGAGCAGCTTCATCTGCAGCTTCTCCAGCAACAACACCCTGGCAAGCAGGTTAAAGAGGTACGGGCACCACATACACACACTCACACACTCACACTTCAGATGAGATTAGTGAAGTTAAAGTAAGTCTATAAATCCATTCTCATTTTGTCAACCAAGAGCATACATTTCCCTTTGTCTGTTCACTTCAGATGAAGGATTTATTGATTTGTAATGGAAAAAATCAGCTGGTTAATTTGTTATTAGCGATTTCCAACTTTACTTCAGTTCCAGCTACCTTCACGCAGTATGGTAACCTGGGCACTGACTCCAATAATAAATTCTTTCAAGTGACGTACACACACTACGCATACACACACACTCACACATTCTCACTGATTTATAGAAAGAGAGACCAGAGACAAAGGGTCCTGGGTCCAACTCGTTAATGAACTGTTTCCGTAGGTGTACAAACACACACAAACACACGAAACAGAGCTAAAGTTACGGCGCACGACGCTCATAAATCACAGTGACGGGCAGCCGGTCGACAGGCATGGCTCCGTCTCGTTCTCTTTAACTATCAGAGAGGAGGAGATGAACATGACAGCCTTAGCCACATTTGCGTAGCCGTGTTTGAGTGTCACACGGCACTGAACCCTGAGAGGCAGTCCAGGGCCACATCCAGGCAATACTGTACGTGTGGAGGCAGTTAAATTGATCAGAAAAAAGGTATCACATAAACACACACACACACACTCGTCTTTCTTTTTTCTCTCTCTATCTGTGTTGCGCCTCTCAGTGTCTCCTCAAGCAGCCCATTATGCTGCCCCTACAGGAAGCCGCCACTGACCTCCCGGCGGCTTTGTTTCTGTTTGGATTTGCGAATAGAGTTTTTCAGGGGCCCGCGCCATCAAATATGGAATAGAAATTGCTCCCTTATTTCTCTTGAGGCGGGGGGGGGGAGGCAAACCATCACTCCATTATGCAGCCTGTTTTCCAGTGAGCGCATCACAAGTTTTACCCCCTCCTGTCCCTCCACGTCCATGCTTTTCCAGGTCCAGCATGATACAAACACACAGAAACACATGAGCGTGACATGCTGTATGCACATACATATGTATATGAACAGGAGAGGAGAGCAAAAACTTTCAAAACTAATAAAAATGCTGCCCCTCTTCTGAAAATACTGACTAGAAAGATTGAATATATATATTCCCTCAAATCTAATAGTGTGCACAGCCAATTATTACCTGAGTTGTGTGTTTCATAATTAATTTAATATAGGCATTTATGACATTCCAGCTCAGATTCAAAGCTTTTGTCTCTCCCTAAAATTCACTGCCTCTCAGACTTGTTTTGCCGCCGTGACTGAATTTGATGTTTTTCATTTTGTTGTTGTTTTTGTTGTTGTTTTGCACAGGGCTTACGCAATCGGCTGTCTGGCCTGGCGATAAACAACTCTGTGAGGCAGCAAGGAGAGCAGAGAGTAGGGATGGGGGGGGGGTGAAGTGTGCATGTGTTTGTGCGTTTGTCTGTGTGTGTGTGTGTGTGTGTTTGCACTTGTGTGTATGCATTCACACGCACGTGATGCTGTAAATCTCTCATTCTGCCAGCTCCCTCTGGCCACATAAGCTGTAACAGACCATCAGTGAAGGCGAGACAATTAACTATCAGGGGTGGTGGAGGGGGGTGGGTTGCGGGATGGGGGATTATAACCAGAGGATTAGTAGATCCATACACAATCACAGCATACCACTGACAGGCTTGGAGTGGTATATCAGAAATGCTTTGGTGTCTGTGTAATGTGCGTTCACTAGACGTGACACACTGCAAAGGGGAGAAGGCATCAGCGCTGTGGTACGCCAAAACGGAGGGAAGACAGTGGCCAGACAGAAAGAGGAGAGGTGCGACAGAGAACGAAAGAGAGGCAGAGGAGGGTCTAGTAAGGTCACGGCAGAGCGAGTGAGTGCAGACTCTCCACACACACTTTACACACCACAAGCACAAACCGTCCGTCTTCTTTGCCTCTTCCTCTCTCCTCAGTTGTTAATTCGTCTGTAATTTTCTCTCCCCTCCTCATCCTCTCCGTCTCTCTGCTCTTCTTCTCCTCCTCGTCTCCTCTATGCAACAGCAGAGCAGCAGCAAGCGCAGCAGCATGGCGCCCGCGCTCGTCTTCCCAGCAGCAGCTCCAGCAGCAGCAGCACCTGCTCAACATGCAGCGGCAGGGCCTGCTCTCGCTGCCCGGGCCCGCGCCCGGCCAAGCCGCCCTGCCTGGACAAACCCTGCCCCAGCAAGGTAAGAGGAGGAGAAGGGTGGAGAAGGAGGTGAAGAGAGGAGAGGCAGTGGGAGGAAGAGGGAGAAGGGGGAAATGTGTTAATCCTGAGCATGTGACTTGCAGCAGTGGTGGTCACATGCTTCTTGTGTTTTGTCTGCAGGTGTAAGTGTCTTCTTATGTTACTGTCATTGTCCCTTCCCACTGTCAGATTTCCATCATACATCTCCAACCTTGTCTGTCCCACTCCTCTTCTGTCTTTCCATCCTGCCTGTCTTTGTTTTTCTCATTAGTATGCACCTGTGTCCCCCTGCGTTATCTCTAAGTATGTCTGTCTGTCTGCCTTCCCCTCATTGGTATGCTCTTCTGCCATCCACTTTGTCCCTAACTCTCCACATGATCATTTTGTTTAGTCTTCCATTCTTTCTTTCTCTGTCTTCTTGTCTGACTGTGGCTTTCTTTTGTCTACCTCTGTTTCTCTCTCAGCTCTGCTCTGCCTATGTTTGTGTTTGTTGTTTTTCCATCTCTGTTTCTATTCCCCTGCTCCCCAACCTCCCCTCCTTCCTTCCTCGGTTGTTGTTGTTGTTGTTTACTGCCTTCACTGAGAGCCAGGGAGAGGAGAAAGAGAAGAAATAAAAGGACAGAGAGGGGAAAGCAGGCTCCATTTTCTCCTCCTGAGCCAAGTAAACACCTATGTTTGTTGTTTACCACCAAAATGGCGGAAACAGAAAACAACACGCAAGGAGATGTTAGAGGGAAATCAAAGTGAATTTTGCCTAATTAGTTGCCCAGCTTAAAAACAAGCAGTGGACAAAGCTTAGGTGGAACACAAACACATTCACTGTAATCAATGTTTTATAGTTCTTCCTCATTGAAATCCCACAGATCTTTGAGACTGAGGACTACACAAGTGATCTTTTAAAAGGTTCAAATCAGTATCTAACTGGGTAGAGGAGAAGAACACACTTGTTTTTATTGATCGGCACAGTATGAGTTCAAACTCAGGTCTGCAGTGAAGCAGCACAGGATGATAGTCACTCACTGAGGAGAAAGCCTTGAGTCGTGCAGTTTTATACAACTTTTCTGGCTGTTGGATAAAGTTTGCAGAGTGTAAGCTTGAGCTCACTACTATGGTTTGCATTTAGTTAAGCAGCCATATTGATACAGTATACTGTACTAAGTTTAACTGTCCCTTCTTCATCTTACTTTCCCTCATCTCCTCCCTCCTCAACCCACTTTTGCTCTCCCTTCCCCTACTCTCCTCCCCGTCTTTTCTTTTTTTGCTTTCTCCAGCAGGCCTCAGTCCCGCAGAGCTCCAGCAGTTGTGGAAGGACGTGACCGGAGGCGGCGGCCACGGTATGGAAGACAACGGCATCAAACACAGCAACAGTGGCACTGGCAGTGGCGGGGGTGGCGGTGGCGGCTTAGACCTCTCCACCAACAACTCTTCTTCAACTACCTCCTCCTCCAATCCCGCCAAAGCATCACCGCCCATCTCTCACCATTCCATCGCCAACGGACAGTCCCCCGTCCTGAACCACAGAAGAGAGAGGGAAAGGGAACGGGAAAGGGAGCGAGAGAGGTAAAAATAATTGAAATGTCACCCACCCACCTTTTTGATACACCAAGGAAATAAAGGCAGAGAATATGAAAAGTTTGCAGCAGCATGTCACACAAGCTTTTTTGTGCCATGATTCAGTGTAGGAACAAATCATAACTCCCATACAGAGTATTTGTCCTCGTTTAAAATAACAGCATTGTTACAACAGGGAAACATGATGTTTTGTTTATTTGTTCAATAGTTTATTAGTGTCTTGGTAATATTCAAAAAATAAGAAGCCTTGTTCTCCCAGGGGACCACGTGCGCCATTGAACGCACTTAGCTTGCACACAGATATCAAAAGCAGGGAGAGGAAGCCATGCAGGCAGGCGTACTTGCAACAAGCCTCTCTGGCAGGCAAGACAAGGTAACCTCCTTGTACATTAAGTATTTAGTGTTTTCTCTCTTTTTTTTCCTCTTTTGAAAATTACCTTCCTTGCTTGCTTGTCATGTAAACAGAATATGTGATGCCTTGAGTGGCGTTTCCAGGATGTTTATCCTTGTGATGGCGTCTTTTATAAATGCACCCAGCACCAAAACACTGACTGTTCACATATCTGCCTATCTGGCCCATGCATTATTCAAAGGCTTTTCTTGGGCGATATTATAATAAGGACTTAGGGTAGCGGCGTGTGTGTGTGTGTCTGTGTGGATGCTGGGTAGAGACTCACACTGGAGGTGGAAGTGCTGTGTAATTGGTTTAAAGTAGATGCTATCTCTCCAGTACCACTAAAAGGAGGCTTGAAAAAGATACCTTCAGAAGGAAGACAGAGAGAGAGAAAGAAAGACTTAGGGAGGAATGAGAAGAGAAGGAAGAAAAAAATACTTTTTTTATCTGCCTGTGTCCCAAGGGGTGTGTGGTGTCTCATAATGATCGAACAAGGAGTATTGTCAGGAGCACTGCTTACTAACATGCCACAGATCGATGTGGGGAAAGCCCCCTCTGTAAAACACAGTGTGAGCTCATACACACACACACACACATATTCATGGACCACACATATAGGCATGCATGCACATAGTCATCGACCACACATGCACAGGCATGAGCTATAAGCAGACAAACACACACATACACTGTACGCAGCACACTTGCATTTTCTCACGCAGGCAAACGCACACACACCAGTGCCAAGCCTAAAGGTTAAACTGTCATCTTTAATAGGATGTGCTGTCTAGGCAGGGTCGTAACTTATTTGGGTGCCATTTGAAAAACGCCAGAGCACCCCTGCTCCCCTTGTCCTCAAAGAACATAAGTTACACAGAGTATTAATCTCCTGATGAAAATTATATGGCTGTCTGGATTTTTAATGTTTACTTGAAAGCGTCCACCCCTCCTCCCCCATAATAGCTTTACAAGAAGGGATGGTGGCTGTGGTGGAGACAAAGCTACGGCTCACTCTAGATTTCCATTGGGGGATGTTAGCTGGAGTTAAGTTAATGAAGTTGCATAGTATTTAGATGAGAGGAGAGGAGGTGAATATGTAGATATGGTAGCACACTGAATTAGTTTGAATCAGCCTCTGTCAAGATATTTGTATGTTTCTCTTGTACTCTGTCTATCGTATCTGTTCTTTGTTAGTGAAGAATACTACTGAACCAGTCTGTTTTGACCCCTCTTTGCCAATTGTAACCTGACATGCACAGACCTCCTCAAACTTGATGCTACCAACCCCATCTGACCTCCTCCCCTTTCTTCTCTCTTTCAGTTCACTACATGAAGAAAGTGGAGGGACCCACCCCCTGTACGGCCACGGTGTGTGTAAGTGGCCCGGCTGTGAAAACATCTGCGAGGACTTCGGACAGTTTTTGAAGTAAGAGCACGCCCTGTGACATAAATGTTGTGCTGGAGATGATGTCTCCTCACCTCTCCCTGTTAACAGCATGTGGAATTGTGCACGTCTGTATGAGAAGCTAATATCTATTTTATTGTGAAACACACAAAAGTTACCCCTCTACACCACAGCACCTCCTCCTTTCTGTGGGTACAGAGGGGCCTAACAAAGGAAACATCACCGCCTTTCAAAGAGCACATTTTGACCTTCCAGACAGCCAGTTGACAGGGTTGAGCTCTAGCAGCGCAGGATTCAAACCAACTCTGATCCATAACAAATCTCCTTCCCGGTGTGGAAGGGCCTGATAGGTTTGTGAAAAAGCGTCAAAAGCTAATGGCAACTCGCACGGCCGCACACTTACCTCCACAACAAAGGCCCCCATTCACTGTTGTCATGGTGCAGGCGCCAGAGCGAATGAACTCTTCATGCTCCATCAACAATTTAGTTAATTAGCTCATTTGTAATTGGCCGGCTTTGTTGCCTGGATGTTAGTGGGGGGACATCAAAGGAAGAAGGTGTTTGCAGCACTGCCGATTACAGGTTATCACATTGCCACTCACTGAGTCTCTCTCTCTCTCTGTCTCTCTCTCTCTCTCTCTCTCTCACTATCACTCTTTTCCTGGCTCCCTGCTCTCACACAGAGAAGAAAAGAAAGGGAAAGCTTTAATTTGAATATTCTAATTAGATTTGTAATTAACTGTGAAATAACGATCTGGTGAGTGTTTTTCACGGGCTGTAAATGTCCATGTGAATTCGCATAAACTCTTGAAATCAGGACATTGTTCCGGCGTATTTTCCAAATTATGCATTTCTCTACAGTAGTGACGGTAATAAGTTGCAGAAAGCAAAAAAAAAAAAACTGATAGAAGAAACTAGTCCACCCATTGGGAGCTGCTGTAGGATTTAGGTCAGGCTTTTACTAATTCTACAGCAGCTTATGAATTAAAACTAAAAGGTATATCTGTGAAATGAAATGACTCTAATAAACATAGTGTTTACATTGTGTCTTTGAAAGACACTGCCAGACATGGCATTAAGATGAATTTTCACACACATTCAACACATACAATACACTCAAAGGAACCATAATTGAGAGCGATGGATTTAAATGAATCAGAGGTGAATATATATGACAACTACAGCCTGGCAAGTGTGTTTGCTTATCCCCTGTGGAATATGTGCCACATACACATCAATGTCATTATCCATTTGTCTGCAGAGGACATACTGTAGCACATTCGTAGGCATCACCTTGTATAATTTTACAAGCCATGCTTATGAAAAGCCAGTTTGCTGCGTGCAATGCGTTGTCCAGGCCGGACTACATGTGCACTAGTCCAGGTAGAAGAGTTTGCCTTGCAGCTTGGGAACAAATGTGTGTGTGAGAAGGCAAGCATGTATCGGATTAGCAGGTTTTTCTGATATCTTGTCCTATCACCTCAGTACACTTACTTAAAGAAGACATCAGCCTATCCCTCTGCACTGTACGCTCTGTTCGCATGCAAACAAAACCTAAGTCTGTGTGCTCTAAGGATACTGTGTCTAGGTAGCTTAGCTGGTTATTTAGGTGAGGGGCAGAGATGCACTGCATAAAGCCATGTGCCTGCGAATCCGGTAAGCTGGCAAGCCAATGCAAAAGGATGTGTGGTTGTAAAGACAAACTGAGAGTGCGAGAAAGACAGACAGGGAGAAAACAGTTAGCTTTTAAACTTGAAAGCGAGAACACAGGTTGGCAGATGGTTTTGTAAGAACACTTGCCAGAACATTGGCTGCTACAAAACAGAACAGTGTCTTGGTTCAGCCCCCCCCCCCCCCCNNGCCCCCCCCCCCCTCCTTTTACACATCCCTGCAAGTCAGAGGCTGGCTCCATACTGTAACCCAGCCAGCACATGAAAACAGCACCAACAAAGAAGGCAGACTCGTCATCAGAACAAAGATGGCTGCTCGGTGGCGTGCCTTGGAGCAGTGATTGTCGGTGTCAGAGGGAGTCCTTTTATGTTTCCGGAGATGCCAGTCGGCTGCACACACCCACGACGCGCACATGCACACACACACAGGCACAGTTTAAACGGGGTTACATAAAGCGGGTGTCAGATTTAGATGACAGTTTAGATGTTGGTAGTTGGGTGTGGGTTACGTGTGTGGGGAGGAGAGGAGAAGGCGGGGGGGCCCAAGTCAAGCTGGCGTCTCGCAGCTCCCTGTAGGAGCTCAGCTCAGCGGCGGTGACACGTTTAGTCATCTATTGTTTTGTTGCATGAAGAAACTTGTCAAGATCAGCATTTAATAGCTCTTCAGTGTGCTTTTAAGTGTTCTCACCTGGAAAAGGTAGCCGCGAGGTGGCTGGCACCCTGAATTAGCTCTCTGAAGTTCAAAATGAAATAATATTGCTGGGAATGTTTCTTGAGTGGTGGGTGTTGGGGTTTGTGTGTGTGTGTGTGTATTTGTGTTAGTTACACGAGAAAGAGAGAGGGAGAAACATTAATGCTAATAGTGCATGTGCTGGAGCTATTTTTGTGGTAAACCAAAAAAATAGAAAATGCAATTAATGCTTGAACATTTAGCACTTATATATACATATAAGTACATACATATATCATTTGTTTTTCTGTGTAAGGCCATATTTATCTGTATCAAACCTCCTTCTTACTTACTGCAGTTTTAATATAAACCACTACACTAACTGATGTAAATCGCTCCTGATTTCACGCTTCTCTCAGCTTTAAAAAAAAAAAACTTGATTATCATATCCAGTTTGATACGTACATATCTTGTCACCCCTGCTTTGGCCTTTCACCCTCATACATCAATGTCGTCCCACCTCAATAAGATACAGCTTTTCTACACATAAACATACTTGCTCTCACACACACGCACACACACGTGCACACTCACACACATACTTAACTCCTTCCACTCTCTGTCATCACTCTACTCCCCTTATTACTGGCAGGAAGGCAGGCTCCATGTTAAAATGGCAAGCTCAGCCGCTAACCTGAACGCTGGTGTCTGTAACCCACTGCTAATTAAACCCACAAGGCAGCAGCCAAGTGTCTTCTTCTCTGCGTAACGCACACACACACACCACAACACACATATTACACCACACTGTTGAGAAGGTCAGGTTCAGGGCCCCATGGCCCTGGGGGCCTCAGTGAGCTCCCCATCTCAAACCCCCATGGTCTTGTGCTGTTGGGGGTGGATGGGAGGTTTTTTTGGTTGTTGTGTTTATATACATATATACGTCTATGCTTGCGTATATGTGCTTGTTTATGCGTGTTAGTGGGTGCACAGTGTGTGTGTGTGTGTGTAGTTACATATGGCTGTGTGTATACTTTTTCGTGTGTACATTAGTTTGGTGTGTGTTTGTGTGCCACGTGTAGACAGTTACGGGGCCTAACTTGCTGTTCTCTGCTGGGCCTTTGTAGCCCCTGATAATACACACAGACAATTAGTAGAAGTATATCATCCTGATATTCTAGCTTGAATAGATTTATTATTGGGCCCTTAGTGGACGTTGATGGCCTATACATATTCATATACACAGCTGTGGGGGAAAACCTTTGAGGTGTTTTGTTCCCTTCTCTTTAAGAGAAGAGAGAAACTGCAGCGTCCAATAAAAAAATATGTCTTTATCTGGGGGCTGAAAAACAACGGCTCTCCCTCCCCCTCACCCTCTATTTATCAGTCTCTTTAGTCGCTGTTATTTGCTCTGATTTCTCTACCTTTGCTACATCTCTCAATCTCAATCTTTTCTTCCCTGTTCTCTCAAGGCCTTCATCACATGAGCAATTCCCTCTTCAAGGCAGAAATCAATGTTCCTCTAAAACGAGGCATGAACAGTAAACAAACAGTAGCCAGCCAGGCCTGACAGTGAGACGTGTATCCTCCACCTCTAGGTTGAAAAGATTACACCTGGATTTTACAGTTAGGATGAGTCTCTCTGACTTTATATTTTATTTTTACATGATCACCAACAAATTATTTAGATTTGTTTATGATTAGAGGCAACCAAAAGGCAGCAAAGATCAGAGCTACAGTGTAATAACAATTTTCTTATGAGCATAGAAGAATATATATATTATATAATTTCCCTCTGGGATTATTAAAGTATTTCTGAATCTGAATTCTGAATGCTCGGAGGAGATTGAAAGTTTTTTAGTACATTAGAAAGGACAGTTTATGCTCAAAGAAGAGAGAAACACAAAGTACTTCTTTGCCCACATTTCACTAAATAAGGTGTCTTTCATTATTGTTTTCTGTCTGTCTAGCTGTGCCCCCCCCCCCTCCTTTTTTGCCTTTGTGTGGCATTATTAATGCACAGTAGGACATGCTGCCATTTGAATATTTCATAAATGCATGTCGTAATCTTCCTGTAATCACCTCGCTAACTGGCCAGCAGTGGAAGAGGTGTGTGTGTTGTGGTGTGTGTGTGTGTGTGTAGGAAAATAACTGGCTGGAGGGCTGTCGAAAGGCCTTTGCACAATCACACACACATTGACAAAATAACATAAAAACAAGCTGCTTGTCATTGTGAGGCAAACTTAATAAAGATTTTCCTCCTCTCCTCTCCTCTCTTTTTTTTTTTTTTGTAATGAGGTATCTTCAGGGACAGCGAGCAGGCGGCTCTGCTTTTGAAGCAGCTGTAATTCATGACACACGCCATACATCAAGTGCATAAGATAGCATTATGGGCAGTGAAATGAAAAGGGTATTTGCAACATTAGTTCCCTCATCCTGCAAGGGACGTGATTAAATGATTAATGTAATGCCCCCTTTTTGCATGCGCATTCTGAAACAGCAATTAGGCACAGGGCTGGAGAAATCCACTAGTTTGTCCCTCCCCTCTCCGCCGCTATCCCTCATCCATCCCACTCTCATTCCTGATTTATAATGAAACATTTCTGAACATTAGACCTGAAATGGTTACAAAAAGTATAAGCAGGGATGAGATGGAATGATTTCAAATGTGTGCAGTTTAATTGAAAGGTACAGAGCTATTGTGATTACAAATGTTCTATTCAGCTTTTGATTGGCAGGCCAAGAGAAGCCGGCTCAATGAGTTCTTGTTTTGCACATTGCAGATAAACAAGAAGTGAGGGGTTTGGGGAAGAGAATAGAGGAATATGTGGTGGGAGTGTGCATTTCTGCGTGTTTGTGTATCAGTGTGTGTGCTTTTTGTGTGCCAATCAGTGTTTGTGCGAGTTCATGATAATGCAAGCGAGTGTGTGTGTTCTTAGATAAAGTGAAAGCCACAGTGAGAGAGAGATTTTGTACTCCCTCTAATGCACTGGAGGCAGCGCTGTAAATGATCATTGAAGGGTCTGCAAGCTAACCTATAATTACTGGAGATAAAGTGGCAGCTCTGGCATTTCATAAGCATGCCTCCTCAAAGCTTGCTTTGTGAGTTTGTCACCAATGATCATTTAGATAGAGGCTCATTACCCAGCATCACAACACTTTAGAAACCCCTTTTCGCCCCATATTTGTGTGTATGTGTGTCTCTGCATATGTGTGCTTTACCAGGAATAAAGGTCTGTCTTAATGGTGAGGCTCTTTTGTGTCCTACAGACGAAATCCAATCAAGACAAAAACCCTCATTGACTGTTATGGCTGTCTGGCTGCCTTTTTCTTCTAATGAGGCGAACACACCAGATACATTTAATATGTCTGCCGCTAGATAATGCACCTTCAGTCGAAGAGCTGCTTTTGTGTGTCAAATGTTGCTGGTGTTAAATTGTGTGTATTGTTTTCGGTAAACGAAGGAGACAAAGCCGTTCTGCTGGGCTAGCATCTTTTATTCTCTGTAGAAAGCAGCGCTCAGGGTGGCACTGAAGTTAGCCATCTAAACTGACGTAGGCCTATTGTCATGTTAAACATGGCACCACACACCGTCATGTTACTTCTAATTACCTCATTTCAGAGTGGAACAATGGTTCCTAACAGGATCCTATAGATAATTGTCCCAGTATAGAAATATTATCATTAAAACAAACCAGTGGTGAAGTTGATACTGTAATTATCATCCTCCATAATTTTGATCATGGTGAAAATGAATAAAATGTCCTGCCTGCTTCTAGCTTTGACACATTTTATAGGTTTTTAAAGTTGGTATGTAACAATCTCTCTCTCTCTGTCTTTCTGTCCGTCTGTCCCTCCCTCTACCTCCAGGCACCTAAACAGTGAACATGCCCTCGATGATCGGAGCACAGCCCAGTGTAGAGTCCAAATGCAAGTCGTACAGCAGCTAGAAATACAAGTAAGTTTTCTTTCACGTAATAAAGAGCAAAAACACACGTATATGTATTGTTACATTTTTACCATTGTCACACTTTATTATAGTGAACTCGTTTCTCATTTAACTCGCTAATCATCTAGTCAAAACTTTATTTTGTGAAAGTTGTGCGAGCGAGAGAAAGGCCATACTGTGGTCCGCTTAATACTTCCAGACAAGCAGGACCTGCTGAATTCAACAAAGCCACTAAACAAAGGAATCCTCAGGCCTTACAACGAAAGCCATTATGGCTGTTTTAATTGAATTAAGCGTGTGCTTTATTTTCTCTGCTTTCTTTTTTTTTTTTTTTCTCTCTTTTTCTTTCCAATTAATAGCAAGCGCATCTCTCCCGGTCTGCTGTGTTAATTAACTGCACTTTGCACCTGAAGAAAGCTCAAAAGGAGGGAACTATTTTCAGTAGGTGGAGCGTGACCTTATTAAGAAGTCATGCTGGCTAGATAATGAGAGCGCTGATTGAGCGACATTATTACTCAGCACTGCCGACAACCGCTCCTCTTCCTTTAGAAACAAATAGATATGTATGTTCAAACAAAGTGCCATCTGGAAATATTCAGTCTGACAGTTGAAACAAGGCCTTCAATCTTTGCATAGCAGCATATTTTGGGTTCTTCTCTCTATTATTAAAATGGATCAGTATGTTAGGAATAAGATGGCAAAAGTGTAAGGTGTACATTATAAAAAGAAGCAAGTAGAACATGTGTTCTCTCCCTCCCTTGCCTTCTCTCTACTAGAGTCTTAAGGCCTGTGTTGAAGCCAAGCATTTCCTCCTTTACACTGTTATTTCCTGGTCTGATTAACAGTTTGTATTTTATTGTTAAGCATCTGGTGGTGTCTTAAAAGTAAATACATTCCATTGACATGTACAGAAAAAACTGAATAAAGCAATTCTTTTCTATTTGATTATATTTCATGTTCTGTGTTGTTTTTTATTGAAACACAAAGCTATTGAAGCTTTACAGTGTGACCAATTACAGTGGTGCACTTGTGTTGTCTGTCCTGTCTCTTCTCTTTTCTTTCATTCCTTACTCCCACCATTCCACTCTTCCTCTTTTTTTTTT
>NW_023339652.1:11289445-11289848 GCF_004916995.1 Morone saxatilis | reverse complement strand
TGTGTGTGTGTGTGTGCACGCCTACTTGCTTGTCTGTTTCTCTGTGTGTTTGGTGCTTGTGTGTGTATATTAAGGGCGTAAGGGTGGGGGCCTGAGCCTTTCACATGGTCTAGTCCCTGTCACTCCCTGCGAATTAGATTGATGATAGGCGATGGCTGGGGCCACTAACTGGACCGGGGAGGCGGGGCCACCTGGCACCCTGTTTGGAAGACCCCTTCACCTCTCAGCAGCTGCTGGCTGCGCTCCATCCCCCTAACAGTGTCCACAGGACTTTGAGCAGACACTCAGGACCACCTAATTTATGGCCCAACTAGCTTGTTACTGTCAGAGTCCTGCTGACCTAAATTTCGCTATTGACAAAAAGATGAAATGCTATTTGTTTTGCCTGACCTGTCTGGACCCT
>NW_023339652.1:11284839-11289342 GCF_004916995.1 Morone saxatilis | reverse complement strand
CACACACACACAAGTATGTACACACTCCTATATCTTGACCTCCTCTTTCTCATCGATGCTCTACTCCTCTCCTCTCCTCTCCTCCACTCTAATCTACTCTAATGTACTCTCTTCTTCTTCTTCTTCTCTCTTAACAGCTTTCTAAAGAACGTGAGCGTCTTCAGGCGATGATGGCCCACTTGCACATGCGGCCCTCGGAACCCAAGTCATCTCCCAAACCAGTGAGTGCATATTGCTCTGGCTACCGTAAACAAGCTTGGCTATGAATGAGCCCCCACACACACACACAAAATGAACAGTTTAACCACCCGGCAGTTGTGGCGAGTGAGTGACAGATGATGAATAGGGGGGGAATGGGATTTGTAATATCGAGTTGCATCTGCTTCTTATCAGGTACTGAGCGCCATGAGAGGACAATAGAGTTTGGAAAGTGTATTAGATGGCAGAACGGTGGAGTCCTTGGCTAAAGCGCAGGGTCATTTCTTCTGTGATAGATATAATAGCCAAAACAACCTGTTGGCTGCTGATGACTGTTTGGCTCTGTGGCCACAGTAGCACTCAAAAGTGGAATGAGAGAGGAGAAGATATGTCATTTTAACAACAAACACCTGAAAATTACAGTTGAGTGGTGAAGATGGCGCGGTGTTGTCATAAATACCCACAGTGCTGCTGAAATTGGTTACAGGGAAAAAAAATCCAAAATTGTGAAAGGGGTCATTGAAGCAGGAAAATGATGTCATTCTACATTTTCTTTCTCTTGCCTTTTACTTTTAGATTGAATGATTATAAATGCATTTCTCCCCACCACTATTTGAATTTAATATTAAGATGATACATTTTTTCCTTCCAGTTTTAGACATTTTGAAATATTTGAGAGCAAAACATTGTTAGCGTGTTTCTGCTGCTTAGTAAGTGCCTACTTTCAATAGAATAATTTCCCTCATCACCTCTCATCATAGAATGTAGATAATCACAAGATAGCATAATTATCCCATAATTCCATCAGGAATCAAACTCCCTTTTTATTATTCAATCTCTCTCTCTCTTTCTTTCTCTCTCTCTCTCTCTCTCTCTCTCTCTCTCTCTCTCTGTAGCTTTTTTTTTTTAATCTTCAAAACTCCAGCAGCTTGGTTCCATCTCGTCCAATAAAGAATTTGCAGCCTATAATCCATGCCTGAATATGAATGAATGATGCTAATGAAGTATTGCATTACATAAAGCACACATGAAAGAGCAGCTAATTGCATTTGATGGTGGGGGCAATTCAGACAGAATTCTTAAACGAACAGTTAAGTCCTCAGTTTTAAGGCTCCCCCATTTTTTTTTAAGGGGAGGTAAGATGAAGATTTGGTGTGTGAAATAAAACGCATGTGTGTGTATCCTGTACAGAAAGTGAACAGACATAACAAAAGACAGATGGTTGGTGGATTTCAAATGGCAGCATGGATTTACACCCAGTAGAATCACACAGACATTTTATAAATATGAATGGTCTGTGTTAGCCTATCAGGGCTAGATATAAGTCCTATTTTTTTCATTAGTGAAGCCCACGAACAACCAAAGCCAGACGAATACAAGACACCGGGGCACTGTCACCAGTATGACCCCATTTATTCCCTGAATCACACTTCATTAAATGCTACCTTTTGGCCATGCCATGGATGGATGAGAATCAAAGTTAGCAAGGCTGCAAGTTCTGAATAATAAGATCTCTCTCTCTCTCTCCCTCTCCCTCCCAACCTTGACTGTGTATTCAGATGAGCGAGAGGTGACAGAGTGCTCACCCCTCCTTCCGTTTGACTGTAATCAATTCGATTTTGCAAAAATGGCATTGCATGCCTGCAAACATGCCACGCTTGTTGCCGTGTCTCGTAGGTGAGAGGCGGAAAAAAGGACAGGAAATTATGTTTTAACATATAAATATACATGCTTATATGCACACAAAGGCATTTATTGTGAATTTAGTTTGCATATTTCGCCATGTCTTCTGCCACATAGTGTGCAAGTGTTTATCAAATTGCCTTTTGAGGAAAATGCATTTGGCTTTTCACAGTTCAGTGTCTGGTTTTGTGCATGTAGCAGGATGCACACACACACTGTCATGACCTCAACCACTATGAATTAAATAGCAATTTTCACATTACATACTTCCATGATTTCACTACTGGTGGAGAAATAAATTAATATTTGTTTTTTAGTGGTCAAGTGTGTGTATGTGTGGTGTGTTTGTGTCAAAAAGAACAACAAACAGTAGTTAACAGAAACAGAGGGAGGTAGATATTTCTGAGAATTAGCTCTATATAATGAATCCAAAATATACGTGTATATTTAGACATACATACTTTCCATAACTCCCCAACTCTCATCCTCATTCACTGTGCTCAGCAAAGGCCTGAATATGCACCCAACCCCTGCCTCAGCCCATCACTGTAGCAGCTCATTACAGCTAAGTGGGCATATAATTATCATCCGAAAACCCCTACATCCACCGGAGTCTCTCAAACTTGACATTTTATCATATTTATCAACACATGCCACAAATGACCGCGGATACCTTCTCCTCAGCCTCGCTCCGCCATCTCTCAGTGCCTTCGGCCCCCCACTCCCTTCCATCTTTCAAGTCAGTTTTAATTCAAACTCTCACAAACGGATGCATTCCACTTGTAGACTCACAATTAAGGCAATTTGGTTTGAATATGTAACGATGTCATTACCATTCCAACTAAATTAGTGCAGAGACTAAAAGGTCAGTTAGGAATTTTCCAGTCGGTTAGAGCCTCTCACATGAGATTTGGGAAGCAAACGCAAAAGTGGTGGAAAAGCCGGACGATTAGCAAGCACAGTTGGCATTCATGCCAGAGGTGACGAACACTCTCTGGTCCCTAATGCTGAAGGAGTGGAGGAGACCAAGACAGAGTGAATGCGAGTGTATCTGAAGTCACCACAACTGTCCATGCAGGGTTTTCATTTTTTACTTGAAGTGTCTTTTCAATCTTACTTTGAGAAAAAACATGATTTTCTACTTATCCTTCCTCATGCACTGGAACTTTCACTGGATTAGGGCTGATAAATCAACTATAACTGCAGTCTCCCATGGAGTAATAATGACTTCCAGTTGTGTTGTTGCTGATGTTTGAAGTTCTAGTATCAGTGTAAGTGTCCATCCACAAAGTGATTTAGACTGCAGTCTCAAATGCTACCGATCAAGTGAGGCTTTTAGTGTCAAGCAGATAATACTTGCTTCGCATGTACAGCCATTTAGTTTGCATTGATAATTATCCACAGGGTCTTTTAGGTAGCTACTCTCTTAAACCTCTTTCACACTGAGGTACTGACCCAAGGGTTTTGCTGTTTGTGTGAACAAATCCACATAAACTGTCCGTATCAAGTCTGTATGGGCTTTGGTATGAAATTGGCGCCACTGGTGTTTACAGTAACTGACCTTATTGGCTTACTTTAGTGTTCAGATACAGTCATATTAAGTTATAGAAACTCGTTTACAGTACATATGTATTGTGAATTTTAGCCAACTCAGCCATAAGTTCTTCTTGATCACAAAAAATCATCTTGCAACCAAAAAATGGCGACCGAATAACAAAAACAGATTGTATTGAATTACAGTAGATCCTCCATGCCAGCACAATGCTGAAAAGAGTCAGAGATGTAGACCCAAGTTTTTTTGTTGACAGCAATGACCCGGTTCCACTCACTATCGTGACTTCAGTTCACCCTTTCACACCAAAGTGGAGTGTTGAGTAGGGTTGTGGTTCTCCATCAGGGTTGACCACTTCACACCTACAGCAAACAAGGTTTTTACCAGCTCATTGCCTCAGTGTCTCAGTGTGAGAGGATTATGGGTGGTTGTAGTGGGGGAGCTAGAGAAGGAGAGAGGGAGGGAGGGAGTGATAAATAGAGAGATAAAGAGAGATGGGGCCGGGATAACACGGAGGCTGATCGTTGGATAATCTTGAACAGCGTGCTCTAATTAGAATTCTTATGATACAATTTGGTGGTTGTAATTAGTGGAGATGGGCTGGCTCCTCTCCACGAGCCTTGTTAGTGGAAACACAGCTGTGTTAGAGAGGAGGAGAGCAGACACTCGGCTCTGTCAGAGAAACCACAAAATAATGCCTTCCCCTCTCTCTCTCTCTCATTCTCCCTCCCTCTCTCCCTGCTACTTGTATTTGTATCTGTCTCTTTCCCACTCTCTCTCTGACACAGCTCAACTTGGTGTCCAGCGTCACCATGTCCAAGAACTTGCCCTCAGCGTCACCCCCCAACTTACCTCAGACACCCACCACGCCCACAGCGCCGATCACACCCATGGCCGCCATGCCCCAGGTACCATCAGTACTGGGAGGAGCCAACGTCCCCAGCATGGGAGCCATGCGCAGACGCCACTCGGACAAATACTCCATGCCACTTTCGTCAGGTAGGACCAACTACTCAGCACTGCATGTCACACGCATCATACAGTACATATGTACATACATACATACATAC
>NW_023339652.1:11284527-11284766 GCF_004916995.1 Morone saxatilis | reverse complement strand
ATACATACATACATACATATGTTTGGTCAGTGCCTGAAATTCACTTTCAAGCAAATCTGTTTGCAATGTGTTTGATAACATGTGAATCCTCAGAAAAAGGCAGCACACAAGTCTTTGAAACAAATCCTACAATGCTTCCTACATTAAATTGCTTGAATAAAATGTGAATAGAGCCTAACTCTCTCACACACACACACACACACACACACACACACACACTAATACATTAAGATATTGGT
>NW_023339652.1:11277735-11284427 GCF_004916995.1 Morone saxatilis | reverse complement strand
AGAAGTCATGAAGAAAAGAACTAATGCTTCTAGATTTGATATACACTGTCTCTCTAAGAGTAATTTATTCTCGCTTCTCGAGCTGTCAGATCATTTAGTTTGAACGCTACAGCACACGCTCCGATCGCGCCTAAAGCACTGCGCGTGGGATGTAAGGTCAGGTTCAACACCACTACACACACACGTAACACACAGACACACACACACACACAGACATCACACACACACAAAAACCAAACAGTAACACACACACACACCACCAGACACCACACACCAGACACACACACACACAACACTACAGACACACACACACACACACACAGTAACACACACACCACACACACGCAGACACACACGGCACACACAAGTCACCTTCTGCAGACACACACAGTAACAAACAGAATGGCACACACACACAACACACAACACTACACACATGTACTCAACCCACAACACACATGACACAGACATCACACACACAGAATCACACACTACTACACACGACCATTAACTGTTTCAGCTGCTGCTGAACAAAAACCTATCAGAGAAAATATAAATGGCTTGCAATGGTAGGTAGCCACTCTCGCGTCTCGGTTGAATACTATGAGCTATACACTAACAAAATAGAGGGCGCAGACATATACAGTAAAATTTAATCACAGTACAAATTATTGTCCTGTCACCCTTCACAAAGATGGAAAAAAAATCTCTTCCTGCAGCACATGTATATTATCATACATATACGTCTACTCGGATAAGATTAACCGCCCAGCTCTATGCTTCAGCTCACTGCCCTGAGAACATGCTTCCTCTATCATGGCTCTTTCTATGTTTTCGAGTTACCGATTACCCTCCGACCAACTCTACGCTAGAGACTAGTCGCATGCATCTCAATATAGAGACGCGACCTGCTTAAAAATATACATAAGTGTCAGCAACATCGACCCGAAACCAGGAGAATACAAGTTAACCTATTCCGACTCATTCATAAGCCAAGCCATGGCACAGCACTTAATTTGTAGCAAAAGCTGCAAAATTGGATTGATCAAATGAAGCACATGAGCGTGATATCACCCAATCTCAGAGGGGCATTCAAAAAACGGGCCCTTTCCAGTTTGTAGGTACAGTAACGAGCGAGGATTTCGCTGTGTAACTAAATTACCGACACAATGATGTCTCTAGAGGTCGTGGCTGTTGTACGTTTCACACAAAACAACACAAAACATTCGTAACATCATATGTCATTTTTAAATGGTTTTCTCCTCTTCTTGTCCTAAAAAAAAAATTCCTCTAGCTTCTTGATACAATACGCAATGATATACATGACATTTAAAAACTCGGCCCCACCCCTGAGGCGCAAGCGCCTCGTGGTAACCAAGAAAACAACATTACAATCTCCCTTTGCTAAAGTACTAGGGATCGATCACGATGGCTTGTCATTTGATTCAACGCAGAGAATCGGTTAAAAAAAATAAGAGAGAGAAGGAGAAAGAAATTGAAAGGAATTTACAGACCGCAGCTGGTCCCATCAGCCTCAAAACGCAGGGATCTAAGCCCGCGGGGGCTAGGCGCGCACGTGGCTCGTCGGCGGCCCCAACCCACCCCCCCACCCACACACTTCCCTCTCTCTCTTTTTCTCTCACCCAGAAGCTTATTAGTTCTAACTATATAGCATGCATAATAAAACTGCTCATTTGCTCATTAATATTAAAATTATCATATTCAGAGCCATGGGCATTAAGATCAATCAAATCCTGGGATTTTCAGGTCAGATGCGAGATCTGCTTATGAGTTTTTTTTTTTTTTTTCTTTTTTTCTGAATCCTTTTTTCTTTGAGAAAGAGCAGTACACACCAAGCAAAGGGCGATGATAAATATGAGAGGCATGGATATTAAAGCCAGGGTTATTATTTGTAGAGTCTGATGCATGTTTTAATTATGGTCATATGCTCGTACTAATATAAGAGGGCTTTTTTTCTATAGGTTTTCCGTATTTTGCAATTAATGAAAACACTTTACTGGTTTACAGTATGACAGATATATCCTGTTCTAATTTAAATACAGCTTTGATAATAAATTTGAGAGATAATTGTGTCATGTAAGCATGTATTCGACACCAGATGTGACACCACATGGAGAATATTTGGACATATAGATGTCAGACACAGTTCACCTTAATCCTCCTTATTCGCGCAGGAACACACTCTCGAACACACACACACTGACACAAGGGCCTCCTGATGACTGTCTTTTTTCTTGCAATACTGTCATCTCTAAAGCGATGTGTCCATTAAGAGAAATGCTTTACCGGAGCAGAAAGGGTTACTGACATCACCATTATCAAGGCCGGCATTACCACTTCTGTCACCACCATAAGCCATTCGCTATGCTGATTACCTCCTTTTAGCCTACTTACTCTGATTGATATGTACTGTGTGCAGGACTTGTAAGAGCATTCGCTCTCACTCAATTTTTACTAATTAAATCAATGGTGCGTGAATGTTGAGAATTTCTTCAAAATGCAAGAAAAAAATCAATTTCCAAGCCTTCTTCTTCTTCTTTTTTTTTTGTACTTGACGGTTAATGAATGAATATGATTCGTTTTTACCTCATCCCTCTGACCTGTGTGTCATGTCTCTGCAGAATGCCGTTCGCCACAACCTCAGTCTGCACAAGTGCTTTGTGCGCGTGGAGAACGTGAAGGGGGCGGTGTGGACGGTAGATGAGGTGGAGTACCAGAAACGCAGGTCGCAGAAGATCACAGGGTACGGATTCTGTCACCTTGCTTTAGATCTTGATCTGAAGGTCAATGACATCTAGAGGATCATAAAGAATCAAATTCTGCACTGTTCTTTGAAAAACACCTCTCCCTTTGTCCTTTTTCCTGTCCATTTCTTTCTCCCTCTTTGTTTATACGTACTGTACAGTCTCCCTGCTGTGCGATATGTTCTTTAGTTACTAATATTGGATGTATTGTCTGTTTAAATTGTTCAGTCATTGTGGACTCATTTCTTTTTTTTTTTTGTATCCAGAAGCCCATCACTTGTCAAGAACCTGCCCTCCAGTCTTGGCTATGGAACTGCACTAAACGCCAGCTTACAGGTATGAACCAAAAGCCTCAGAGAGCCTCTGACTCACCAGCTGCATGTGTTTTTGTATTTGACTGACAGGCAGGACTACTGCCTGACTGATTGACCAATTGAGTGACTGGATTAGTGTGGTTGCTGTGAACAATAGGGCTCCACATTAGTACTCACACTCATAAGAGCAAGTTTCTTTTTTTCTAACTCAGGTTTCTGCCTCTTTCTCTGATCGTGTGTGTTTCTGTATCTCTTCTCTCACCCCCTTCCTCTCTCTGTCTCTCTCCTTTTACCTCTCTTTCCTGTACACCGTCAGACTCAGAAGGCCACCCTGTGGTCAAATCAGGAAGCAACTCTCCATCCTTCTTTCCAGTTCTTTTCCCCTTCTTTCAGCTGTGGCAGCCACCCTAGATTGATAGCGGCATGTGCAAATGCAAGGGCATGTGCATTAATATTTATCTAAGCTGTCATAAATGATTTGGCTTCATAGTGTACGCCGGCGAGGTGCTCATGGCAAAAACTTTAAAAATTTAATCACTGTATATAACTTTAATGCGCAGCAGGCGAAAGTGTCAGGAGTTTTTTATTATTTTGAGGTAAAGTTTGGGGGGACTTTTTTTAATAGCCACACCACACAAGGGCATATGAATGGCAGCTGGGGGCAGGTAGTTGTCAGCAAGGTATCATGGGGAAAAATAGCCTGAAACAGAATAAGAAAACGTAAGCATGGGACAACTGTGTTTTAATAATTACTTTGTTAAATCTTACCATTCTCTCGCCTGTCACTTCTCCCACTTGTACCACTCTTTATTCCTCCCCTCTCTCCTTCCTTATACCTAACCCTCATATCCTTCCTCCATCTCCCTTCAACCCTCATGTAACACTCACCTGCCTCGTACCAACAACCCTTCAAACTCTAATCCCCAACATTGCGTCTCCGTCTCCGTCTCCCTCCTGCAGGCTGCCCTGGCAGAGACCTCCCTGCCTTTGCTGGGGACCCCCGGCCTCATGAACAGCGGCTCCACAGGCCCGATGGGCGGCAGCTGCCACGGCCTCCTGGGCGGCGACCCGTCTGGCCTGATGGGCGGAAGTCCACCCGGACTGTTGGGCGGGAGTCCGCCGGGACTGCTGGGTGGCAGCCCCCCAGGTACGCTGAGCGGCAGCCCCCCCACCCTGATGCAATCCGCCCACGAGGAGCTCAACGGCTCGCTCGACCACCTGGACACCAACGGACACAGCAGCCCCGGATACTCCCCACCAGTACACATGTAAGTTCCTTCAGATGGAAGAATTACTCCTACTGATGATTCTGTGTATGTACTGTACGCACTGTAGCTACACACAAGCCTGTATATAATAATTAGGGCTGTTTATATTTAAAAAGTAGATTTTTTTTGGTGTTAATTATGATTATTTAAAAGTGAAAATAAGTCAAGGGAAAATATTAATGTAGAAATGCCATTTGAAGCTGAAATACTTTGTATTTTATTACTGTTTTATTACTGTGAGGAATGCCATTTTCTCTTTACTTTGCATTACCAGTATCATTTAGTGTGGTCAACATTGTCTTCTTTCTGCAAGACACACAGTCTTTATATGTATGATCAAATCTGGTTGATGTTCTTTTAAAACTGCTCTACTTCTTTAAAAAAAATCATTTGATCATTGGTAAATATTAGTAAAATAAATTATAAAAACTACCTTGATAGTGCACCTGAATGATATTAAAACTGGCCAGTGGTTAAAAAGGCTGCCCCTAACCCAAACTTCACAGACCCACACACTGGAGTCCACTGACACCCAACAAAGTGGACTCATTATCCTCTAACCCACTATCCCCCCTGCTCACTTACTGCAGTGTTTGAGAGATAGTCATACACAGACTTGCGTTTTTGAGTAGCTATCTGAGAATGCAAGCACATGTTCAACCCCCCCCCCACACACACACACACACACACACACCTCTGCTCCTACACTGAAATCACTCACTGTCCTTTTGCCCTTTGTTAGTTTAATTGCCTAATATTTAACCCATAGTACCGGTATGTTCTTCAGTTTGCCATGACCCGAGGGCAAGGTTCAATTCCTAGCATGTATCATAAGCAGACCTCTCCTTCTGTATCTGCTTTGGTAATGTTCACTGGCACTACCTGAGGTGAGCCTGACGTTTCGGATAACAATTAGTTCTAATTCTATAAATAGGCTCTATTACACATTCGTCTTTAATTACTCCACTGTCTGCATTATAGGGGTTTAGCTGCTATATTTTATGCAAGACTGTTCCTATTAATATTGAGCAAGTGTAGCATTAATTACTTTAAAAAAAATCTCTCCCTTTCCCATCTCTGTTTTAATGGAGCTAAGAGAGAAAGAGAGTGTTTTTAAAAATTGATGTGCGAGTTTCAGGAATGTCTGAAACAACCTGAGCCAGTGATGTCACACAGGTCTGCATGAGCCCTCACTGTGGTGAAGATAGCATGCAGGGAAACACACACGCACACACACAGGACACATTCTCAGACAAACAGAAATTACTCATTCTCATCTACTGCCCATCAAAGCTCATGTCGCAAAGTCAGCCGACATCAGTGAACCACTTCTGTAATGGATAAAGGATGCACTCAGGCTCCATGCCTCTCTCAGAGTGTATCTGTGAGAACAGAAGAGCCCTACCAGACGTCTATACATTAATCTATTTGGACGTGTTTACCCCTCTCTGAAATGGGGTGTTAAGTGGAGCAAATCTGCCCAGCTCTAGACAGAATCCCAGTGTTACCACTCCCCCAGGTCATTTAAGTTTTAGTAACCGGACGGCACTGACTTTCCCTTTCTTGCATGCTTTTCTCTTCTCTCTGGCCACGCCGCCTTGACACCGACATGAGTGGCTATGGAGGACGAGATGCATTCATCCATCCCTCTCTCTCCTCCCTGCCTCCCTCCCTCCCATCCCCGCCTGCCTTTACACCGCCACGACAACCCACCAAAATGGAAGAAATGTGTTTTTCATGACCGGCTTTTCCAAGATGTTGTTTAAATAATGGAGTGGCTCGTAGCACTAAACTAAATAGTACATCACCTTGAAGGCCTTTCTCAGGAGAGGACTCCTCAGCACAACCAAGGCAATCCAACAATTAGACAAACCACTCCTTCCCCTCAACGTCTAAAGGTTAATGCTATCTGCTTAACCGCAAACCAGATCGCCCCAGGCCATGCTGGGTGTCTGTGTGCGCGCGCCTGTGTGTATGCATGTGCAGTACACTCATGTACACCCTAAGGGGTATGCTTAAAAGTAGTAGTACTGTAAACCAGGAAAGACTAAAACAGTAAAATTAGGGTTTCCAACATGAGTAAATTAGCAACTTCACACATAATGAGGACTAGAATATTTAGCTCGTAACTTCATCGCGTACTCCGATAAAAGCAAATAAAATCTGTTTAATATCACTCTATTTTATCAGCTGTGTCTTGGACTGTCACATCTAATTGTTTGGTGACCACCCCTCTTTGGTGTTAGTTAATGAATCATAGTGAGATGTTATGAATGTCTTTGATGGCCCCCCCCCCAGTCCTCACCACTGCCTTCGCCTCCCTTTCTTGCCCCCGCCCCATCTCA
>NW_023339652.1:11277259-11277635 GCF_004916995.1 Morone saxatilis | reverse complement strand
ATCTCATCCTCCGCCCCCCTCGCCAGACCACCTCTCCTACCCCCCAAACCCACCATTAGGCCCGTGGACTAATGACCTTATTTGCATCCCTGACATACCTCTGCATGATTGCTGGTGCTAATCTCCAATTGATGTGAGAGCGGGCATCTCGAGAGCACGCACACATACGTGGCAGAGCACCGCGTCTTTATTACACCGCAAAGTCCAGCGTTTACTCCTGAGTGACTCAATAATGGCAGCTAGCCATTAAGTACTAAATGGCTCATCCACATATTTTAATAAAGTGTCAGAAAGCTCAGGCCTGTGAATATGGTCCTGCATATTTTTCTTCAAAGCCACACAAACACCTAATGAGCTGCATATTAAAATAACAGCG
>NW_023339652.1:11263705-11277227 GCF_004916995.1 Morone saxatilis | reverse complement strand
AGACCTTTGATTTGTGATACATGTCACATTCAGCCGTGTCAGTTGATCAATGTGATGTATTCAAGTACACACTGATTATGATTTTTTAAGTAATGGTGACTAAAAGATGATCAGGATCTTTTTAGGAAAGCAAGTTCTCTTCACAAAGCGAAGCGGATATTTTTTTCGTATGAATGTATTTGTCAACATCTCGTCATGTCGGCTTCCATAAGCGGAGGCTGCTGTGTAAACAGATAATAAATGACAATATGGTAAAATACATGTGTAATGGAAAAGTTATAATTGTTGACAAATACTGTACATTAAAAAATGTCCTTTTACTACATTATAGTGTGTTTTCAGAAATTATTAAACCATTGTATGCTGCTTATATATGCTAAATAACGGGACCTCTTATGAACTAGTTACTGTGTCCCTTTATCCTTAATCATTTTGTTGTTGTTGTGTGTTTTTAGGCATCAGAAAGCAGCAAAGATATCCATATACAAATGGTAATGATTATTTTTTATTTTGGATTAATTGTCAGTTTTACTCAATCAAATGTGTTATCATTTAATCTATAAAATGCCATAAAATAGGAAAAATGTACCTGTGAGTCCAAATTGAGGACTTTAAAGGTTTTTTGGGTTTTTTTCAACAGTCTTTTTTTTACAGTGAATTTTCTGTTAGTCTGTTAAGTATCATTAAAGTATTTAAATTACTATGGTATGATTGTACTTAATGCATAAAACAACAGAAGTGAATTAGCTTCTTGTTAAGAATTAGTGTTTGCATTCAGTAGACTGTGTATTGCCAGGTCAGAGGGAGCAGAGTAACCTCTGGCTCAGGGGTTTTTCTTTTGCCTCTCGCTGCCTCCGTGAATCTGAGGGGCAGAAACAGAAATATTCATCGCTCCGCTTGCATCCTGCTCAGATCAGCCTTCTCTCTTCATCCCACCACATCAGAATATTAATTTACAGTATTTGGCTCTGAATATTAAAGTCATCTGTACCTTTTAAAATTCTTTTCAAATTCAAAGCCCCCCCGTTCCCCTCCCCTCCTTCCCACTGATGAAGGCAGCCCAGGAGAGAGGCTATGAGACGAGTCCTAACGTACTACCACTTGATAAGTCTCCCTCTCTCTCCCCACTCTCCCCTCTTTCAAAGTCTAGGGGGATTTTCTGATGCATCCGATGTGTCAGAAATAATTAGGTTTTGTCAGATTTATCATCGTGGCACAAACCCCTCTCCCCGACTAGGGCCCCAGATCATGTTATGCCTTGTTTGTGTGTGACAGCATTATTATTCTTGTTAGTCGCCCAACACTTCTTTTTTTTTCCGCCCACTCCTCTGTTGTTCTGAAGGCAGAGGCGTCCTGCTCACGGCGCTGCTTCTGCTTCCTGCCCAGCGCTTATTGACAATGGCTAAAGATATTCATCCATTTAGAGTTAAAAACATGTATCATGGTGTCCGAGCGAACTGCCGGGGCTGAAGTTGATTAATGGCAGAACCTAGCTGCCGGTTTTTCCTCTTGAGGAGCGACATGCACAGCCCCTGCATATTAACGAGTGGCTGCGCTTTCTATTAACTAGATAAAAAAGCCTCTCCTCTGCCTTTGCTCCAGGGGGCTCAGGGATGAGAAATTCTCCATTATTTATCATGTGGCCTGTTTTTTTTTTTTTCTCCCCTTTTTTCCTTTTTCATGTATTTCAACCTGGTGTCATCAGTAAACTTTTAAATGCCAAACATGTCTGGAACATCACAGCTTATCGGCCTTACAGAGGCCATGTTTTTCATACAATTTTCATGCGCTTACTTACAGTAGACGTGAGGCATCATGTCGAATTAGCGTCTAGCAAACAACATGGTTGTTACTTTCACAAGATAATGCATGTAATGGATGTTCTGTGCCTGGTTTTTGATGCAACCAAATATTTATCTGTTATCTGAACACTGCATTGTGTATTCCATGCGCAGTAAAGGGAATTAATGGACAGAAATCCTTGCTCTCTTTTACATATTATTTAATAGTGGCAATAATTAGCATTACTATATATTTTTTTTTGTCAAAGCAGTGCAGAATTTGCCATAAAACATATAAAAATCTCCCATTCATTGCCAATGTGATTGTGTCACAGGCCACCTGTTCACGTGAAGGAGGAGCCACTTAACATGGATGACGACGACTGTCCGATGTCACTGGTGACGACAGCCAATCACAGTCCAGAGCTGGACGATGACCGGGAGCTGGAGGAAGGGAACTTATCAGAAGACCTGGAGTGACTAGGATACAGTTTTTGGACGACGTATCCCTTCACCCAGCCGCACTGTTTCTCTCACACAGACCTCCTGCAAGACTAGAAACCACTCCACAGTCCAAGCAACCACAGCTGACTCTCTCTTTGTCTCTCTCACCACTGGGACTATTTATTGCGCATGCATCCGGATGGAGACTGGTCCAAAGGAACTCTTTGTTGCAGCCCTTTGGGATCCCTAAACATGACAGGCATGAGATGTCTGATTAAAAAAAATTAACTCTCTGAAACCTATTTCATTAGAGATGGCGTGGCCACATACAGTACAAGGATGATGGACTCATGGATGGGGGAAAAACATGAAACAAATGAGCAAATCATGTTCCGTTGAAAGCTAGCGGCCTCATATACTGCCAAAAAGGAAGACGTTTTATGTTTGTGAATAATCCAACCCCCCAGTAGTTGTTAATGTCTAGAGACAATTGCTGGTTCAATTCAAGTTGTTGCTCTGTTATCATTTGCACAGGAGTAGTCTCAGAAATTTGTGTCACTGCCTGTATGTTGCTACTATTATAAAAACCAGTATATTATTTTTAGCTCTTTTTTTTTTTTTTTTAACCATCGTTAATTTCCAAATATGATTTTAGACACCACCAACTGTAAATGCCATTCCCTGAATCACACCAGTAACGGAACTTCGGTACCAAAACTGTTGTTGCAGCTGTCCAGAAAAAAGAAAAAAAAAGAGAAAAAAAAGAAAGGAAAAAAAGTTGGCTTCCAGTCTATTATCTGTTTGTGATTAAAAGTAAAAAAAAAAAACTGGAAATTCAGTTGGGGAAAAAATAATAGTTTGTGTAAAGCACCATTTACAAAACAAATGCATTTCTGCATCATTTTCTCCTTGCTGTTCTCCTTACCTCCTCGTTCTAAAGCTTTGTCTACCTGCAAACAGTCACAGGCAACAGCTAGAAACCAAAGCCAACACTAGCAATGGCCAATAGCTTATAGACAGAAGCCACCAAACTCCTCTTGGTCCGTCTTCTGTGACTTTAAACTAGTACAAAGAGAAGCTTTTGTTCCGCAAACTACCTTCGAATAACCTCTGGGATTGTTTCATTTAGCCCTATACAAAGATGATCACGAGTTAAGAGAGAGGGGAAATAAATGCTGATTTTGATGTGTAATTTGATTAACTCATAGAACGTCCACTTTGGAGATTTTCTGCCAGACGTACCGTAAGTATAAAAAAGGTGATGTGATATTTGAACTGCAGGCATCTTGTGCTGGTGATTTGACTGGTAGAGAGCAGCTAACTGTAAAAGTGGATTATGACCAAAACAAAACATTTGTGTATTCAATGGAAGTGCAGAAACATTGTGTTGTTGTGAAGTTTATTTTAAGTTTTTACTCTTTGTTATGCATTACACATCAAAAGTCATTGGGGGTTTTTTTTTAATGATTTTTTTCTAACCTGGTGAATATGTAATGTTCTAAGTGGGACTGTCAAAATAATGTCACGTCTTATTTCCGTGGCGGTTTTGTTTCCGAGCCGCGTTGAAACCGAAACTGAAAACATCGCTAACCAAACATGAAAAATATCTAGTGAAGCCAAATAAGTCATAATTTCAAGTTGATATGAAATGATGTGGCTTGGTTACCATGTAAAAGCAAATAATAATAGCCATTGCAGAAGAGGATATCTAAGGTGAGAGTTAACCTTTTCTAGGTGATATTTGCTTTAATATGTCATCAAAAATACTCATGGTGTGTTTCATAGCTTCCAAACTATATAGATACAACCGGTGTCAGCACTGGTGTACTCTGTATAGGTAGCCAGCTTTTTATAACACACTTGGTATTTATAAGAAACTAAAGAGAAGTAGTTATTGTGGAGACCACGTCCCATCATTTCCCTCACAGCCAATGTCATCTAGAAAAGTGTTGTTGCTTTAATGGTCATTTCTGTTTTCAGTAAACCAAAGTTACACAAAATTCTGCCTCCTCTTGTATGGGATAAAGAAATGCTAAAAAAAAAAAAACACACACACACCCTGGCAGAGACAAGCATACATGTGCACGAACAGACACACACATACATACACACACAGGGACCCCGAGCTTTTGCCAACTTTCTCTCCAGCTGCAGAAAATGTACGCTGTCAAAGAACCAACGAGTGGCTTTGTATCGTGCTGTAACGAGCAATGCGTCTGCCTGCTTTGACCAAAGTGGAAACACTGTGCTTATGTTGTTTTCAAGTGTTGTGCCAAGCCAAGGAATTGGCTGTAAGAGCTTAACACGCAGACACATGCAGTACTGTACAAACACACAGCATGTCAAGTACACACACAAATACACACACACACATATACCAGTTCCACGTCAAGAGGGTACTGGGCACAGGAACAAAGCTTATCCCTTCAATACTTGGCTGGAGTCAGCAAAACGACTTGAAGACGACGTTCTTAATAATCTTATCACACCAAATAAAAAGGACGTGGCGTCTTTCAAAAAAAAAAAAAAAAGGGTTCTCCCACTTACCCAAAAAGGCTTTCTAAAAGCTTCTACCTCTGCACAACAAATTCAGAACAATTATGACAGATTGCACGAGTTATTAGAATGCCACAAGAGCTGTTACACTTTACTACGCTTGTCTCATAGGACGTGGCTCAAACCAACGTTTACATTCCCTGCGTCAAGATATGGAAGATTTGCATTGTAATAGGTTGTCCTCAAACATTTGTAGAATGATAATGTATAGATTACCTGTAAGGGAATATTGTGTTTTAAAAATGCATGTCTAAAAATCATTTGGTGGACTGGAAACAAGAACCAATAAAAAGAATATAATAAAAATCATCGGGACGATGGCCTAAATGTACGTACAATGCATAGGAGTGCATTACCTCAGATATACTGTTTTGGGAGGGATAAAACCTGTCAGCCACAGAATGCATATTACCTGTAGATTTGCATGGGTTTTGTATAAATTAAGTAAAAAAATGTCTAAAATAGTTGCTTGCACATAATACCAGAAAGACCTCCAGAACTGCGATCTGCTCCTCCACTAGATTTTAGGATTGTCTGGATTTTCTGGGTTGATTTTGTCTGTATTTTGATAACTGTGCATACTTATGTAAAAAAATGTTGGTGGACCCATAAATTTACCAGACTTTTTTCTAAGAGGAAAAAAAAATCTCAGTGTTTCTTTTCTGACTTACCTGAATTTTTACTGTTTCTCTCTCATTGCTCGCTAAGAATAGCAAACCTGCTTTTTCTGCATCTGCTTTGCGTAGCTGTAAGGCTTAACCTAATGTGTGTATTTATTGCTTGTACCTCTGTGCATACTTTATGAAGCATTATGTCTGGCAGTTGAGTCATGTATCCTTTCTACTGCTATCCTTCTCTAATAATTGGGAATATGATCCCCCTATGTATACAGTAAATTGGGACTGTAGCAAACATATGTTTATGTAATTGGTGAAAACTTTTTTCGTTTGTTTCATTTCCTTTTGATCGAGATTCAACTACTTTTTTTGATACTTTTCATTACTGTGTACTGTGTCCATACGTTAAAGGTTCTCTGACATTAGAAGGTCATGGTTGAGAATTGTAACAGACGTTATTATTTTCTGTATTCATGGCATTTCACTGCTGAATAAAATAAAGGACCAAAACTTGGAATTTGAAAAGCAACTGTCTACCTCCAGCATCAGAGAGTATTTCTTTTCCCTCCACTGTTACACATATATCTTTTATTCTACAAAGGCACAGCCATGAAAATCTAGCTGGCATTACACTTTTAACGTTTCAGGAGCAGCTACTTCAGAGATGTGAAGGAAGGGGTTGGAAAAAAAAACAATTAAAGTTTAATGTATATGTTACAAGGCTTTGTTCCAGCTTGCAGCACCTAGAGTCTTGTTTAGAGGAGCGGGACAAGGCACTGTCTTGCCCACCCCTCTGGACCTGTAATGGCTTTAGCCTTTGTATGATTCAACCCCGCTGCTTTCATGTACCACAAGCATGTCCCAGTATACACGGAAGTACTGCACTTTGTAAGGAGCGACTTACCCCGGCTAGGATTCATTTCTGGGCTACATACTGCAAAAGTGGTTTTGGCACAAACTACATTATTAAGTCTGTTGTCATGCTCATGTAAAAAATATCTGCCTTATTACCATCGAGGTTCTGCATCACGTAGAGAAAACAATGATGTGAAATTTCAACAGACGTCTTCCAATTTTCCATCCATCTTCGAGACAGCAGTTTCCTCTTGACACTTCAAAAGAAAAAAAAACATGGCTTTTAGCCTTTTTCGATTGATGGATGTTGACTGTTAAAGCGCTATGACATGCCGTGTGGCTAAATCAACTCCAGCAGGCCTACCACACCTTGTCGGTCATGGAGCAGCCACACACTGACACCCTCATTGAGATTCAAACTGAATCTACCATGACCAATAGGTTGCCCATTAGCTCGTCTGTATGCCGAGAGCCTTCTACACGTTCCAAAGGGTGCTCAGGGACATCGTGGGACCCTTTGAATCATGTCCGCTGGTCATTTAATCGTAACGCTGATGCATGTTCTTTTTCCTTACCATATGATGCCCCATGAGAGGTCAGAAAACAACAGCATTTTTCATAAAGGCGTGCAGACACACTTCTCCCCCCCCCACCCCAATGACAGTCCCAGGCATCAGCCATGGCAGGCTCCTGTTATCTCGTCAGCAATGGCGTTCCAGAGCATTAGCTAGCTCGCAAGGCGCTCGTCTTCCGTGCTATTTATGCACTTGGAAGTGTTTGTGAATTCAAGTGAGGGATCGCATACGGAGTGCAACAAGGGCCGCTGTGTACTACACAACATCAGAGGGAGCTCCGACATTAAAGTGTGAGAGCGCCTGCTATAGACCCTTCTTTCAAAGGCCATGAAATAATAATGGGTTGTGGTTAGAGAGGTATCCGTGAGTCACACTGGCTGCTTTTCATAAAGTGGAGTTATTTACAGTACGATGAATAAAAGAAAGGGTAGCTGGTGGTGCAAGCCTTTTCCACATGAATGGTTGGGGGAAAGAAGGCCCTTTAATATACAGTGGCAGTGCAGTACACTACATGAGAGGCTGGGAAACACTGAGTGAGTGTTTTGGAAGCTCTAAAGCAATAGTTAGACATTTTGGGAAATATGCGTATAGGCTTTCTTGTTGAGTTGAATGAGAATATTGACTCTCATGCCTGTACAGTAAATATGAAGCTACAGCCAGGATGCTTAGCTTAGCTTTAGCCAGTAGCAGAGGAAAACAGTTAGCTTTATTCTGACTGAAGGTAACAAAATCCAGCTACCAGCACCTCTACAGCTCAGCAGGCCACATCGTGTTTGTTAGAGTTAAAACGACAAGTTGGGGTTTTGTACAGAGTTATGTGTTGTGCTACTCTGGTTTTTGTAGGGATTACATTATTAACGTGTTAATTTGTGAGAACAGAGCTGCTGGTAGGCAGATTTTGTTGCCTTTGACAGGAGCCAGGCTAGCTGTTTCCGGCTAGTTGTAGCTTAATATTGACTGTATGGACGCGATTGTTTCACCCTTTTGCATTCTCAAGTGCTTTGCATGTATGAAGGTACCACAGAAGCCTCATAGCACAAACGCACAACCTCCCATAATGCCAGTGTGCTCTTTTTACGCTTTTTGTATAGAATGAACAAAGTATAAAGAGTTTATTAGTGAGCTTTAGCGGTGCTTAAATGTGCGCTATCTCTATGGAAGACGCCAGGCTAGCTGTTTCCCCCTATTTCCAGGCTTTCCTGCTAAGCTAAGCTAACTGGCTGCTGGCTGTAGATTCCTATTCAATGCACAGACTTTTGAGAGCGGGCTCAGTCTTCTCGTCTAACTCTTGGGAAGCGAGTGAGAACATTTTCGAGCACACTATTCCTTGAACCTCTTTGACGTGTATCTCAGTATATCTCGGCACAACAGTACGAGGCCAAATGGCTTACATCCTGCCCTTCTGAATTAGACAGTGCATCCTGGCATCATTCATTTCATCTCCAACACTGACCAATTAGGTCAATTTATGAACCGTCCCCTTGTGGGATTGGGTGGTAAATATCTCACAGTCTCACAGTTTATTGATTAAGAGTGTCGACTCTCTCTCCCTCTGTCTCTTCCTTTCTCTCTCCACCCCTTCTGACCTGACGATGCGTGTCGGCTCCCTAGAAGACCCTCGCCCCCAGGCTGCAAAATTGCCTGCTAAATAGTCCGAGGCAATGGCAACGCTAATTGAGATCATCATTATTATAATTGCGAGCCCTGAAAAGCGCGTCTTAAATAATTTGCATTGCTCTCAAGTTGATATTGGACGCAGTGCAAAAATAATTGCATAGCTCCGAGGCATGATGCTCGGTTCGGTGGTGGGCGAGGGGACTCATGTGCCCGCTCCCCGCCCTCACCCAGCTCCCTGTAGCCGCCCAGCCGGTGCCGAGTTGGGTGCCACGAGGCGTCGTGCTCCACATCAGATGCCATCAGAGGAGGTCACGTGTTTGTCTCGTCAGCAGCGGTGGAGTTTTTTTAGTGCATGTTTTTGGTTCGGGGTAGTCATGTTTTTGCCCAGTTTTATGTAAAAAAAATAAAACCACCCTCACAGTCAGCAAATCTTCACTCAAATCGGAGGAGAAAGAGACAGCTTTCGAATAAGAACAAAAAAACTCCCATGAGGTCAGACTTCTTTAACACTTGTTCCAGTGTTGTGTTTTCCACCGGTCACCACGTTTGAATGTAAACCTGAATCCAAACTCACCTGCCCCTTTCGCCACACGTCTGATTTCCCCTTCTGTCGAAGGAGCTGCTGAGATAGACGAAAAACTATGACCTCGATACATAAAACTTCACTCATCATTACATCAGAGGCACCTGACGTAGAGGTACTTTTTTTGTGTGTGTGGATGTGATGTGCAGGCACCGGTGTAATGTATGCAAGAGAAATGCCTATTTCTCCAACTGAAACAAGGGATTAACCCAACAAAATGGTGAGAAACTGCTGATATTCATGAATTCTTGCCTGTGGCATTATCTACCACATACACACACACACACACACACACACACACATACATCCTATCAGGTTCTCTCTCCCCGTCATCTCACACACACACTCACCCACACAAGCAGAGAGAGATTTGACAATAGCCCTAATGAATATGATATGGTAACATGATATAGCTCATTATTTGTTTTCTTTATGCCTTAACAACAACAATAACAACCCTCCGAGGCTGCTTTTTGCCTGCGAATGAGCACATCAAACGAGAGAGAAGGGGGTAGAATCAGATTAACTAAATCCTCTTAGAAACAACACTCCCCTCAAACACACTCTTTGCTTTATCGCCCCTCTTTTTTTTTCACCCGTTATATCTCTCTCTCATATTACTTTCTTCCCTTACATGTTAGTTGTGATAAATCAAGCTGTTTGAGGTGGATAGCACGCAGGTGGCTGAAGAGGTTATGCTGGAAAAAAAAAAAATCCCAACTATCATCTTTAATCCATGGTAATCACCTCTGGCCTTAATCACCAATTCATAATGGAATTTATAATGGAATGATTTCAATTACCTACCACCACCGGCACCACTGAGTTCTGCAATTAAATTAGGACAATGCAATTGTATGTCTTTGTCTCAAACCTCAATATGTTTATGTTTAAGGAGTCTGGTGCCCCCTTTTTTTGTTGTTTATGGAACTTCTGAAGGAGAAGTTTGGTCTTGTCCTCATGGAAAAGAAAGACCTTTTCTTTTCTTTTTTAAAGAAAAGGAAAACCTTGGGAGTTGATCATGTGGGGGTTGGTAAAGAAAAAAAAGAAATATCTAGCATTAGTGAGGAATGGTGGGTTAAATCACTTACTGAAGATTTTTAATGACATTTCAGTGTTCCTCGTATAATTACTCTTCATCCGAGATGGGCCGTAATGCTGTTGGACAGTCGCGGTTCAGGCTCGCTAGCTCGCTTCATTAGCGTGTCATTCCTATTTCACATCAGAGGCTTTAATTGTAATGCTGAATATGCACAGCTCTCCACAGAAGCCTAATCAAAGTGGATCCACTTGTATTATTAATATCAGAAATCAGCCCGCTTGCTATTTTTTTATAAATAAAAGAATACAGACGCATAAATCAGCTGTCATTTATTAGCATGGCCCTGGCATATCCGCCAGACATGCAAGAAGAGCAACCCCACCTCATCTCCGTTCCTCCCTGCATCACTCATCAAGATTTAAAAAGAATAAAAGACAGAGAGGAGAAAAGGAAGAAAAAAAAACTGCATTAAATATACATACTAATTCCGTCAAGAAGTAATCAGATTACAAAGCAGGTGACACCGGGTGCAAAGAATTTGGATGGCTGGCAATAACGAGGGGATGGAGAGGTTCACTGGGGGAAAGGACAGAGGGATTGATGGACAAAAAGAGGTAAAAGGTGGGGAGGAAGAAGAAAAGATGGGAGGATTGAGGATTTACATTCAAAAGCAAAACAGCAGAGGAGAAAGACACTACAGTGCAGGAGAAGCAGTGTCTTTGAGGAGGGCCGGATGGAGACTGAGAAGACTGAGTGCGTCCCTGTGCAGGTTGTGCTGACCAGTTATAAAAACCAGCTGTGTTTTGGATCCTGTGGCAGCGAGAGTCAAAGTGCTGTGAACCGCTAATCCACATCAGTGGAGAGCTTTGGTGCTGATGCAGATGGCACACAGAGAACTGAATACCTGCTCTGTCTCTGAAAAGAGATACTGGAGCTGTGGAAAATTAACCTTCACTTTGTGGAGGAAAAAAGGGTTAATTCTTTTGATGTGTATGGATTTTTTAAATTGGATTTAGAAACAGAAGAATGCGGTGTTGTGCAGTGTGTTGGTATACCTTATTTGTTTTTAGCATTGGTGAGTCAGGTGGTGTTCATTTAAAGGCGGTAGATTATCCGGGCGAAGAAGAGACTTTCTCTTTTCTTCTTCACCTTGAAAGGGGAGAGGAAAAGCTGTTGTCGCCACTGCCTGTGCAGTAGTGTGAAGAAATCAAAGGGTCACAAGATGAATCTGAGGAATACGTTGTGAGATGATTAATGTGGTTCGGGGAAAAAAGAAAAAACAAGTTGGGCTACATGATTTTGTGATAATTTTTGGACTTCTTTGGTGAAATATTATAAAGCCTCTAATGGTTATTAAAATATTGAAATCTGAGAAGTTCAGAGGGGAAATCTGTCTTTGGTGGAACTGCTAACAATTTATAGACATCTGAAATGTGACTATTTCCGATGTCTATAAGTGACTATGTGACTGTTTCTAAAGGATCACATGCCAAAAAGATTGGACACCACTGGTTTAATCTATAACAATATCAAACATTATGTTTAGGTAAAATTTTAAACTGAAAAGTAACTGGCAATTACATCTGTCATAACAATTTCCCTATAAAATGCAGTAAAGGTGTAAAGTAACATAAACTAGTATAACATTGTACTCATGTTGTGTTGCCATTGGCCATCTATAAAAGGCAGCTTCATATAAGGTTAGTACATGGTGGAGCCAGGATGATGTCACATAATGTTGTAGCCTCAGAAACACAAAACCATCACGAAGTTGATGATTTTGTGAATTACACGTCCGGAAAAAACACAAAAATCCCAAATCTGCATTGGAAAACCCATATTCCGCTTAAAATAATCTGTTTACAGAACAATATAAAACAGAGAAGCGCACAACAAAAGTACGTGCCGCGGGACAACACTGTCACATTTAATGTCAGAATGCAAGAAAAGTTATGACAGCTTCAGGTGGACAAGACAGACATGAATAATTAAATAGACATTAATGGGGAGACAGACATTAATTAGGCATTAATGCAGAGACTTTGTACGGAGTCTACCCTCACCTTCCCGTCACATCCTTCCCCTACGTGCCTATCTGGAGGTCGGCCCCTCTCTCTCTCCCCCCTCCACCAACTGCAGGCTCTCCCCCATCTGTATACTTAGAGGCAGATGTGAACTGAACTGCTATTTAGACTGTAGTTGGTTTTTTTTTGCCCTTGCAAGATGCATTTTGGGATGATTCCATTTGCCTCCTGTGTCTTGTAAAATTCAAACACACACTTGAATATTTCAAACACTTAGAAGTGTCTTCGTTTGCTATATCCACATTCCAACGCTGGTTGTTGTTCTGTCTGGTGTCTGCTTGACTTTCCTTCCTGCCGTTAATCTGTTTTCTAGAGTTCGCCGGGCACCAAAGGGTAAAAGAGAAAGTGTCTTGCTGTACTGGGCGACATGCAAACAGGCCGCTGTATAGTTGCCAAACATCAATTCAGTGTCAACATGTAGGAGGGGAATTCGCCACTGCTTTGAGAGGAGGTTTGTGTCTGTGTAAACTGCGCATTCACTGGCTCATGAAAAAGGCTTTACAAACAGAGGTGGAGAGAAACAGAAAGGGAAGAATGGTACTGTAAGAAGAAAGTAAATTATGGAATTGGAGTGTACTGTACATGCTATAATCCTGGGAGAAGGCAGGCAGGCGGGGAAATGATAGTGGCAGTGGGGGGCAGTGTTCAAGTACAGGTCAGCTCCATTACCTGGGTCCAGCATGTCTCTCTCACATCCTGAACATACATATATAACCCCAGCTTGATGATATTCTCTCCCAATCTCGCTAGTTTCCATTCCAAACCTCTTTGATCTGTGATTTGCATTTTAGCGCCCACGGGGTGAAAATTATTTGGATGAGATTTTTTTTTTTTCTCTCTCCCTCACTGCCTTCTTTTCTGCATCTTCTCACTCACCCATTCACCGTACCTGGGGCTTGTAAACTCATCCCTCCCTCCCTCCCCCCCCTCTTCCCCCAGCTCCCTTCCATCCTTCTTTCCCCACTGCCGCGCCGCTCAGGATCTCCTTTTAATATCAACTATGCCCCCAGAACGAAACAAACAAATTAGCTGACGGGTAGGAGCGGGTTTCAATCTCGGCTCCTCACCTGTGTGTGATCCTTGGAGTGAGAAGCCCCCCAACTCCCCCCGAGACTCCCAAACAGTGAAAGTGTGGGACAAGTGGGATTAGGTAGACCTTGGCATAGGTGGAAAGGAGCTAAATACATTTATTCAAGTACTGTACTTAAGTATCATTTTGAGATACTTTAAACATAAACATTTATGCTACTTTTAGTATACAGAGGTAAATATTTCTTTTTATTCAACTATCTGAATATATTAGACAGCTTTGTTAAAGGAATAGTTTCCTTTCTTGCTGCACGTTTTTGTTACCTTTGGACGGAGCCA
>NW_023339652.1:11237709-11263605 GCF_004916995.1 Morone saxatilis | reverse complement strand
ACCAAAGTGCTGTACAGTGGATGACTAAAAAAGGCAAATAATACAGAAAAACACATTGGTAAATAACTAAAAAGACAAATAAAACAGAAAAAACTCATAATATAGTGTATTTACTTATTTTTACTTATATATAGTATATTTACATGAATCTATTGGTACTTTTACTGAAAGGCTCTGAATATTTTTTCCACCATCGTCATGGGACACCACAGCAACAAAAAAAACAGACTGCAGAAATGCAGAAAAGCCAAACAAGCAGGAATGGAAAAGAGCTATGTTTGCAGAGTAGTTTTTGTTTCTTCCAAAAAACTGAACTCTGCATAATCATCCCACTAAAACATCCAGTGGCTCAAATAAGAAGCGGCAGCAGAATTGTCTCACGCCTGTGGACAAACAGCTTCATCGCCCCCTAGACCAGATACCCGTCACAGCAAGTCTGCGTCTAGCTCGCTGGCCATTTGATGTTTTTAAACAATTTATATTTGTTATCATATCAAAGGGAAGGCGTGCGGCTATCAAACGCGCGAGGTACACACTCCCAGCCGAGGGGCCCCTCTTACCCAGCCACGCTGCATTCCTTATTCTATTTTATCTCTCTTGGTTTTTGACTAATGTCAGTAACAGCTACCGGTAATAAAATGCTTGTTAGAGTTTGTGCCGTTGCCTCGGAGCGTCAGCTTTGATACATTGTCAGGCCATTTGCCAGTGTTTCCTGATTACCTTGCCACCGACTGCATGTTTATTGATTGGGAGTTAATAAAGCGATGGGCCTCCACTTATTGCGCCCTCGCTTCCTTTTGCAAAAAGGTGAGGCTTCCTTTGATGTGGAAGCGATACATTGTCAGGCAACATAAACGCATTTGTTGTAGTGTCAGCTTTGCTCCTAGCCCCCATTGTGTGTGCAGTGCAGTGAGGAGGCGCGTTGTGGTTTTCACTTAGACTCTTATTGTCATTGTTGGGAATAAATTGAAGGTGTAAGAAAAAAAAAAACAAATGGTGCCAATTACTTACATTACCTGCAGGCAGTCTGGGTGACTTTATTTTGCTGTCTGTGACGCTGACATCTGATTCTGCAGTATATCTTTGCATCTGGTTGTCTTTATGTGTTAGTGCTTTTATGTCTTTATGTGTAAGATTGTCACTGTGAGCCTGTCATCTCTGGACCTCTTTATCTGCCAGCTTCTGTATCTTTGTCCCCTCCCCTCCCTCCCTCCCTCCCTCTTTCCATACTGTCTGTCCCCATGACAGTCGGTATGGTGATTCCATCCCTTACCAGCTGATTGTCTTTTGTCTCCGTCCTCGCTGGCTTCTCCCACTGCTGTTTATCCTGGCCCTTCCCCAGACACAGGCCGCCTTCTATGATTTTTCTGTCTCTTCCTCTGGCTGTCTTGTATTTCAGCCCCCCACCCCCACCCCCCTTCGGACTGCACTGAGCCAGCAGTCGTGTCAAATCAAAATAACATCTTTAAAAATTCAGTCAACATTACCCCTACAAACAGCGAGGGCCTCCTTGTTGGCTATTCATGTATTCAGGTGTACATTGTATCATGGTGGAGATGCATTCTGAGCGTGGGGGAGCCCAACATGGCAATTCCATCAAAATTTGATGTATTCATTCATAGTCACTAGTAAACTCTGTTTGTTTGCAGATAACCGGGATGTTTACCAGGGGCCGGGGCGGACAGGAAAGCAGACGGGCACATGCAGATCGGTTTCTTATCGGACAAGCGGTGGCCCTGCACCTGCCGGCCATGTAACCCCTGCTAGGTCCCCAGCGGAACATGAGCCTCTGGAATACGACAAGGTTCCTGCCGTCTTTCTGACGCTTTTTCTACCACCCCTCTTTCTTGATGTGTGCTTGTATTTTTTTTTTGTGTGTGTGCAGCGCTGTGACAAACACCATATGTGCTTGGCCTAAGAATTCTCCCCTTCCTCCCCCTTCACTCCCCCTATCTCTTCCGCTCTCAATTCTCACCATATTTACAACCTTGTTTAGTGTCACATTATTGGGGTCAATCCAAAGTGCTGTAGCCTCAGGCTGGCTCCCAGGCTTGTGTATCATTGTGTTTGCTGATCACTTTCCCCGCCTATCATAGCCCAGCACTTTCCCTGCCTTATTTATTTCTTTATTCGTTATGATAAAATACCCAGTAGGGCTTGCACAGAGCGCTTGATCTGGAATTATATGTAAATAGACAGTACTAAGGGTACCCTTCATCCCCTCCGCCCTTTTCTGTGGCTCGTCTTCCTCCTCTGCCTCTTTCACTTCCTGGAGTTTGCCCCCTCCCTCCCCTGTGAATCTCTCAGATTCCACCGCTCTCCTCCTTGGAACTGTCCCAAAATCTCATCGTGTCAAAATGCATTACGAACATCAAAACATTTCTGTTTACAACATCGCAGTCGTGTCAATTAAATCTGATAAATTATTCAAACATTTATCTTCCCCCCACCATGCTCGGGGAATTTTTAATCAAGCTTCCTATTTGCTTTAAATTAGCACTGTCAAGTGTGCATTTGTGTAAAATCCCTGGTATCATTAAAGATTTATCAATTGGAAATCTGTTTGGGTTGATTTTACTGTTAATTGGCTAGGAGGCGTGCTGTGGCTTTACACTCATCTGCAACAAGTGCCTCCGAGTCGGGTTAGAGCTGCGGAGACGTAAGAGCTGCCTCCTCGGATAGAGTTGTATTAGCTACATCTACAATCCAGCTGCTGCAAAGCTTTTTACATGCAGAGCTCAACAAACTGGATCTGTTATCCCAGCTATATGAGCATCAGCAGTTGAACCTATATTTATATTTAACATACATTTCATTTTGTAGTAGGCAGTCAAAATTGCAATATTACCTACTCAAGGTGTACATTCCCCTATTTGTAGTACAGGAACACTTTCACTCTTCTTATTTTTAAATGTATTATAAATGTGTCATTTTTATCTTGGGTTGTCATGGTTATGTCTGATTCCTCTAACATTATTTCTCGTACTCGTCTTAGTGTCATGCATTGCTAACCTTTCCTGTCATATCAGACCATGCTGCATGCTACTTTAGCCCATTACATGACCGGTCAGCCAAAGTACATACACTCCTTTCCCGGATAGTCTGTGTTGTTGTTGCTTTCCAGCTGTTTCTCTGTCTGCCTTATCAGTCTGCATCTCTCACAAGAAAAGTGGACAATGTAGAGTTTCTTCCATGCTCTTGTAAATAAAACAGGTCTCAGAACTTAGAGTTACAGAGCATATAAATCACTGGATGATCAAGAAACCCTACATGAAAGGAACACTCTGGTATGATAATTAGGTAGATTAAATAAATTCGGAATGTTACCTGAATTTAGTGAAGCGAATTTGAGCATTTTATTATAGGGATGGAGATTTGCAAAGTCTTCATAGTATCTCTTTGGCATTTAAATTACATAAAACTTGTACTCAGTAGTCTGGCCAAGAATCTATGAAAAGAAAGGTTGTGGTTTACATTGCCCAGGCTCTAAAGGACATCCCAGCCAAGTATTTTACTTGTTTGTCTTTCTGAATGCATAAACTGTCATTTTATTTGATGCTGCTGTCTGCACTGGGTCTGCACAAACTCCTACCTCAGTTCAATCTTAAGTACCACTTAAACCTGCTACATTGTTATGCTTCATGTCCGAGTTTTAAAACATTTTTTAAACATTAAAGCATGTGTAAACACAGGGTGGCTGCCCAGTAGTAAAAAAAAATCTGAGGCCATGTTTCAACATCTTTTTCTAAGAAAATATAGATCTGATTCTTTACTTTTTTTAAGTTAAACTTCAAACAATATATTAACTAATATAACTTCATATTCTAAGACCTTATAAAATGTTTTACATGTCAATGATTTGTTTGCAAAGTAAGAAGTAACTGTAATCTTCATGTAGAAGTAATGGAGTAAAAAAGAACCTTTAAATTAAGTGCTGAAGAACTCACATGTACTTATTATCTAATACAGAAACATATATAAATATGTTTAGACAGTAGTCAAAATCAAATCAAGTCAGACAGATAAAATGTTCGAGGTTAACCAAAATCCTGCTTTGATTTATAAAACCCCTTAAATCCATAAAAAAAAATTTAAATGATGACATTTTGTCGCTAAGAGTTAAACCATTAACAAAAGCTAAATCGGCCATAGCAGCATAATCCAAGTAACATTTAGGAATAAATCAGCTGGTATAATAGCATGGTAAACCAGGCCAGATGGCAACCACATGTCTGTCTAAGGCCTCTTGGAGGTTAGACTGAGGTCAAGGAGCAGATCTGTGATCCTCACGCAACCCCACTCCCTCTATTGCTCAATTTCTTTCACTCCTGCTTCTTCTTTGTTTTATGTCATTTGCACACTTTTTCTTTCTTTCCTACTTCTTTCTTCACATTAAAGTTAAATATCCCTCAGCAACAGATTAGAGGAAATGGCAGCACAGCAAGTGTTTTACATTCTATTGTCCTCTTTACATTTGAGTCTCCATGCAGTTTTTCCAGTATTTTTGGGCACGTTTGAAGCATTTTTGAAGCCATATCAGAGATGACATGTTTTGTGCATATTTTCAAACAGTTCCCTTTTGTAATGCAAATGGATGTGACTCTGTCAATAAGTAGAAAGGCAGACGCATGCTGAATGGATCGCCTGAAACTTTGGTGGTGCAGAGTTTTGACTGCTGTGAAGGATTGTAATGTTAACTGCTTGTGATGGGGGGTTGTTTTAGGGCTTCACTGACTCGACTCAACCGCACTCACACGATTTACAAATAGGCACACGCACACACACATCTTGTTGGTTCTCACGTTCGTGCTTCAGCGCTCTCCATCAGAACTCAGGCCCCAACACACACTGTGCTTCCAGGCCTCCCCACAGCCCACAGAACCTGCAGCACATCTGTCTACACTGCATCTCCTCCTCCTCCTCCTCCTCCCTCCTCCTGCTCCTGCTCTGCTCCTCTAACCGTGGCCAGGTGTTTGCCCACAGCCACACAGCTCTTCATCTCCAGGCCGCCAGACCGACGCTGATGTAATTGCTCTCTCCGCTGATCCATGAAAACAGAGAGAAAAGGCGAGGGAGAAAAAGTAGCAAAAGACAGAGAGAGACAGTCTGTGTTGTAAAGTCAGAGCGAGGGCTGGGATTATGTGACAGGGAGGTGTGGGTGGTGAGGAAGGATGTGTGTGTGACTATTTTATAGAGGGTGGAATGTAAGGCTCTCTGTGTGTGTTTATGAGAAGGTCAGGCAGAAGTTAGGTGAAATGTGTGGTAAAGTTGTAATGATTTTTGTTTGTGTGTGTGTGTGCGTGCAATTTCCAGGTGTGTATGGAGCCGTCTGCAGGCATGACCTCTCCCAAGAGAGACAAAGCAGTTCCACAGTGGGACGGTGGCGTGCTTTTAGTGGTTGTGTTGTGAGGGCAATTTCAATTAATGTATTCATGATATTTATATATTTAAATATATTTATAAGGGGTTAAACCCACAGGGGGAGGTGGCTTTCCATTTTCCTAATGACATGCAAATGGGGTGTAATGTTTTGTTCTGTCTCAAGCCCATTCCAGAGAGTTCTGTGGTGTTACGGGAATTATACACACAGCCTGTATGTGTCCTAAAGAAGAACACGTCATCGACTGCGAGGAATCTCAAATAAGTTTAAGTTTGACCCTTTAAAATTGAAAGTTTACATTTCTCATTTACATTTCAGGCATTTTTTTTTGCATTACATGCAGTCAGTAATCAAGTGTTACAAGGGTGCCCTGGCAATAGATCTAACAAATTATTAATGTGTTGTTGGAATGATCATATATTACAGAAAGGCTCCAAGACTCAATATAATTCACTTCATCAAATTGATATAAATACTAACATTAAGTGATAACACTATATTAAAATTCCAATCTGTTAGTTATCCAATATTGCCCACAGGTATGTGAAACCACAACAGCACATCATTTAAACTGTCCAATTTTCTGCTCTGCAAATGAACTAATTTATCAAGTATATCCTATTTGTTCCATCATGAAACAAACAACAACATTAATTTAATAGTCAAAGATTGCAACACTTAGCAGAGATCCCCTGGAGTTTTGAATAAAGTGTTAGATTAAATTAACGTTTCCTCCCCATGTGGCTAACCTGCGGCACAGTGATGAGACGATACTGTATCAAATTAGAGAATCAGAGGAAAAAAAGCCTCCCGCTGTTAAAGATCTAATTATTGCAAACACAGTAAACAGCTTGATTGTTTTTAATGTCTGCTACAGTACCCTTTCTCCCACACAACCCTTATGCTTTATTGGAGTCTGAAAGCACATTTTACTGTACACAGTAATATTCATTTTTTTCTTAAGAATAAATTGATCATTCTTTTGTGATATATATTTTATATTTCAGAAACTTCTGAACTTCTTGACTTACAATCTATCTTCATTTATCTCGAGTGAAGAAAACTCAAGTTTTACACCCCTACATTTTAGCATATATTAACACTGAAATTTATATACAAATGGAAAAAATAGGAAATAATTTCAGACATTTCAAACACAATAACAGGTTAGCTGTTGAAGTAATTCATATTATGGGAAATATGCTTATATGCTTTCTTTCCTAGAGTTAAATCAAAAGATCTATACCATAGCATGTCTGTAAACAACTAGCAGTTAAGCTAAGCTAGTGTGACAGGTAGATTTGTAGCTGTACAGCAGGGGACCACTACCACTATCTCCAGACGGCAGCAATACTAAGGACTTGGCCCTGACCCCCAGCACGATAAAAACCTCAGATGTACACTGTACTATGTGGGTAGTATGGATAGGAGCTCAGTTTTTGATGTCACAGGGCCACACTAGCATGTTATTTATCTTAGCATGAAGTCAAACAGGGGGCAACAGCTAGCTTGGCTCTGTCCAAAGGTAATAGACTTCATCTACCAACACCAGGACTCGTTGTTGAGGGTTAGATGAAACAAATGTTGCTGAAAAAACTCTTTAATGTCTGTACAGTAATGGAGCTAGAGCTAGGAAACATTTGGTTTAGCTTAGCATAAACTGGAAGCAACAAATAAGATTGAACGTGTTCATTTGTGAGCTTTAGAGGTAGTGCAATTTTTATTTTAGACAAAGCCAGGCTAGCTTTTCCCTATGTTTCCAGCTTTTATGCTAAGCTAAGCTAACCGACTGCTGGCTGTAGCCTTACAATATATTTAAGATATCTAACTGTGGGTTAGAAAGCAACTCTATTTCTGACAATGTCAAACTCTTCCATTAACGTTAATGCATTAAAGCTCTAAACTTTTTTGTGTTGAGGTCAGATTGTCCTCAGGCTAGCATGTTTCTTGATCAAATCTGGCAATTCTGTTCAACATCCTTTATTTCAAATGCATGCTCAGACATAATACTTGAAGAGTTTTCTTCAATTGTATTATTTAGGAGCTGGTTTCACGCGCATGCTTCTATTCATTTAGTTCTATCAGAGAGTTGTAGCGGATGTCACTCTCTGCAGATGGCAGATTTCTCATTTCTCACTCTCAATTTCCATAAAACGCTGAGCGAAATCTATGCTGATTCAGCGTAAGAAAACATTTATCTTGCAACAAATTGATTCTTGATATTAATTCATGTGTTCACTCTTGAAGTGTGCCCATGATTTAAGCCTACCTCTTTTGTATGTCCAACTTAAATTAATTAATGCCATTACTATCATTGTGGTCCAGCTGATTGGTTGGTTCATCATTTACAGTACTCTCTCTCCAAATCTCATCCTCTCCAGCAACGCTGACATTTGGAGAATTCTTGATTAACATAATTAGACAACTTTGATAGGAGATTTACAAAATCCCCCTTTTCTCCCGTCCTGACTTGTTTCCATGCACGTCTCGCAATCTTCACGTTAATGCTGTGAGTCCATGGATTAGATGTGACATTTATAAGGCCATATTTAGCTGAAAGATGTATAGAATATATCTGCAATGCATAAGGATTAAATGCAGATGAGTTCCTGTTTACTATATGTACCACACTGTATCACTTGCCCACACTTTTTTGACCTCCCTTCACTGTATTTGTCTTTTTTATGTGTGTTTGTATAAAAACAAAAGCTGAAGAGAAAGAGAGTGTAAAAAAAGATTGAAGGAAAAAAGAAAGAGACACAGATAGACTCTGGCATGCTGTTATTTCTCTATGAGGGAGACTACGGAGAGCTCCAGCAGTTTATTGATTTTCAGAACTGCTCTGCTCTCATTGTTATCCCAGGGTGCTGAGCACTGTTCATTGGACACACGCAGCACCTCAGGCTGTGATCCCTGTCTGAGCAACCCCAGCTCTCACAACAGGCCCTTCCCACAGCACACAACCCAGCGCCCCATTCATACCCATTCATGCCAACGTCTCAATAGCTTCCGCTGAGGAGGTAGCGGGCAACCATAAGGGAATAAGGGCATTGAGGCTCATTCTCACATCTTTGAAGTCTATTGTGTGTGCAGTAGAAGACAGGGAATATACTCCTTTTTCCAGATGAGAGAATTAGGCTGATATTCCACTGCGTCATGTCGAGCAGGGGTGGGAGGGGGTGTTGTGCTTTGGTGGAGGTGAAAGGTTCAGATCAACAAGGCAAACTCATTTATTTCCGTTTTCCAGACTGACTGTGCTTATTCTCGCCGCAGCTGTTCAGGAGGTTAAATTAGTTTGGATAAGCAGTCACTCTGACATTTAGGATGTTTACCCAGCATGCATCAGCACATGCTAACAGGAAAAAATAACCAAAAGCTGCATCCAGCCCCCCTTTAACTTATCATTCATGACTCACGTAAGGGAAAAAATAATAAACCAGGGGACTTTTGTATTGTCCACTACTGTCTGTTCAAACGAGGCCATCTGAGCTCCATTGTGAAGTGATGTCATGGCTGCTACTCACCTTTAGCTTGGGTTTGTCTTTAATTATTGTCAGGGAGGAACACACAGCCCAGCTCATCAACTGGATAAATATTTGACCGCTGTTCCATAAATTGGCATTGGGGGTTTATTTTAACGACGCATTCTGTCCAAGCCAGACATCATGCGCCGAGCGATGCACAGTGAATTGGCTCTCTGCAGGTGACCACAGCTCGTCTCGGCATGAGGTAAATTAAAACTCACATTTCTGTTCAGGAAATGAGAGATTTCATACACTTCCCGAATTTGTCTTATTTAATTATAACCTATGTCAAAGCCTAATCTGGGAAGCTTAGGCAGGGCATCCAATTAATCAAGAAATAGGTATGTGTTTGTAGACTGTGGAGGAGCGTGCAGGGAAGTGTGTCCGTGCATCTATGTGTGTGTGAGAGAGAGAGTTATTGCATGAATATGAGAACATACTTGTGCTTTGTTTGTGTATGATTTTGTGCATTTGGGTTCATGTGCACGTGGGTGGCTGCGAGTGTCTGTTGGCAAAATTTGATCTTCCTCAACCCGGGGGGTTTCGCTAACAGGACTCAGGGGTACAGCTGGCACCATGTGAGAAAGCTCAAAGCAGGACACACAGGCTATGAGCCATCATGCCTTAACAAATAAGGATCCCACTGTGATTTTAGCCAGTGTCGCTTTAGCTTGGCTTATGGTTTATGCTAATCGCAAATCTGCGAAGGATCATAGAAATCCAAACAGTCTGAAATTTTTGATTATCATTCCACGTTGGACAACAAAGGCAGCAAAGGACGAAGAAGACACAAAACTTTCAGGAGTAAAAACTTTAACCTTTGCAGATGTGAAATTCATTCAGTAGGTGGAATAGGGGTTAGAAGTGCACAAAATAAGATGAAAAACAAGAATAATGACAGCTTCATTCCAGCACAACTACTCCTAATTCACAGCCGCACTGATCATAACCGTTTCTCACTAAGTGTGTGCCTGAATGTTCAGATCACATAAGCAGCTACAAGTCATCCCTCTCACGAACTTGTAACACTGCATCAATTGTCACTATATAGTCTGATCAGTCAACATCTCTGTAAGCCTGAGTGGCATGTATGTAATGTGAAGTATCATGTTATAACTCACTCCCACAGTATAAAATGTCATGCGTAAGATATGTTTGTGTCATATGTAATGATGAAGAAATAAAAAGATGACCAATAAGATTCGGATACGGTGCTGGCATGCATGTGAGTGTATTAGTGGGGAAGTATTTATGTTCCTCATATCAAGTGGTCTCTGCATTTAAGTTTTAAACCAGATTTCACCTTTCTCTGGTTTCCACATATCATCAAAACATCAGCATATGGCAGAAGAATGAGCCTGAATGGTGGGTCAAACGCAGTTTCTGTCTCGGTGGCTTTGGATGATTGTCAATAAAGTTAAATTAATCACAGATGGATGTCAACTTTGATCTCATATTGTTCCAGGAGCTGGCGGAAGTCATTTTGAATGCTCTGTAAAGCTGTGGCGCAGGCATCTTTTTCACATGTGGGTTTCGCATTCGCCTGGCCCGAGTTATTGTGATAACCCGCCGAGTGGACTCTTTTGTTTTTACCGTCAGTATTAATCGTCAATCACCTGCTATTCTCTTTCTTTAACCGGCGGATACATATTTATGAAGTCTGGTGCTTTTGCGTGAACATTTGCAACTGATTATGTGCACTCTTCTCACTCCAAACTTGGAGTCCAGATGTTCAGCTATATAAGCAGAAAGTCAGTCATTGCTCAACTCCCAGCATCCTTGTTCCTTGAGGAATAGGGTGTTTGTTTGCATTGAAACGCTAATCAGTTGCAGTAACAGGCTTCATTCTGATCATAAAGAGATTTATCTTTAATGAGTCCATCAATTCATGCCCTATTCATGTCTATTCTCCATCTAGACAGAATGATTCTAACTGCCAAACCCAAAGTCTGCCTTCTTTGACAGTTGGACCAATAAAAGGTTGAATGTTTTGATCAGACAGCCTCAAACAATCCTTTACTTGGAGAAAAAAAAAGTACTTACCATAATGCTATTAATCATGTGAGGGCGTCAGGGTTCAGCTGGTGTCACGGTCAGCTTCAAAAAGCCTTACTTATTAAGTTCTACTCATTCTGTGCGGACTTGTGTGTAAAATCTTTGAAGATTTGATCAGGTACAGGTGCTGGTTCTTGCTGTTCAAAGCGACACCTCAACTCTTTCGCCTGGCCATTAAAGTCGACGTAAAGGTCAACGTGGGCCAACTTTTGCATTTCTATTAGAATTGCAGCCTGCTGAGGAATAAGCTCATTAGGGATAATTACAGATGTTCTGTCCTACAGCCATTTCTCCCGTTCACCTCAGTTTCTGGAAAAGTTTTACTCTGTAAGAAAAAACACGGTTAGCAAGAAGCTCAAAGTTAACGATAAAGGTGTATCAGAAACTAAACACTTGAACTGCTCAGACTCTTGCACTCATGTCATTATCAGTGTGTGAAAGGAATATTTTTGGGAGATCTTTTTCACTTTCTTGCCAAGAGATGGGTGATACCACTCCCAAGTCTTTACAGTAAATACAATATGTATAACTACCGCATGTAGCTGGACAGTTTCTTAGTTTAGCATAAAGATAGGAAGCAGAGAGAAACAGGTAGCCTGGCTCTGTCCAAAGGTAACTAAATCCATCTACCAACACATTTAAAGCTCAATGATAATTATGTTATATCTCAATTGTTAAATCCGTAAACCAAAGTGCAAAGACAATCTGTGGGGATTTATATGCTGGATTATTTCTTGGGCGTGATCAGCTATTTCGTGGAGTCTGTGCTGAATGCCTGCAAAAGCTAAGAAGAAGTCTGGCATATAACGCCCCTGTAAAACAGCTTTACACTTCAGGTTTTTTTAAGATTACATAAACAACATATAGCTTTAGAAGGGAACCTACAAGTCAGTTTGAATGGAGCACAACCATGTTACATGATTCTTTGTGCTAAGCTAAGCTAATGCCAGCTCATGTTACATACAGTACCTTTACATACTATATTTACCGTGCAAATGTGAAAGTGGCATCAGTCATGTCATCTAACTCTCTGCAAGATGTTTTTGGGGAAATATGCTTATTCACTTAAGCATATTTCCCAAAATGTCAAACTACTGCCTAAACTAAATTGTTATTCTGCTCATAAAATGTATTCAAGACAAGCAGCAAAGACTTACGATGCTTGGATTACTTCAGTGTGGGAGTGTTTTTTAGGATGTGTGTGTGTGTACTAGGGAAAGCCACAAACAGAGATGCGTGTTTGTTTAGGCCACCGAAAGGAGGATTAGGCTTGTCGGCAGCATGTGCACCGACTGAGCTGACGCTTGCCTTCCCAGTACACACTCCAGCAATCAGGCGGGCTGCCAAACAAACAGATGAAGTCAACAGAGAGACGTTTCCTTGTGTCTTCTGAGATGTGACTGCAACATATGCAACACTGACACTGACACTTGACACAGTGTGACAACCTACTGTGTCTACACAGCCGGCTCCACTTTGACTTATTTTGAAAGGGGTGGTGGGGGTGGGGGTGTGTGACACTATGCACATGATCACACACAAGATAATGTTTGTCAGCAGCAACAGCGATGTCACGATGTAAGAGAGACAAAGACAGACAACGGGGGTTGATTTCACGGTGCAGTCATGTTGCATGTACAGTCCTCAAAAGATTTCCATATGTCGAGGGGGGGGCTGGGGGAGCGCAGTCAGTTTTTCGAGGTGCAGGCTTTGATTTGCTCTGTGCATGATTCAATCTCCGAGATGAACTATGGCCATTACACACTGCAAGGTCAAAATCCCATTACTTAAATGCAATTTTATCCATGATTTTTTTCTTACAGGCCCCATCTCTCAAATATATCTACACATTGCCACCCAGATAGGCAGGCTGAAAGCACTGCATGCTGGTTAACAGAGTTCTTGGCTTTGAGCAGCTCTAGGGGATGGAGTGAGGGAGTATCTGTATCCAGGTAATTACAGTCTGAGGGGGCACAGAGGTCCTCTGTGATTACACATCAGCCCTGTAATGGATTCAACACTTATAGACGGAGAGAGAGAGAGCCGCATTCCTTACCTTCCCATCGCGAACGCAGGGGGACGGGCGGGTGAGAGCAGACAAGGTGGGGCGGGGTAGGTAGGTATATCTGCAAGATGGATTACGTGGGGTTTGCCGAGTTCAACATTGACACAGATTCATCGTAAATCATTATGCTGGGGACCCGGAGTGATTTCTGCATTAGGAGCAGAAAATGGAGTTCAGCCAGTCAATGAGGGAGGGCATATTTCACATCAATCACCTCCACACTCTCATGTTACCAAGGCTTAAATCTCACTTATACTGTTACCAATAGGGTTCAATGGCTATGATGGCAATCAGCAAGACACTGCACTAAACAATACCCTACTGACTACACAGAGGACATAGCATGGGGCTGCTTTGCCATTTATTTAAAGTGAATTATATATGAATTGAAAAGGAGAAAAGTAAAAGATGATGTTGGTGCTAAAGAGGTTGTTTAGATTATAATTCTGGCATATGTCTATGGCTGTTCAAACTTTTAACTCATGTTGGCTAACTTTCCAGCAGTTTTGTTCATTCATTGAAATGAACAGGGTTGACGAGGTTCCAACCAACAACGCTTCAGATACTGGAGGTTTCAACGAAGCACAGTTCTATAGTGAGTAAAATTAGAGTTCTTACCTCTTTATTGTTTGGGATCCCACCCACCAACCTCACAGTGTGTAGAAAAGGACTGAAGTTGTAACCTTTTCTATTGCCAGAAACTGGTCTTGCCATTTGATGAAGGTGACAAAATATGGCACTGATCATAAAGCATTGTTATTGCACCAAACAACATACATGTTACAAATACATGTTTTATGTTTTAAATGGGCTATATTAAACAAATATGGGTTCCTATGTTTGCCAAAAAGACATTCTTAGACAAAGAAAAGAACAGTAGCCATACTTATGTTTGGGGTCAATTAGACCCCAGAGAGGTTTAACACCCGTACCTCATACCTACCTTAAACTTCTGTTCTGTCTTAAAAACTGTTAATAAACTAACCTCTAACAGAAATTCTAATAAAGACTTACTGTATTTGGGTAAGTGCTGCTTAAAAAGTAATATCAACACAATCACAGCTATAGAGCATATGAAAATCTGTTGGCAGAAATAGAATATAATATTCATAGGTATGTTTTCATGAGTGTATAATAAAATGTTACCGTTAACTAAGATCTTTTTATGAACTCCAACACTTCTACCGTACCCAGAATGGGTAAGCACACGCTGGATCTAGATAGGGCCTGTCATGTTTTTTGCAGATATGGCACACATTTGGAAGGCTGAGCTGTATTCAAATGTTTGAAATATGCAACTTCACCACTAGATGCCACTAAATCCTACACACTGGTCCTTTAACAATGTTTTAAAGCTGGGGTATCTGAGAAACAGAAGTCTTGTGATATTCTTTGTAGCGAGCTTGTGAAACTAACATGTCATCAGTTCAGTTCATGATGTTTATAAGCCATTTTTAATAAAATTAGGAAAAGTAATAAAATATCAAGCTGATAAAACAATGTTACGTATGTTTTTTAACTGTTAAAGAGGACCTAGGGTCACCAGGACCCTAACATTAGGGTTATTAAATCATATTGCAAACTTTTGAATCACGGGTAATTATTTTAGGCAATAAAAGCCTAAATAAATAGTTTTTACTGAATGAGATTTTCAATGGTCACCAGTGAACACTATTTGATGTTACTGACTCGTTTTATGAATCAGAAGTGCTCAAAAGCCTTTTATGCTACTGAATAAAAACAAATCTTCAAAAAAAATCATGAAAAATCATTTTTTCTCAAACACAGAAAGATGTATTCTTTGACTTTCACAATTAAGAAAATAAATAAATAATAGTTCTCAACACAAGAACCACCTTAGTTTAACATCACTTCACATCTCCTCAGTGAATAAAGTTACACGTGACCGAAATGTAATACTTATGTCACGTGATAACAATTAAACCATCTCCATGACAACTGAGCAACTAAGTTAATTAATCTGAGGAAAGAAAGATGGAAAGATGTTGAAAACTTTTTTTTTTTCACGTTTTAGTCCCAAAGTAGGCTCCACTGAATATAATATTTTGACAGACATATCAGTATACTTTTTCTTTCGTACTTAATTTAATGTAGAACACAAGTTAAAAAAAGAAGCTCCGACACATTTTGTTTAGTTTTTCAGTTTTTCCTAACTTTATTTGTGGCACACATGTTCAGGGAGGGCTTTGTTCACTTCTCTGCCGCCAAGGGAAGCAAAGGGAGAGAAGAGCGGCTTCACTGGCTGTACTACAGGAATCCGGATATGATGAAAATGTTTTAGACGCAACTATCCGCAGCAAACTACCGCCACTGAACGGCGAAGGCGTCGAGGACTATTATTGATAGTGTTTTTTTTAAATACAGTCAACCACATCTGGACAAAGTGAGACTGGGACACACTGGCAACTTAAAAGTTACCGAAAAAAAGTTTTGTTGGACGCTAAGTTCACTCTTTCACCCGGTGACTTGTTCCTCCCCAACGTCTCGGGGAGGAGAGTTGCAGGAAGGAAGGATGGGAATAAGTCAGATTTGAAGCGAGGGAGTTGTCATGTTTGAAAGGTAAGTTATGCTTTACAAACAATATGTCCGCTTTAGCTAGAAACACCACTTCTTAGTCCGTCGCTTTTTTTTTTTTGGATATAGAAAAGGGAGTGTGTAAACAAAGGGGCTACATATGGAGTCTTTCAGCAGGTTTATGTAAAAAAAAAAAAAAAACCGAAGAGAAGGGGGGAAATTTCCACTAAGTTTTTACTGCAGCTCGACGTCACTTTCTCGGCGTGTGAATAAGCAGACGACTCTCTGAAGTTGTTGAGTAATGACCTACACGGTTGTGTCTTCAAGCCTGTGCTGATGGTGAGACATTGGTTTTCACAGCGCTGAGGGCTGAGGAAAGGGAGGAACTTCTTCTGCTCTGTGTGGGCTCCACAAAGACAACTGTCTCATGTCCAAGGAGACCGTCTTTCCTCCTCCGGATGGGCCGGCAGGGCCAGGGAAGGGCCCTCAGCGAGAGACACTTCCCCTGCTGCCAACCTCGCAAGGTAAGTGGGTGCACAGGAAATCAATAGCGTGGGAGAGTTGTAATTAGGGTGAGCTAGGTGGGCTCTGGGTGCTCACTAGGGGGGCAGGAGTGATACAGTATGACACACATACCTCCCAAAGTGTAACATTTTACAGTCCCCGTGCTAGTTCACATCTAACAACATCATTTTACAAATGCTGTGCCTGTTTAAGCGCTCTTTGACCTTTTAAACATTTAGGAATCCCTGAGAATACATGGCTCTTGTATACATAAAGTTCTCACTTGTGAATGTCTATGGATGTGTTTTTTTTCTTTCTCTCCATGCTCCCAGTGCACTAGCAATGAAACTGAGCTATAAATATCAGTGACATATTGTGTGGAGAATCATGTTGCTTGTACAGTCACACATGGGAGAAAACAAGGGAAAAAAACACATAAAGAAAATGAGTCAGTGATTGCATATCGGCGTTTATCGGCTTGCTCGGGACAAAGTCAGCCTTGTCTTTTTAAATTATATTCATGTGACTTTTAGTATACATCAGTATCTGTGCTCCAGTGTTAAGCCTTGATAATGTTTTTGCTTTTTTTTCCCTCAATAAAGTCTGAAGAAACGCCCTGGTGACTATTAACAGCAACCACAGCCAATTATAGTTTTTAATTAACTTTCTAGTTGCCCCTAAGATTATCACATGTAAAATAAGCTTACCCCCACACCCCCTTTTCATTTTTCTTCAAACAAGCAATGAACCGTTAACCATCCTATTTATACCAAGCATCATTATGGCACTGTCAAAAAATAGCAAAGTAGGACAAAGTAAGCAATCACTGGAGCTGCTGGATTGCGAATGGATTTTCGCTGGACCTTCAAAGGCGTTTGCAGTTAAGACTGGATTTCCCCTCTCAGGGGACTGTGGATGTACTGAGAATAGACCAATTTATTTCTAACTGTGATCACTAAATACTGCGATGCATCACACAGTACTGCTGCTAACGCAACTGCCTCTACCATGCATCAGCTAGAAGCTGAGATATGTGCCACATCTATCTAGGGCTGCTGGCCTGCGCCCATCCGTCCCACTCCCCTCATCCATCACTGCTTACAAACAGAGTGTTGTAGCATTGGAACAAACGCATCAAGCTTTGGTGAATGTGACTGCGAGGTTTTGCTGAATCATTCCTCGTCATTTTTCTTTAGAATCCCAACAGTGGCTCAGGATGCAGTGTGTTGCTGTGAAACGTGCAGGCTGCGAGTAGAAAACTGCTGTGAGCAGGCATCTGGCACCAAACCAGTGAATAAAGTCATTGTGGAAGGTTTATTTACTGAACAAAGCAGCAGTGTGCAATGAGCAAAGCGTCAGCAAGTCTTGAAGTCAAGAAGCCAGAAGACACAGCTCAGAGAGAGATGAGTGGGACTGTGTCTCGTGTTTTTGCGCAGCTATCAGGCCTAGAGGTTTTGCCCACATACTTTTTCCAATTTAGATGAATGCAGCCTTTATGGCAGTAAAAAGAAGCTTGGCAGGTAGAGCACACCCGGGAACAGAAGAAGAGAAAATGAGATCCAGAGCTCTGGCAAGGCCTTCACCTGAACCGCCTCACCATGTTGTGCAACCATTTGCCAGCGGCCTGTGCTTTTTCTGGCAAAAATAGGCTGAATGGCCTCTGCACCTCTGGCTCGTCCAGCTGTCCCTGATATTTTGTCCACTGTGGCTGACCCTGCAGTAAAAGTTTACATCTGTTTTCGGAGGAATGGCCGTAATGCACGTTAATTTAGAACAGTTGCGCTCGTAATAGGATAACATTAAAGTAAACAGCCGAAGCCCTCTCTGTTCGTCACTACGGAGCATAATATTTTGCTGCTTATCTTTGTGCGCAACAGGTTTTCCTTCTCCAGCCGTGTTTAACTCTAAATGTTTGTGACCCTAGATGCTTGTGACAGTGAATCATCAGGAAGAACACCATCTCCCAGGAGACCAGCCACTGACGGACAAAGTCACGTGACCGAGGAGAAGCCTAATTATTGCGAGCCTGTACGAAGTAAGTTTTAACGACCTGGGAATGCTGTGGGCGGACAGCGGGATATCTTGGTGTTATTTTTAATGATAAACAACAATGAGCCGTTTAATTGGAGAGAGTGAAAACGATTAACATATTTTGCCTGCTCAGTCAGATGGTTGAGATTAACTGCTGTTTAGGAATGTTTTATTTAACATTTAAATTGTTATAATTTCATCCTTTTTTTTATGAACACGCTCCAGCTGTCAAAAATAGTTGTTGTTATGACAGTCGCACAGTGTACATGCATGAGGCAGGGTCAGTTGGCCAACTAAAATATTAGCTTCAGTGTTTCCAATTAAAATAATATCAAGATAGCACTGAGGTCTCTTGGCGAGTGAGTGGTAACATGCGCGCTCTCTCATTCTGCCGTAATGACCGAGACTTGGCTCGTTTCTCCATTTTTGCTTCTCCTTCCAACCCTCAGCCCTCTGTTTTGGAAGTGGGGAAATCCTGTTTGTGGTTCTGGCATCGACTGTTTTAACGCACTGATTGCAATTTAGCCACAATGTTTTTACCCCGTACCAAACATTTACCTATTGGAGAAGACTTGTGCCAACTAGCTCGAGGCAATTTCTGCTGAATAGTGTCTCAGTGTCATTCAGTGTTAAGACAACACTGCAGTGGTATATTGTTCCTACCAATAATCTACCGTATCAATAACATACATTTTAGTTTTTAAAACATTATTTGGCTTTTTTGTACATTTTATAATCTGATTTTATAGTTTGGGAAGCTTATGAAACCTGTGTCTCAACTCAGAAATAATCACATTGTTTTATGCAAATGTCCTGACTCAGGGAGATTTTACAAAACAATTATTTGGCATTGGACTGCTTGAGTTATTAGCAGGTCTAATTGAGTCTAGATGCACTCTTGCTCAATAAAATGACTTGATACTGAGCTATGGATTGCAGGTCGCGAAAGGAAACCGGCTAAAAGCTTTGTGTGCGTGTCTTTTATTGTTCTTAAGAAGAGTGAGATGTGTCAGCAAAGGCTAATAGCAGCTGATTGCTTCCATCCATGTAAGTGCGTAGCTATAATAAGAATTGTGTTTGCATTTGACACAACAGTTCTTTTGTTTCTAGGTTGTTAACTTTTCCAGGGCGCCTTTTCCTGCCTTTTTTTGGCATTAAGCTTAATGACTTGCCAGTGGCTTGTTTACTGAATCAGCGAGGAAAAGAGATTCAGTTGCAAAAAAAAAAAAAAAAGATTTTCTGTCAAGAGGTCTTTCGAGCTTGGCAGGTGTGTGGAGTATTGCACTTCTGGAGGGAGGCATGCTTTTCTTTCATCTCAGCAGATAAGCCTCTGTGACAACAGTTTTGCGTTGTAATTGATGTCACCCCCCCCCCGTCCCCAAACATCCACACGTTCTCTCTCTCTCACACTCACACACACACTGTCTGCTAAGGGAATTTTAGAGGGAAGAAGATGTGCTGTTTCTTTTTAGAGTTAGAACATAAAATAGTCATGTGAAATAAAGGCAAAACCTTACATGTGGTTAAATCAAAGTTAGAAATTCTTACATTCAGGGGGAGCTCAAGTTAACCTATTTGTGTCATAGTCTCACCGCGGTTTTGTTTGTTGAGGTGACCAATCAGATTGCTCGCAGACACGGGTAATTGAGAGCCCCCTTCACTGCAGAAACAGGAAATCAATAAGAAATCATCTGCCTGCCTACATCCTGGCCCTTGCTGTCCCCCCCCTCCCTATCTCCCCTCCTGATGTCTGATTTAAAGCTTGTGTACAGTGTGTGGATGGTGACTTTTCACAACAAGAGGAAGCCCATTGTATTGTTGTAATAACAGCTCAGATCCTATTTCAGTTATGATAACATTGTTTTGACAAGTTGTCTTTTTAACCAGTGGGTCCCCCCTAAAACAGGAAAGTAAACATGGCAGCGGTTCCATATTGATTTAAACTGTTCTTCATGGGGCTCAGTATGTGCTTTCAGGAGAACACTGAGTAACTGAACCTCGCCACACATTTAATCATCAAGTGTGACCTAAAAAGCTGAAATTATGAACTGAAGTTTCATAAATTCACATTGTGTGGAAAAAAAGTTTAATTGCGGTGGTTCCTGGGATTGCCAACCATTGCGGCTTGTTAGACAAAAAAAAGTACAATTCTGCCCTTCGTGTAAGGCCGTTGTCAGCGAACGGTTCCTCTGTGGCTCCGCCATCCTGGGGGAGGAGGGAGAATCTTGGGGCGAGACAGACATTCCTCAAGAGACCGTTCTGGGTTTTCAAGCAGTTGATATCTCCTGCAAACAGGGCCTCGGCTCTCCAGCCCTTGCCTCAGAATAAATTGCAACCACCCAGCACCAGTTTTAGGAGTTTAATCGTCACATTATTCACCAGATTGTCAAATTTTTTTTTAATGCTTCTGTAGTGGGTAAAGATGACCTTACTAGCTTCCGAAGATCAGGTCTGTTTTTTATCTCAGTGAAATTCTGTAGTGAGAAAGGAAGGTCAAATAATGTGACTCTTTTTTTTTAAAGGAAGACATTAGTCTGGCCTTTGTGTGAATCCCTGATTGGGCTTTTTAGTGGCACACCTTCAAGGTTATTACCTGTGCGCAGAATTGACCTTTTGAAAGTGAATTTGTGACCCCTAATAAATGCAGTAAAAGGGATTGTGTAAATGGAGAGTATCTCATACTTGTACCTCTCTTGCAAGAAAAGAAGTCTTGACAGTGCAACAATTAAGATTTATATACAAACCTATAAAGCGTTATGATACTAGACAGTCGGCGGAGTTACACTAAGATGAAACAAAGGGCAAGTGGCTCCTCATCATCATTTTCATCATCTGTGCTGAATTTTTTTTGCTGCCCAAGTGTGGAATCAACATTCTCAGACTGTCACACTTTGCCTCATGTATATTCCAAAGTTGCTTAAGTACTTAGAGACTTTTTAACCTCGTGCCAGTTTCTCTTCCCAGAATGTTTTTTTTTTTCAGCTATAGGAAGTGCATGGTGATTGTTGTTATGCAAGATTCATATCTTTATTTTAATCCTCAGAGCCCTGTCTCTGCAGAAATAATGTGTCTAAAGCATAGACCTATTATAAACTGAACCGTAATTTTCAAGTGATTACTTACCAGTGGGTCATAGAATCAAAAACTGTATAAATAGGGTGAAATGCTAGTGTAGGGGTTGATTAAAATGGCCATTGTAATTCTACCTCTGTTGTAATTATTTTCTCATTGTCTTGGTGCAGATAGATTTCATATGGGAAATTTCAAGTGTGTTAATTAGCATATTTTACCCAAAGTGCCCGAGCCTATTCACTGTTAATTTTTTTTAAGATATTCAAAATACTTGAGCCAAATGATTAGATATGCATACCTCAATTCATGGACTGCAGTCTTTTAAGTGGTTATGTTAGATACAAGGCAACATATATGGAGTTTGATTGTGGAGGAAGGGTGCATTTTCTTTTCTTTATCGCAGAGGATTTGGATATTAAGAGTAATCTTTCCAAGTCGTTTTAACACCAATTGACCTTCGCGTGTAAATGGTTCTTGTGCAGCACATATCTGCAATCAAAGTACCAATTCCACAGTATAAAACTACTCAAGAAAAGTCCGTAAAAGAACGTTCTGCATCCACAATTTTAGCGATATAGAAGTACACAAGTGTTTATTTACATGGATGCAGTCATTTAGACTTTAACTACATTGTTGGTTAGTTAAATCTATAACAGTCCATCAAGTTGTATATGTTTTTAATGCAGAGTAAGTAGTAACGAAGCTCTCAAATAAACGTAGTGAAATGGAAGTTTTAAATTCAGTGGGGCAGATGTATAAATTGGCATAAAATGGGAATACCCAAGTTAAGTAGAAGTACCTCAAAGTGTAAAATGGTGGTTATCTTCGTTATTGTATAATGCATTTTATATAATATACACAATGCATAGACAGATGAACTAAACCTAGCCTCCTTTATTTTTTCTACCTTATTTTGCCTGTCTGCTTAGCACGGGGAAGGTAGGTGGACTGCTCGGCTCATGTTTACCGCCTGCCTAACCGGTGCCTTTCACAAGCCACTCGCAGAGAGGGAGAGAGAGAGAAAAATCAGCCAGTTCAAATGAGAGCAGCGCAGGGGGGATTACTTGGCCTCTAACAGGGTTTTGGCTCCAACATTAAGGTTAAAACCCTTTTCTATTACTGAGATCTCTGCTGATGTTGCCCCCGCCAGCCCCGACCCCCTCGAGCTTCCAGCTTCTTGCCCCCTTCGTGTTTGCAGGTTCAGTGCCTCTCTGCTAGGTCATTCTGTCAGGCCCCCTGATCAGTGGAGGGTGACCAGGGACCAGGGGATGGCTCCCGTCCAGACTCGCAGACAGCCACAGCCGACACAGGCCCCGGCTAGTGCCATACACCCCCCTCACCCCCCTCTCTCTTTCAGGCTAGAGCTAAAATCGATACGGGCGTCTCCGTGTTTAAAAAGCCACTCAGAGGCAGACGAGCACCTCTGTCCCAAAGGCTGATCTCTCAGCTTAAGGCCTTGATTGGCATCCCGAAGATGCGAGGCGCTGACCCACAGCTGTCCCATTAGCGGAGGGTTAATGCTGAGATTGATACTGAGCAAATAAAGGAACTCGGTGTGGGGGTATTTTGATAGACTGCCTATCCCATCTCTGACCCGGAGACTGACCTCAGCTGTATTTTGGCTTTTAGGGAGTGGTAGCGCTGCTGCCAGATCCTCATCTCTGGCTGCGTTAGTGGATCTGCCACTGTATTTATTTGGTGTGTGTGGTTGACTCAGTGTGTGCCGTTTTGCATGCGTGTGTGCCTGTTGTGTATATGTGCACAAGTACGAATGTACGAATGTGCGCATGTGCATATCTGCCCGCCTGCAGTTGAATATTCAAACAAGTGAGTTTCCTGTGGAACTTCTACTTCAGCGGGGAGATTTTGAAGCTGTTGGAATATTTGAGTCATCGATGTAACTGAAACTGAAAATACCCCCGTTCCCCTCCTTCTCCCCCCCCCATTCCCTCCTGTTCACTCCTGCTCTGTTGCTCCGGTTTTGTTTTGAGTCGTCAGTGAGGAGAGGGTGGAGCACGTTTTTGGAGTATGGAGCCTGGCAGCTCCCTCAGGCCTGCTCTGAGTCACGTCATAATTGATCTTTCTAGAAATTGTGGTAGCTAGCCGTGTAAAGCCTAAATCCGTGCAAGATGTGCAGCTTTTTAAAGATACTGCACTCGCGCATTCGGCTGTCTTTTTACTACACTCTTTCTCCCCTCTCGGGTGGCAAGAAACTGATGAGGGAGAATAAAAGGCATTTGACAAAGCTTAATGCAGAAACAGGCTCGTACAAATTCATCTCAGAAATGAGGAGAGGAAGAGAATAAGGCATCATTTAGTGTCTCCCACAGCAGCCAGGTTGGAAGGCCTTGAACACTCCTTGATGTCTTGCGTTCTGCTACATTAGAAGCACTCAAATTAGCACCATGCCAAATTCCACACAACAGTGGAGAGACCAGAGACTTCTGTGGATGGAGCTTGTGTCAGAGCGGGGGGGGGGGGAGTGTGAATGACTTCCCCTCAACATGATTCATGTAAGAGAAAATGGCATCTCATTGGGAGTTTCAATGATTTAGATAGCAGTCAGACATATTAATCTGGGAAAATGTTCCGTTTTGAAATCAAAGGATAATTGATGACCCCCTTCTCCCCCACCACCAGTTCCCCTTCCCAGCACACGCGCACACACACCTTAACCAGCCTCACGCACTGGGTACGCTGAGAGGTTCGTGTCGTCAAATGAAGCTCTTGTCTTTCAAGTTGCCTTTGCTACTGTAAAATGTAATTAAGCAGAACAAGGTCCGAGGGGGTTATTTTTTCCACTCAATCAGCAGCAAAATTTGAAATTAGTAAATCCCCGACGCCCTGCTTCGCTCTTTGTTGGGTGGAGGCGGCGGTGGCGGTGGTGGTAAGGGGGGGTTGGAAATAATATTAAGCGCTGTCTTCCCATGTCACTTCCCCTTCAGCAGGTTGGAGGAGCCAAATTTGAATGACTGTCACAGAGAATTAAAACTGGGTGGAAAATAAGTGTGTCACCACTGAAAACGAGCTGAACAATATAAGACTGTCCTGGAATGGGATAGAAAAACACAAAAATGTGACGCTTCCTGCTTAAATGAGATGCTACACGCTATGATCAGCCTTGACAGGTGAAGACAGCTAATAGAGTTCTGTTGCAGGTTACCAACACAGTCCCACGCACACACACACACACACATACAGAGCATGTCACTTTCGCTGATGAGGATCCAATATCAGAGCAGGTAATTTAGCTATCCTCAGCGGTCATAACCGTCCGTGCTGCCGCCGCCATCATCGTCACTTTATCTTGGATAAATACAAAACATTGTGTGCGTATGAACTGACAGGGCCAGGATTGCTGTGTGATGTCCAGAGTCACATTTTTACTCGAGTCTGTTGGAACAAGTGACATTTCTCTCCGCCCATGTCAGTTCGCCATCCATTCTGTGCAAACGCTGGAGACAGGACCACGGAGTTTGCATGGCGCCCACATCTTTGCACTAACAGGAGTCTAATTTTCTAATCAAAGGCTAGTTCTCGGTTGCCAGTTGACATCGGCAATTTGCTCTCATTTCACACTGCTGATATCTGCATTATATTGATACTAATCACAGGTAGTGGGTTTTGTTGTGCTGGGACACTTGAATGATGATCCTCGAGTTGCATATCTGTTCCTTCCGACGCGTCCTTCTAGACAATAAAGAAAGTCCTTGTCCCGTAGTTTGGAAGGTCAAACGGTAAACGAGGCTTTGATACGCCCAAGGAAAATTTCAATCACAGCCCTTTGTAATAACATTCATTGTACTATTTTCCTCTCTCTCTCTCTGTCCCTCTCACTCTCTCTGCAGTATAATTCCCCTGGTTTTGCGTCTATAAATATGGACAGGGAAGATGTATAATTTCTAATGAGAAAATATATCCCTTTGGATTGAAAGGCAGGGGCTGTTCCACACGCTGCTGTTTGTTAGGAGGAGAGATGATACCTCAGGCTGTTTTGGCAGCGAGAGGAGGGGGCGGTGGCGGTGGTAAGAGGAGTCTGGCTAGGTCATTGCACATTTGCAAATTAGCATTTCAATCATGCAGGTACATGGCCAGCCGAGCAGAAAATATACATGTTTTTCTAATACGAGGCACAAAAAGATAAACAAAACACTGGCCGCGTTAGTGGGATTAGCATTTCAGAGCTAACTGTCACTGTGCATTCTGCCCGTTGCTGTTCGGGACTCCTAACTAAAAATAAAGCTTCCTCCTCCACTCTCATATTCCATTCAGTGTTAACTCACAAACTCGAAGCATTGTGTAATAACGGCTATTAGGGGATAAATACAAGATTTGGATCGTGGTGTTTATTTGGCTGACATGATGTGACATTTGAATAACTGTATGCTCTCTATGATGGGCATTCTAATAAGCCTAGGCAAACACCTTTACTCTCTCTTCTCCCTCTTTCTCTCTGTCTCAGGGGCATTAATATTAAAAAGGACTGAGCTTTAGAAACACAGAGCTTGTGGGGTTGTTCATTCCACTCCCTGCCTTACCTGCGACTCTCGGCGTAGCAGTGTGCAAATGAGAATCTCCATACTGCCCTGTTTGACCTCTGTGTTATATTTTCATGTTCTTCACTGTTTTAGAATTCTTGTTTATACAGTTCTGTTTCAGTTGACATTCATGCATATTCCTTCCTGGTAGGTCCGCCTCTACCTCTACCTCTGCATGTGTGTGTGTGTGTG
>NW_023339652.1:11231275-11237609 GCF_004916995.1 Morone saxatilis | reverse complement strand
TGTGTGTGTGTGTGTGTAAGATCCAGTAGGCTTGTGACATATATATATTTATATATATATATATATATACCCCTCCTCTTTCTTTTGTCTTTTGGGTGCAATTTCCAGCTCCCTCCTGTAGGACCTATTTTCTGTGACAAAAACGGAGGTGTTTATATACTCAGTTTTACATACAGAGCGATCCCCCCGCACAGCTCTGGCGCAGCTCTAGCACTCTCCAGGCACTCCGGTGCTCGGTCCCCGTGTGGCGCAGCCACTGAAGACTCGGTGACAAATGGCAATTATATTTGTGTGTTCTTCATGAATCCATCAAACACTGGCCTTTTAAAAATGCTCCCCAGATATTTGAGGCTGTCAGCTACTAGTAGCTGGGACCAAATTGGGATGCTGCTTAGACAGTCAAGAACCACTCACCCCCTAGTTTCCCCTGTGATGTGTGTGACAGCGTGTGTAGGGGAATACCATGTTTTATTCAACTACAAATGTACACTCTCAACAGTTGTTGATGTACTAGAAATAGGGAGGTTACAAGTCCAATTTGAAGTGTGTGTGTGCATGTGTGTGTCCAGTTCTTCCTCCAAAACATGGTGTTTTAATGCAACCTGTCAGGCTGTGTGCATTCAGTTATCTCGGGACACCTACCCATCTCTACAAGCTTGTGGCACGACTCGTATGATTTTTTAAAAAACTTGCTGGGAGTTGTTCATATCAAATTTTGATGCAGGTTGTGTTTTCCTGCCGGTCTATAGGAACAGTGTGGTAGAAGTGTGTCTGTGTTGCTCCGTCAGGATTTATTAACAGGCCCAGCTCATTTTTGCATTTATCAGTTGAATCCTCAGATGCGTAATTAAACTTTATGCTAAAAAAAGTCCATTACAGCATTATATTATTTTGAAAGCATGAAGTTAAATCGTGTGTAAACCCATAGTAAAAGCTCATAGAAGTTGTTTGCATACTTTTTAAATATCTGATTAGTTTGGATTAACTGATGCAATGCAAAAATGCATAATGGCTGACATTTTTCTTTCGCTATTCTACATATACAGTGAAGGTTTTTGACGCCCTAACTCACCATCATAGCACAAATCTAACAGGACTTACTGTATTTCTGCTTCCTCTCATTATGTCTTCATTTGTCTCATGGTGACTGTACAGGTCTGTCATTGCCATCTTTGACAGTATCATCATTATCATGATCAATGATTATGAATATTACTATCTTGTGTCCATTCATCTTAGTCGCTGTGTTAATCAGGATAAAAATAAAGACTATCCAGGAACCTGCCACTGAAGCACACTTCTCTGCAGACTTGAACCACTTTTTAGGGTTTTGCAGCGTGTTAGAAACCTGAGTCGCCGCTTATGTGCTCTGGGTTTTACGTGGTGGTTTCTTAATAACTATTTATACTTTGGTAAATTGAAAGCTTGACTTCCTCAAAAGGAAAGGTAATTATGCCTCCGAGTCTACTTTGGCCTTTTTGTGCATGAACGCGTGTTTGTGTGTGTGTGAGCTCGTGTGGCTAGTTCGGAAAAACGGCTGTGTTATTACGCAAGATGCTATGGGTGATTGATTGGTTAAGGAACTGTCAGCATGTAGAAAGGAGTTTGCTGTGTTGTACTGACTGGACAAAACTCAAGACTGCGCAGTGGTAGCTGTGAGTTGCGCTGTGTTGTGTGTATTATTATTATTATTTTGGACAGGTTAATCATTAGCTGTAGAGATGGATTTCCCTTGTCAACCCCACCGATGTCAGCCGTTGTCTTTTGTGTTTACACATCAAAATATATACCTACATCTGACAAATAAAATATTGTGAGAATTCACCAGCACTGAGATTAGAAGAGTTTCTGATTTTCATTTCTGGATTCTACCAATGTTAAAACATTTGCTGGTCAGTTTGTTTCTTGAAATATGTCACAGCTAGCTGAATACCTAAGTTTGAGTTTGTCAATCGTGTTTATTATGAAAAGATGTACTACTTGTCTGCACAACCAGATCACTGTGTGATACCATTTACAAGCTAGAGATTCAGTTTGAAAGAAAATATCTTCCTGGTAAGGCAAAAATCATCGTTGGCCACCTAATTAAGGCCTACTGTGAAAACCCTACTGTGTGTGTGTGTGTGTATTCCTAGCTTTTTATTTTGCTAAGCAATAAAGAAAAAGATGCAAAAATTGCACGGTGCATATTAAAAAGGGGTGAAGTTGCAGCTGTCAGGGGTAAAAGTGAAGAACAACAACAGATGCAGCCTACTCTGAGTCTCCTTGTTAGCAAGCGTTAGTCTCTCCCCACATTGTCATGGGCAGGCTGCAAGGCTTTTGTCTTTTGGAGAAGAAAATCCATCAACCTGGTCTTAAATCACTGCATAATGAATTCTATCGTGTGCTACCCAGTTGTCTAATTCAAATTGCATGGAATCCTGATCCCTAAAGTCTATATTTGTTTATTGAAGCAGCATGCAGAAGCCTGAATGAGGAGAAGGCAAAACCCAGTGTGTGTATTTAATTGCTTTGTTTTACATCCACATTCACGTCCGGCCTCTCCCAGGGTGATGTGTTGTTAAAAAGCGAGAGGCCCCGATTCCCACACTCTCTCCCGCTCTTGTTAACCGTAATTGCACTTGTTGGTGAGCTGACAGAAAGAAAATAGAGATGGAAAGAAATGACCAAGTTCTATATTAAGTTTGCATCCACTTTGGAAAATGTGTTGATATTTGGACTGCTGCAAAACACTTAAACCAGAGCTGCAGATGTTCTGTGTTCTGGGTTGTGCTACACAGCTGTTAAACAAGGCAGAATTTGGTGAAGATAGCATATATTCAATGTATATACAGAAAGTATAGAATGGGGGAAAAAATGAATAAGTATGGTTCAGTCAGACAGACTTAAAAAGAGATGAATAATTCACTAACTCTCAAGTTAACCATGCACTGGCGGTGCGTGCACATGCACAGTGGCTCTGATGTGGAGGGAAGGTAATGTGAGAGTAACTCCCAGTAGAGCTGAATGTGCAGGTGTTCCTCTCAGTAAAATGCCACCTCCTTTGCTCACTCACATCCTTCGCCTTCTTTCTTATCAGACAGGTCGCTGTCTCCTGACTTTCTGTGGCTGTCACACATACACTTAGAAAGACTAGTTGAGGCCATCTCTGAGCTTTCAGAGGGAAGGAGATCATTACTGTTGCAGACAGCAGCTATTTTGTATATGCACAGTATCACAGGCTCTCTTTCCCTTTTTACTGCATTAATCTCTCTTCCTCGCACACTGTCTTAACTCACCTGGGTACTGCTCCCGCAAATGTCTGTCTGCCTGCCTACAGCAGTGGCTTTTGTGAACCTGTCACATATAAGGTTCCTGTATCTCTCAGCTTCTTTCTGTCATTGCGGGTTGAAATGTTTGCCATATGATCGATATTATCATGTTAGGAAATGGTGGCAAGATTTGCTGAGAACGATTTCGCTGAGATTGGTGTGTTCGTGTTGTAAGAACTGAATATCACAAGTTACAGCAACTTTACATGTGAGTAAAAGGTATGAAGTGCAAGATGCAGAGTGTGCAGACAAAGTTCTCTTCACTTAAAATAAAGTTACAGAGTTATCAAGCGTTTACCCCCAAAAGGGTTAAATTAATTCACAACTCTTTTCATAAAACATAGACACTTAAAATACTTGGTACGTTATTAAAGTAAACCACTCTTTCCGTTCTGTGCTCTAGCTTTTTAGAGTTTTGTCCTCTATATACACATCAAAAGTATATGTTTGAATAAACAAGCAGTCTTCGTATTTTCTTGTATTAAGAGCCTTAGCTTGCAATAAACAAATAAATGCAAGAAAGTTGAAATACTCCAGGGAAACTGTCCTTAAATACTGATTTTAATACTTGCTGGAACTACAAAGTAAGTCTTCACTAAACATGTCTCTCTTTCTCCCTCCAGCTCAACCTCAGTCTGAGTCTCAGCCAGCGCCCTCTGAGCCTGCCGAGGGAGACGCTGGCAAGGACCAAAATGGCTTTCGCCACAACAGCACTGGCACACCCGCGCTGAGTAACGGCAACGGAATCCACCCTGGCATTGGCGGGGCCGGTGCCACGCGCGTGTGCTCCTGCGGTGCCAGCATCAACGCGGGTGCCATGGGTGGATCGGGCCCTGGCGCAAGATCAACCACGACAGAGCAGCCCAGGAAGCAGCCGTCCACGCCTGTGTCGCAGAGGATGCAGAGGAAATTGAGGTCCAGCTTGTCGGTCAACAGCGACAGCAGCCGACGCAGCAAAGGCAGTTCCACGGGGTCACAGAAACCTCCATTACCGGAGGGTGAGTATCCACACACAAGGTGATAATGACAGGGAGTAAAGGAGAGCATAAACCCATACACACACACACACATTATACATCATTACATACTAACTTTTCTAACACTTTTGCTTGCTTTGCTTTTTTTTTTCCTGCATCCCATCTTCTGTTGGACATAAATTCATTCCATCAGTAGCAGGGAGGTCTATGGAATTTTATACTCCAGATATATCGTTCAAAAACACCTTATCGAACCCCATCACAACACTTGAAAGCGTTTATGATATATTGTGATATGTTTTATGTATTATTTTGTTACATACTTTTAAAAAAATGTCTAAGAAAGAACAGACTGGTCATTATACCATGTCATAAAAACACAGAAACTTGTAGATATAAGTAGTTAAAAAAGTCAATATTTTAAGTAATAGATCAAAAATGAAAATACAGAAATGCAACAACCAGTTATGAAATGAACAGATAAATAACAACTCCATACTATGCAGCTGTATTATGTTGGAAAATATAAATATCATGTCTGACTTCGGGTTCGGGAAAAAAGGCAAAAACACCATCAAAGTGAGTCCTATGTTAAAGGGGCTATTCTTGGGAGGCACTGCTGAAATAATACCTTATAAGATATTGATAATAAATTCTTACCTTCTCTCACCTTTTAATGATGGGAGTGCATGACCTCTCATATTTATCACCCCCGTCAAGCAAATGACATCTTATCCTGCTCCTGTGGCTTTTATTTTCTTTAACAACAAGTCAGAGAGTCCGTTTGCCATGCAGGGAAGCCGTCACTTTGTCAGGTGCAAGGCCGAGGTGAGTCCAGTAATGAAGGCGGTCGGCCGGTCCTTTTCCATTGGGGAGATAGGTGTGACCGTCTAACGAGGCCTGAAAGCACAGGGTGCCTATTAAAAGTCGCGACCAGCCTTCTTCGGGCCCCTCACGGCCCCTCACACCTCTCTGGGCCCTTTCTGGCTCTCCCTACATCCCGTCAGCACCACCCTGGCCCTCATTAACAGGGCCCCGCCGCATCCCTCCTCCAACTACTGCACTCCGTGGCTGCGTGTGTGTTTGTGGACATGCGTGTGTTCTCTCTGTGTTGTGCACAATGGACAATACGAGGGGGTTAGGCATGTTTCTTTAAAACTGAGGGGAGATTCCTGCCCATTCATCCAACTCAAGGCCTTTTTATGTGGGCTTTTACTCCAAGGTGAAGATGGAAAATAAGATGTGATGTTATGTGTTATTAAAAGATTCACAATGCTCAGGTTGAGATATAAGTTTAAATGAAGGAGAAAAGTGGGCAGTCAGATCTTTATTTGATGGTGCTTTACTTGAAATATGCATGAGATAGAGTTGCAGGCTGAACAAAACAAGAAGGCACCCACAAGACCTCGCGAGTAAAGGTGAGATGAATCCACTGGAGATATTCCAGACACATCATGTTTTCAGTTCTTAATTGGTAATGAACAGAAGAGAGAGGGCGTTTAAAAAAAAAAAAAAAAAACAACAAGCAAAAAAACAAAACAACAGCAGCTCAACAAGTCTCATTATGGCTTTTGTGTTGCTTATTTGCAGACGCGAGAGCTCTCGGAATCAATATGTTCGCTCTCAACTGTTTATTTCCCCCCGGAAAACAGCCAAGCTGTGCTGTTTGAATGTTTACACGGATTAACATAATCTGTTTGCCTGTGAAATTAGCCTCCTAAACAGCCCCCTGAACACAGGAAATAAAAGGCGTAAGCTAGCAGGAGCTAGCTCTGGGGATTCCACTGTTCCCTGTGTTTCTTGGCACATGCCGTTGGCACCGTGGCCAATCTGTGATAACACTGCGGCTTCTGAAGATTCATTTAACACACTGCTTTTGTTCAGCGGGGTGGGTTGTCGCAACTCCTGTCATCCAGTTTGTGTTTTTTGTTAATTGTATGTAATCAGTTAAGGCCTCCAAGCTGCTTTAGCCTCATTTAGAGATTTAGGGCCAAGACCGCAAGCCTTGTATAAACCTCGATGTGTTTGTACTGTGTGTGTGTGTGT
>NW_023339652.1:11230656-11231219 GCF_004916995.1 Morone saxatilis | reverse complement strand
GTGTGTGTGTGTGTGCTTTAGTCCTCTAGCTGTGACTTTTCCCTCAGTCATGCATTATCAACAGGCCTGCTTTAAAGTGCATGTGTTGGACCTCCATCCAGCCCACATCCGTTGCCCTCTTTACCCATGTGTGCGTTCCCATGGCCACCAAGGCCTTTTCTGATCAATCTCTCTCTCTTTATCTCTGTCTGTCTAGCCATCTCGCCCTCTCTCTCCCTCTTTGTGCGTTTGAATGTTTTGCAACAGCTTGCCGCTCTGAGGCCCATCCAGCTTGTTTTGTGTCATGCCGCTCCCTTTTTTTTGATGTTAGCTTTCCAGATGTCTCAGACTATTTCCTTAGAGGCGCCGGACGCTGTTTTTTGGCCCTGCAAACTCTGGGCTTCATCGCCGCTCACTGACATTAAACAGGAGCAGTGTCAGTGTGTGCTGTTCTGTCTGTCTGTTGGTTGGTTTCACTCTGTGTCTCTGTCTGCTTTTCTGTCTGTCTCTCTCTCTGTTTTCACGGAGATGGGCCTTGCGTCCAGCTCTCTTGTGTACAGTATACGACCCCCCCCCCCCTTCCC
>NW_023339652.1:11205735-11230556 GCF_004916995.1 Morone saxatilis | reverse complement strand
GGAAGGAAAAAAAATAAAAAAATTCCCCTCTACTTTGATTAATCAAACATGAGCATCCAGCGGTCCACAGCTTGCTTTCCCATGCTGTCCTCCACACTCTCCTCCTTTCGCTTTCCCTCTCCCTCTAACCCAATCAGTAACAGCCCCTTCTGACAGCTCAAGATGGGCTGATGAAAGTTATGCAAATGTGCCCTGTTTGTAATGCTATTTTTCTGCATACATCCACATCATGTCTTTTTAACACTCCAAAGCAGTGGCGCTGCGCTGGCCTTGGTTCAAACAGGAGACAGCTGCAAGGCGTGTATGCCAGGCGCACTTACCGAATGATATTTAGTATGATTTAGTGCCTTAGACAACTACAGAAGTTCTGGTGTGGAGCCCCATGATTGATGACAACATAAATTGTGTACATTTATCTCTTATTAGTGGAGCAGTGTATCTGTGGGCTATGCATAAACAATCTCGGTTTTGTTTTTAATGTATCTTTATATTAAATTTTTTCCCACTTTATTGTATTAAGCTTTTTATAATTTCGGCTTTTAAAAGGTTATAGAGATATGTTTAGATCAAGTAAAAGTTTTTTTTACAAAAAGAACAGGTAAATTAAGGTCTTTGATTTGATTAAATGTCTGTATATAACACCTATCTATATAAAGTTTCATGTTATTACATTTCCTTTTGGAGTCAAAAGAATTTGGGAAGAAAACTCTGCATCTTGCTCTTACTGTGCATGTCTTTACTAACATACGGTGTCGATTAAAGTAAAAATGTGTCCTTTCATTACCCATTCAACATGGAAGTGTTTTAATGCAACTAATTCAGCCATTCAGAAACAGTTTTGTGATGGTTAATGGGTATATTGGTAATTTAAAGGGGAACTCTGTATTGCTGTGAAACAACAAGCTGAAACATGCCACCAGCTATTTAAAGGGGGTCTGTGAAGAGGTTAAATGTTAATCAGAGGTGTGAGCGTTGCCAGCATTAATCCACCTATTTACCGGGAGAGACTCTTGGACTTTGCTAATCATCTTTGTGTGATCAACCTGGCAGTTTGCATGATAATGTCACAATTATTTAACAGTCCGTTAATCAAAACTGCAGGAGAGGAATTCATTTCTTTGAATTTCTTTTATTTCCTTCTAGCCCCCCTGCCTTGTTAGCCCTTGCCCTTTACCACATACCTGCTCTGTTCCACCTGTCAGCCTGCCAAGCATTCACGTCATCTCTCACTCACTCTGCTCCACGCTGTTTTCATTAATAGGCACTAATTTAGGTAAAAACGTAAGAATTTAAGAGTATTTACACTTGTCAATCTATTACAAATACATATCTTTATTTTATATATTTGCGTGTTTCATGTTTGTGTTTCTGTTCTTTTTGATTGATTTTTTTCACGTTTGTTTTACTTTACAACTCGTCACCCTGGCTGGTTTTGGCGGTTTGACCCAGACTGCTGTGTCCACTGCATCTTGGCCTGCCTGTTCTGTGAGTTCCTGACACTTTGCAACATGGTGGTGGCGCAGGCCTCGTGCGGCGCATGCACATCAGAGGCTTGCTGCTGCTGCTGCTGCACCGACGACCTGGGCGACGACTGCAACTGCCCCTGTGACATGGACTGTGGCATCATGGATGCCTGCTGCGAATCCTCAGATTGCCTGGAAATCTGTATGGAGTGCTGCGGCATCTGCTTCCCCACATAGGGAGGCCTGCGTGGGTGTAGAGCAGAGTGCCTCTGCGGGGGGGGGTTAACTGGACCCTGGATGGAAGAATGGAAGGAAATTGCTGCTGCTGTCACTTTGAATTCAGCAACAGACAGAGGGAACATGTGTGTTTGTTTGTGTGTGTGTGTGAGGGTCGACATATGTGTTTGTGGATTGTGATGACTGTGTGTGTGTGTGTGTGTGTGTGTGTGTGTGTGTGTGTGAGTGTGAGTAAAGCATGCTTTGAAAGATGTATTTTGACACTGGGCTTCTCCATCAAAACCAGCTCAGCAGGGGCTAGAAGTAACTCCAGATATATGAACATGTCAGTTAAATCTTCAGTGTATAGTAAGTATTCTATCCTTTTGCGTAAGAAGTATTATCACAGACTGCCTTAAAGATTTTATTGTTACATCAGGAATGCTGTCGAATTGTATCTTGCATCTTTTTAGTCATTTTCATGACCATACACTAAACACTTTTGATGAAAATGAAAATCAAAAAAACTTTACATTCACCAAATTTTTGATTTTCAATACATGTGCTTTTTTTTTTTTTATGCTCAAAAACTGAGGTTGCAGTCTTTGTACTGTACAACACTGTAAAAGGTTTATGTGACACATTCTTAGTTGCATACTGTAGTTTTGCAACACAGACTTATCATTACACATATCTACTGTAGAACAGTTGAAACTGGTGAAATATCAAAGGTGAATCAGGACATCAAATCTGCTACTTACTAAAACCAAAGAGTAGAGAATGTGCTTGTTTTAGGGATGTTTTTACTTTTATATTTTTTAATCAAAGTGGCCTATTATTACAGAAAACCTGCACAAAATAGCTGATAAGCTCATGATTGTTTGCGAAATCTTTTGTAAGTGCTGGAAAGTCTATAAAAACATGTACCAAAGAATCTCATCTCTGATTGGGCAGCATTCAAAGACGTGGGTTTTACTGGAAATACAGTGCAGATTCACATTTTTTTTTAATACTCAGCTCACTGTACAGTTTTCTGCAACGTTAAGATAAACAATGTGTACAGCTTATGTCTTTATTTCTACGAGAGTCCTCCTCTAATGTTAACCATCAACGATTAGGCTTTGTCAGCTGCATACGGTACAAGTCTTCTCTGTGATGCTATACTACGTACAGTACATACTGTGTGAGTGTGACTTGTTGAACTGCACTCTGTTCATGAGGGGCGTGATAAGGAATTAAAAAATGGTGACCCTGGTTGCCATATAAGCGGCTTTCGGGTATCAAGCCCAGTGACTCAAAATACAAAAAAGGAATCATGAACTGTCATGTTGAAATGGTAAACTAATGCAGGGTAAAGGCAGTTTTCTTCTCCTTTTTTCCCCTCTGTTCCTTAATTCTGTGTATCTCGAGATGAGTTTGTGGTGAATCACCAATGGAGTCATTTTCTTGTCTTGGAGATCCGCTTTGATGTTGTTTAAGTGATGATACTTAATGCTGGCCCTCATTAGCACTGCATGCTAAATGGTAACAAAAAGTGTCCCTTCCTAACGCCAACAAAGATAATGTGCTGTCATGTACAGCTCATCTTAATGGTGCACTGTTATTGTGTTAAAGGAGGCTGGATAGGCACCTCTGCAGCAGATAATGTGCAGAAAGTAAACCTCATTTTCATGTTTATGATTAACTCACGCCACAAGTTTGTTACAGGCTAAAGAGTGTCAAGGAAACACTATATAGATAATGTGAAGAATTCATCTAAAAAGAAAGCGTATATACATGTAGCTACAGTAGTTGTCCTCTTATATTATACAGTGGTATGTCTTTTTTTTTATTCTGTGCCTTACACTTGATCCTTATCATTTTCATCTCAATGCATCATTTGTCAAATTGGAGTTCACAGCTCATTTTATTAGTTTTGTACTTTATCTTCAATCTCAAAGAGAACCGTTTTTAAAAAATAAAACATTACCAAAGAAATGTATGGTTGTTGTCTTTGCGAACATTTTTTAAACGATATATTTTATGTCCATCATTTCTTTATCATGTTCCAGTTTTTACACTAGCAAACTCAGTAATGCCCAGGGGCAAAGTGTGACCAACAAGCCCTCTCTTCTATTTGAATATGGAGTCTTGTGGATCTTGCATCTTGACACACATGGCGTAATTTATATTCCGAGTTTCAGACTCTTGAAGAACTCCTACTCCCCCTCCACCCCCCACCCCCCTGACTGTTACTGATTCTTGCATGCATACTCAGTCCACTCACTGTCTAAACCGATTTTACAGCTGTTGTGTGCTTCCAATCTCTAAGGTTCAAAGAGTTGTGTCACACATTTAATAGTCAGTAGGGAGTTTACAGTAACATCTTGAAATATTCTAGAAACTGTATCCAAATGGAGCTCTAACAACAAGATGGTTAATCAGTTAAACGATTGACAGAAAATTCAAGTATTTTGATAATTAGAGAATAGATTTTGTCATTTACATTTGCTTTTCCAGCTTCTTAAATTTGAGGACCTCTTGCTCTTTGTTGCATATGATAATAAACTGAATATCTTTGGGCTTTGGACTGTTGATCCAATAAAGACATTTCAGCACCTCTGTTTGGGCTGTAAGAAATTATAATAGCTATTTTTCACTGTTTTCTGATGGTTTATAGACTAAATAGTAAATTGATTAATCAAGAAAATCTTCAGCAGATTGGTCGATAATGAAAATAATTGCTAGTTGCAGCCCTGATATTAAATTCATTTTTACATTTACAATGTAATGTAGTTCGAGGACAGAGGTTGTTGCCATTTCCTTCCACTTGTGTCATTTGTCTTGTAAAACATAGTTCTGCTGCTGGTTTTCTAGTTCATAAACCGTTTCCTTCGTATTATTCCAGTCCCAGGTCTTGGTTGGCATTGCTCAACTTGCATTATTATTGCAGCAACTGGTTGCAGTCTTTGCAATCTTGAATAATATCATTTCAGATGTCAGCATGACTTCGCTGGGTTGTATTTTCTTGTTTTTTTCTCTTGTGGATGGAGCAGCTGTGCATCAGAAAGTATGAGTTTCACGATGGCCCATCTGTAACCTCTCCTCTCTGCCCCTTCACAACTCTGCCACAGCCCTCCTCTGGTCCTTTCTCTATTAGAGAGGGTGCTCACCTGGCAGCAGCGTTAGCGCTAACACGGAAACATGGCCAACAACACTCAATGAGGTCATCAGGGAGCAGGGACCTCCTGCTGGCTGGAACAGCAGTCTGACCTTCAGCCGACACCACCCCCTGTTAACCCCTCAATTAACCTCCACGTCAGCACCCCTGCTGGAAGAGCAGAGTGGAAGAACCACCCCCCCATCCCCTCTTCCATTCTATCTTTATTTCCTTTTATCATTTTCTGCCTGGATACACCCTGGCCCCAGGAAATTACCATCTTCTTTCACTAATGCGTTGGGGAAAATATCACTGTCCAGAAAGTCTGTAATCACACAGGAGTTGTACTTTTTCTCTCTTTCTTTCACTTTATTCCACGTTCACAGAGGAGGCGGAGGGTTGAAAATATTAAAAACTCCAGGTAGAGTGTGCAATGACCTTTTCACAAAGTCGTCCACCTTTCCACTCCTCTAATCAATCCCCCTCTGATCGCTCACTGTGCGCCGGATTGTAATGTCACAATTAGGACGGCTCCATTGTTTCTGTTTGCCGTCTGGGGAGGAATTCAGCACTTCCCTGATCTCAAGGTCATTTCTCTTACAATATTAAATAAATTAGGAGTGTGGCGGTGGCCACCTCCTCTGACTAGCCATGTATTCATCCATCTATCCCTTCTTTCTGCTCAATTGGGTGGGATAAAACTCTGAAAATGAAAGTCTCCTGCCCTCGGCCACAAGAACAAATTACTGCTTTTGCTGTTGCTTCGTATGAGGAAAAAAAAAAAGCAGATGGGTACATAAATGGTGTTTTGCTTCCTTTATTTCCATATTGGAAGTAGACCTGAGAGTTGTATCCTGATAAGACTATAACTATATTTTAATTACGTATAATATGACTAATTAGACAGGACAAGAGGGGGTAGCAGTAATATGTGACACTTCTCTTTATTCACCATCTGTTTTTTTTTTTTCCCAGATGGAACATCAATGCTTCTTTTTGTCAAACGGCAGAAAACATAACTCGCACATGCTTTTCTCCCCCAGTCCTCTTGTCAATCCATAGGATCCATAATAACCATCATTACCTGGCTGTTAGCGTGGATGTGATTCGTTCTGATGTATTTATGATATTGTGTTGTGAGTCATTAAAGATAATGATGCAGATACAATAACTGTCAGCATCTGTGTGCAATTTGTGAATCCTGAGCACATCAGGAAAATGATGTGCATTGTTGCATCATGGCACGTGTCGTGGGTTGTAAACATAATGCGGTTTGTGATTGTCAGGCAGTAGATCAGTTAATCCAGACGTTTGTTGCTAAATTGCTAAAATACAGCCCACGTAACATGTGTGCTCTGATCTTTTGTAGTGCATTCTTTTGCAATTACATTTGTAAATCTTAAAATTATGCAGCTTTTTTCTTTTAAAGAAAAAAACGCACTCTCCTAACGCACCACAATGACCTTGTTTCTTTCCCTCCCTCCTCCTCCTCGTCCTCCTCCTCACTCGTGTCAAAGTTTGAAAAGATTCGACCTCGCTGTTTAGACTTGTGGCATGACATTAAAATAAGATGAGACGATCTTTCAGAGGGCTTTGCAAGAAAGAAAAAAAAAAGAGAGAGGAGAGTTCAAGTAATGTCACTTTCAATTAATCTCCTCAGGTAGTGGCCCCATTAGCCCTCTCACACAAGGCCCTGGTTTACAATGCAAATAGGGTCATTACCTGAGGAGTCTAATTGACTTTGACAAGAGGCCGAAGAAGCCTGCCTTCTTACACCACGTGCTATTTGTTTGCTTATTATTTCCGTCGCACAAATTATTGATGTGGTTGCCAACATGAAAAGTGCATAAAAATTGCATTAGCAGTGACAGAATGCTGATGAGAAATGAAATCTTTTTGTCAGCAGGAAGTGCTGCACGTGTTCAATTTTGTATACTTTTTAAAACAAGAAAACTCAAATTGAACACTCAGAAATTGTCTCAGAACAGAGTCTCGGCAATGTAATGTAAATGATTTCCAAGAGACAGATTTGTATTCTTTGTTCCCCTCTCTTCTTAGAGTAACAATGTGTGATCGTACTCACACCTTAAATATTTAAAGACCCCCTTTTGCTAAAGCTTTGCTGTGGTACATGGGCCTCTGACTGCTTCTAATCTCCTTGTTACCTGGAGGCGTCGCCACGGCGATGCAAAGATAACGCGGCGGTTAGCAAGATCACGAGACTGGAGCTTGAGAACCTCCTGGATGGGGCGCGGTGAGGTTCAAAGTTTCTGCCCCCCCTCCCACCCCTCCCGTGAAGTCGGCGCCGACAACATCTGCCTGAGAGAAACGGAGAAGAATGAAAGGAGAGAAGAGTTGCCGAGATGTTTTTAAATCATTTCCTTTCTTCCTTGACAGTGTTGAAAACATCCCCTCCTTCCCCCCACCTCCTCCTCCCTTTAGATCAGATGATACCTGATAACTGTGCGTGCGAGTGAAATATTTTTTTGTTTGTGTGCTTGTGTTCAGGGAGGGTTTACGGATGCCTGCACAGGTTTTCTATCAGAAGCAGGGGTCTTGGACCTGTAAGTAAGACATCAGCTTTAAAGTTGCACACTTTCAACTTTTTTCTACTTTGCTTCCGCCCCTCCGTCTGCAAGGCAGTGGACCGTGGGAGAGGCAAATTGAGAGGGACGTGTGGACCAGGGATGCCTGTTTATTTGCTTGTACACGCTCCTTGAGCTATAAATTAGATGTCACCATTGTTACATGTCATTTGCTGATGTGGACGTGTTGCGGTCTCCCGAGCAGCACTTTTGATTGTTTGTTCTTAACATCACTTAAATGAACACAGACTCCAGTGGCCTCCAGTTATCTGGATCTTGTGGATGATTGGCAGGTTGTTTGGAAGGCGTGCTTGTTTTGTTGTAGTTTATCTGAGCATTTACAACCACATACAGAGCCGGATGAGTTTATGATCAAATCAGCTGCTTGATTTACCAAAACACCCAAAAGTCCTATTGTGAGACATGCTAGAATATTTGCGTTTGAAATAAAGATGTCTTTTGCAATTTGGCTTTCTATCAGTAGTTTTCTTTTGGAATTTTCTTGGATTTTCTACTACTACTGGCAAAGAAGGTCGCATAATACTCTCTTTTTCATATATTGGGTTGTTTATGTTCTTTTCAGATCAACTGTGACATTTTTGTACATCAACCCGTATTTATTTTTCACAGCTTCCACCAAAAAAAAAAGGTTCAAATTGAGCATAAACACAAGCACAAACGGCAAACTTTCCCTCACGGTGGTTTGAAACAGGGATGTTTACAGAGCCCCAAGATGTGTGTTTGTGTGTGTGTGTGTGTGTCTTCTCTTAACCCGACTCAACCAATCCACCCCGCCCAGCCACACAGCAAAGAGAGAGGGAGAAAGAGCATCTAGTAGCTTACCTCCCTCCATGCAGAAAGAAAACACGGATCAAGGTCTTAATAACACCAGCCATTGTGGCAAATATATAGGACTCAACTTTCCGCTTGGAGCAGCCTCTTCACATTGAGTTAACATGAGTGACAGGCAAAGCCCCTCACACACACACACACACACACACACATACACGCACACACACAAATAAACTGGCTCTAACATGCTTTTTAACAACAGGGAAAAACAGAATATCAAACAGACATGAGTATTTTTCCATAATGTCCCCAGGAACGCTGTTGTTTTCTCCTTTACCTTTAACAGAAAAACAGAGTTAATTGTTTTTCAGATCTGGTAAATTGTTTTCCCGCTATATAGTGTGTCTTGGGTTATTAGGCTTGTCTCTACAATCTCCACCACAAACAACAACAATACGGCAGTGATAACCCCCCCCACACACACACACATCATACTAGCAGATGCTTTGCCTCGATGTGTTTTATTTGCCTGTCAGGCGTCTTTAATTGTTTCATCTGCTACAAATAAACACGTCTCTGGTTGCATCTTTGTTTACACACCGTTCAGCAACAAAACTGCCGTGGTGACAGTTTGTTTGTGATGATGAGTGGTGTGCGGCGCAGATTAAAAGAAAGGTAACTAGGCATTGGCAGGGTGATTTTTGTACACACGCCGCAGGGAATTCCATACGTGGGGAAAGTTTACAGGTGTGCGTCGGCAACACCTGCTCGCATTCCTCATTCGGGAGAGAACTTCATGAAGTGCAAATTAACATGTGTGTCATACAGGCGGTTCATTGTCAGGGTAAATGTAGCACTGTTTTATGCATACCATTACCACATACAAGTGATAGATTTAGTTTTGCTTTTTGACTAAGCTTTAAATAGTAGGAATATCCAAATAACAAAAAAATAAAAAATATCTCATACTATGACTTACTTCCAGGTATTGTCCAGATATTTGGTTTTGTTTGTATTGATTCTCACTTAATCAATTGTTGTGTTTAAGCCTAAACATGCAGCAAAGGGCCACAGGTTGGACTCAAACCTGGACCACCGGGGTAAGGATTTCAACCTTAGTGCATCGGGTGCAAGCTCTACCCTGAGAGCTTACAGGGTGCCCCAAAGTAAACTTTAAACTTTTTACTCAGATTGTATGCTATGGTGGTGTCTTATTTATACTATGGCAGTTTTCCTAAAATGAAATTAAAAAACTGCAATATCTGGCCTTGCTTACGGTATTGCAACATATTGTTATTTATTAAATCATAACCCCTGTTTCGTGATACGTATTGTATTGCCAGATTCTTGCCAGTACACAGCCCGAGAAAGAAGTTCCTGAATATTTTTTAATGGGCATTTTCACAGTTAGAGACTTAGTTTAGGTGTTAGGGTGTACTGACCCAATAGGTTTTATTGGTTTACTTAACAAATAAATAACTTAACAAAAAATCTGCTTTGGCGCAGATATGAACATGAACATAAATAATCGGAGGTCCATACAATTATATACTTTTAAGACAACTTTTACTGTAGTCGTGGGAGTGGGTTATCTTGGTGGGAAATGTCATATTCTTAGCATGTTTAATGGAGCATCCTGGGTAGGTGAAGGTGGTTGTTAAGGTCTTATTTTGTTTGATTATTCTACAGATAACTTTTCTTAATCTTCGTTGTCTGTCAGGTGATAATTCAACATACTATAATATAACCAGATACTTTGTTAGCACATGGCTGTTCTGTAAATAAATGTTTCTTTTTCACCGTGTGCATAATATCATTTACACAAACAGGTTTACAGATTTGAGTATTCATGAGACGTATCTGGGAGTATTCACAGTTACATATTCCATCTAGTGAATTGAAGCCAAATATGAATAGTTCATTGGCGCTTATTAATACTGTATGTTTGCTCTTCTTTAACAGAAAAGTCCTGGGGAGGCAGCTAAACAAGCCAGCTCGCAGTATTTGAAGCCATCTGAAAGCAGTCATAGGTGCCTCTTTGAGACAGAGAGAGAGAGCGACAGAGGGAGCAAGGCGCAGAACAAGTGAGGAGAAGGAGGAGGAGGAGGCTTCAGATCGGAGATGCCACATCTCATATGTTGCAAGGTGATGAAGTGCAGATATCTGCCCTTAAAGAATATGTGCCCTGTGGACATGTATGAGATTTATGTGTCTTTCTTCCGTGTTTTTTTCCCACCCCAGTCTTGAAAATTCAAACGTGGTGCAACAAAAGGCGGTTTGAAATATTCTCAGCCCCCCGAAAGAATATTCTAGACGATTGAGCTCGCAGGTTAAAAATGTATATGCAAATGCAGGCTACATTAGAGCATGCACAGGTTGTTAATAAATTAACACGTGGCAGAAATAATTCAGTTTAGCGTGATAATTCTTGGGTGCGGGCTGTCAGCTGTCGCATTGTTCCGGATAGAAAGTGACGCTGAGATGGCAACACGAGCAGTGAACTGTGATGTTTTAGTGTACCTTGCTCTTCAGTCTCAGCACTCTGACACAATAACTGCCTTTTGCTCGCCTAGGCTCTGCGTTTTTTTGTCATTTTGGAAGAACAAAAGGTTTAATTAAGGATGCCTTTCACAGAGAGGTTGACACTAAGCATGCACACACACATTATCTCAGAAGGGGTTTGTGTTCGTGAGAAGACATTTTCTTTGCCGACCAAACCTACTAACACACTTTCTGTGTTAAAGCACAAGATCTTAACCCCGAAAGTTTAATTTCCCTTTTGCCTTCAAAAACATTGATAATCGCTCTCCAGAAGTGGTGTTGTTGGGAAGAAAAGTGTGAGATAGTAAACGTTGTGTTTCCGCTCCGGTTGCTGTGGTTGCTAAGCCGCTGATTGTAGGAGGGCATCTTGACGTTCCAGGCGGGGATGCTGTATGACGAGTGCACTTCCTCTCTTTGCCTCATCCCCGAGATTTGCATAGCAGGAACCCAGGGAGCTGACACTCTGTTTATGTAGCTCAAGGTGCAGGGGATATGTGAGGTGTCAAGTGACTCACAGTCAAGTTTTTAATAAGTGCCATTTGTTCAATCTGCTGTTTAAACACTCCCGTCGCCTCTCAATATCCTTAAAGACTGTATGCCCCGCTATCTTTTAATTAAGTCTCGGGCTAATGTGCCACTTAATTGACTAATCTGAGAGATTTTGTTTTCTCTAATTTACTTGAAAAACCATCGTCAGCTAAGCTTTTTAATATTGGCGTGATGAGGGTGGATACTTAGTGGATGCCTCAGAAGTGAGTGCAGGGGTAGAGGGAGTACTTAAAGGGGAGAGAAACAAAGTAACGTTAACTCCTTCTAATTCCTATTAGGTTTGACAGCCGGCTGATAGCTAACTAGGCCATCGTGTCGTCCCTGTTTGCGTTTGTGTTTTTTTTTCTTTCTCCCAGGTATGCTTGCAGATCTCCTCAGTAAAACTTGAATTTGCATACAGTTTCTGATTGCACATAGTTGTATCAAGTTCTCGGGTTGAACTTTATATCAGCAGTTCCGTGCATTGCTATTACAGGAGAAATGTCTTCAGCGGCAGGTTATGAGCAGGGAAACAGAGAGGGCTATTCTCTGCTACAGCTTGCTGAAACAAAAGGCTAATTCAACAGTAAATATTTCCAGCTGCTTTGCCAAACCTTCGCACAGGAACATTCAGCAGCGGGCCTGAGATTCCATTCGAGAATAAGGCCAATAAGGTGTGTGTTTATACATATGTGTGTTTTTACTTAAATCAAATGGCAGTTGATATTCAGATAAGGGCAAAGTGTCACAGTTTACTTCCCTAAATGCAACTTTTTCCACTTACTCCATAGCTACATATCATATTTCTGTTGTGTTTTTGGATTATTAGATTAGTTTAGTGGCTAGTGGGGATGTGGATGGTCACAGGTTTAATCTCTGGCAACCCTGAATCTGAGCAACACACTGAATCCCCTACCTGCTGGCACGAATGTGCATTAGAAGTCAATCAGCCTAAAGCATAGGCTAAAAAGTAAACTGTCAGGATAAGTGGTGAAACGCTACAGCCAGCTGCAGTCAGATTATCATGTGGACAGAGGCAGTTGGCCCAGGAGACGTCTCAGGGAGGAAAACGCAAGGCCAGGCCTGGTGTCATGTCACCACATGCAGGGGCTCTGATTGAATGGAAAAGTAGCGTCAGGAGCAGGGTGATAGGACAGCAGAGTGAAAGGCCTGTAAACAATGACTCACCCTGCGAGCTAGCAAGGGAAGGGAGGGGAAGGAAGGAAGGGGAGGAAGGCAGCCAAAACTAGTTTGAGATCGTGTGTGTGTGTGTGTGTGTCAGAAAGAGAGAGAGAGCCTTGAGTCTGCAGCCACAGACAATCAGGCCTCTGTCAGAAAGTCCCGGCAGACGTGGGGTTTCACTCTGTCGCTGATAGACGCTCTCCCACACATACAAACATTAACAGTTATAGCAGAAATACAAATACAGTTTGTGCGACACAATATCCACAAACAGTCCTTCACAATATTCATACACACATCGTTTGCCAACAATGCAACACAAGCACATACACACCAAAATCCAATAAATAATTAAATCTCCAGTGGCTGCCCTCAGAACTACAGTGATACATTAATTGGGAAAAATTAGCATGAATTAAAGCAAATAAGTGTAACATGTAATTTATTACTTATCAAGCGTAGTTTAGCAGAGGAAGGCTCCGATTTCCCCCAAGATTGCTTTAACAGCTATAATGCATTTCTTAATTTACTCTGTGGAAAATCAATTTTTTTCAGAGTTCATTAGGCACCAATATGTTACAATGCTGCTCCCCTGAGCACCCAGCTACAAAAAACATTATGCAAATTCTCACCAATGCATCTGTATGTAAATAGCAACCAAGGCCGCAGCCAATTCTCTGTGGGAAGCTTTGTTAGCGGGGCCCTTTGTTTCTAAGTCTGAGGCTTGTTCATGATAGTCTGGAAATTAGGAAACGGCTGCATGTGACAGGTGAAAGCAAACATCCTCTCTCTTCCCCTTCCTGACTGTACCTGAGATTGATTCTTGTATAATTTGACTAAACTTTGTTTCACAAATTGTGCCAGTCTTGCCAGTCTCCCTTTGGAGTGTATATATTGCTGTGTTTTTGCTTGTTTGAAGTGGATAACGTACTTATCCTGTTAGAATTGAATAACCAATGCATGTTGTGATGGTTGAGGTTGCTCTGCTTCCACTGTGGGACCATACCGTGCCTCCACATACAGAAACTCCTCTTTAAAATGGGGATCTCATGTCATAAAACAGTCATGGAAGCCACAACATAATCCTAGCAAGCTTTCAGTGGATCATCGGTTTACACTCAACTATGCAGTTTTCCATCCCCATGGTATATATACTCATATGGGTCTCTCCGGTTCCAAGACCAACTGAATGTCAGTGTACTTATGAACACAATACTGTTGCCCATAAATAGAGTTTTAAACTTCTATGTCCAGTCGGGCTGACAAATTGCACAATGTAATCCACTGCAATGACATGTTACATGTGTAAATAGACATTCAAGATTGTATAATCGTAGTGAGTTGTTAGACCCTTGGACATTTGTGTGTTCAGTACCCTGCAATTACAACAACAATTTTGTAGTTAGATAGTTGAGAGAGAGCTTAGTAGGGTTTAAATATGCTTCTTTCATGCCTCATAAACTGTAATTGTAGAAAGGGGGTCACTTCTTTACTTGAAGCTCAAATGACAAGAAAAACAAATGTGAAGGACAGCTACCCAACATATTTTGGCACAGGACCTTCATCAGAGGGGCTAAAATGATGCCTATATGTATATTGGGACATTCTGTTGTTTTGAAATTTCTGCGTTGGATAATCATTTGATAATTTTCAAGGCACATTTGGAAGTCCTAGCAGGGAAAGCACAGGTGTAATTGATGTGATTAACGAAGACTGCGTTTAATTTAAGGTGTTCCAGCTCCAGGTTGCTGGCATTGTGCATGATTGCTCATTAGTTTGGCTTAATGTCCGGTTTTACCTGTGGTTTTCCTGCTACGACAAATCAAAATATGAGCTGTAAAGAAGAAGAAGAAAGCCTAATGGAGAGTTGTTTAGGAGTATGCCATTGTGTGGTATACATAGGTATACATGCTTTTTATTTCTATAAGCCAATGGATATACGACACGAAACCCCTGATCATGGCCCTGTTCTGACAGGCGTTGCCTGAGTGAAGGGAAAACTCTTCCAACAAGTAAGTCACTGTTGCTTAATTGTCTTCCACAATTAGTACAACACAGCAACTTTGTCTTGGTAGCAGAGTCGATGCGTAGCTGTCAATGAAACCAACTGGTGTTGTTCTTCAGGGCCCTTCTGGAAAGATTTACGAGTTTGTTGTGGCCGGTTGTAGTCTGTACTGCCAGCCAGTTTGTTGCGTAACCAGCCGTCTTTCAGGTGTACAGGTTTATTCTGGAGCTATATGACTCATAACTGCAGTTTGATGCTAACAAGTTAGCTCACTGTTTAGTTGTCATGCTAATAACATAGCATTGAGCATGCTTTGTGTAGTGTGAAAAATGTCCTTCACCGCTATCATCTCTCCTGTTGTGGAGGAAAAATTATCCAGTCTGGCAATGATTTGTATTCACCCATTGTTGTTTCTTTTTTCTTTCTTTTGGCTTTGTGTTACTAGGATACAGTAGTCAGCCACATCATGTCATTTGTTTCACTAGGCTACAAGCCAGACTTCATTGTGTTGCTCAGTTTTTGTGTCTGTTTTTGTGTTCGAGTGTCTTTGAGTCTCTCTCTGTCCGTTTGGGTTTGACCTTATTTTTTGATAATTTTCTCTTGTAGTGTTTTCTTTCAACCTTTTTTCCCCCTGAAACACTCATAGTAAAACGTACTTTGTGACTCCCTCGTTGTCTATAAGGCCCGCTGCTACGCTGCGACCAAAACACTGCCTTTAGCTTGGACTCTCTCCATAAAGTAATTCTCACAAAGCCCATAGGCCACATCTACCATATGGCGCTACATAGTCTGATAGGTTGTACTACACAGCATACATTCATGGCGGTGAATGGAACAGGAACTAATTAGTACAGTCTCTGGAAATTCCATTTAATCTTTAATTTCAGTTAATTGAGTTGTGTACATTAAGACTGTTTTAAACGGTAATTTCTCTGTAAGGGTTACACCAGGAGCTAGGTTTCTCTGGAGCACATTAATCATTGGTAGCAGTGTTAAAACACAGTATGTGATAGCAAAAGTAGGATATTACAAATTTGTGTGATCTTGCTGCTGTGATTAAACTCATTTTATGGTTACATGGTGGTATTTTTTTCTAAAATCCTGTAAGAAATTAGAACATTGCTAGCTCATTTGAACTTATGTGAAAAGAAAGAATTCTGCCTTTTTTTAAATATCGTACGTGTTTGTTGGTGTGTGCTTCTAAAGGAAACTGATGCTGCGGTCATTTAGTTCTCCTGAGTTAAAGTTTGCTATTTACCTTGCCTTGATACACATTTATTTCTGTAATTAGGTTTAACCTCAATACACAGTAGGGAAGTGGTATCTAAGCAACCCCTGGCATACACACATATATGTACATGTCCTGGCTCGTGTTCTCCATTGGCTGTTCTCTCAGGTCACACACTCACTTACCAACGGCAGGAAAATGTGACAGGAAAACACCCACGTACAAAATCGAGCATTTCTTTTCTGCGTTTCTTCAAAAACACTGACTGTCACCAAAAACCAGAGGAAAAATCTGAGAGTCAGCAAATATTTGTGCATGTGGCTCTTCCTTTTTAACCTCGTCGGTGTCCTTCCTGTTTTCCATTATGTGTACAGACGAGTGTGGAAAAGATTCAGATTAGTGGAAATTTTTGGTTGTTGTCATTGTTTTTATGCCACCTGTGTAAGACTCATAGAAGCCTGCATTATAAATCACATTGAAGTTGCATTGAATTCTGAAATACATTAACCATCTACTTCATGTTTCAGCTCAGTTAATAGATAACACTAACTTAAATCCTTTTCCATGTCCTTAACCTTGTGCCATATTTGTTTTCTTTTAAATGCTGTTTACTTTTTCTACCCTGTTTTACATACACGAAGGACCCAGAATATTAGAAACACACTCTATATAATGCAATTAACTTCAACAGTATTGCTATTTTTCTCTTAAAATGGACCAAATTGTTAAGTCAGTGCCTCTCTGACAACAAAAACTGAATATTAGGTTCACAAATACAAGATTTATTACAGGGCTGTTGTATTGGCTTGCAGTAGATTGCACCAGGGTTCCTAATAAACTGGAACCTTAATGTTAAACCTTGAAATATCTTATGTTTTGTGCAGGAAGCAAATGTAAAGACCGGGGCCAATATCAGATTATTGTATACTGTTGCTTACAACAGAGAAAGATGCTGTGCACTGGAAGCAAAACGCAACAATTAAGGTGCTAATTGTAGTAAAATCCTGTTTTTACAACCCTACTCGTCACTATCCTGATATTCCTCCCACGTTGCTGAAGACAGAGATGAGTTGCTGTCCCACTTTGCATCCCAAAAGGCCTGTGTCTCATCATACACAAGTTAGCGGTGCAACGTACGGCGTGTTTGTTTTTCAGTAGTGTTTGTATATCATAACTCCTTGTTTGAATTAGAAGCATCCACCACTGTTTCCCACTGGGAATCATCAAGTATTAAATGCCATTTCCCCGGCATGCTTGTTTGAGTAATTTACGCTCAAACGAATGTCATCCCTCGTCTCCAGGTGGTCCTCTCTGCCACGTCTCCGTGTACAAGACGACACTGCTTTTGATGGCTCCACCTGAGAGATTTGCCCAAATGTGTCTGCTTTTTCCCCAAAGTGGCTCCCAGAGTTTTCCGCTCTGGGCTTGTTTACCAGTAAATGTTTTTGTGATTCCCCTAAGCAACACAAGAGTCAGTGTTTTCTGTTTCCCTTTTTCTTTTTTTTTTCTTTTTGTTACACGGAACGCAGCATTTGTTATTTAGGTTTTTTTTTCCCCCTCCCTTTGCTCTCCAAAATGGCTGGATAGGCTGTCAGTAAACAAAGTCTAGTTCCCATTAACCTCTGATTCCCTCTGAGAAATCCACAAACAAGTTGAGTGCCGAACGACCTCAAACAAACTGTACAGACACATTGTGCACACTCACACATGCACTCATGTCCTGAAGAACAATATGGAAATATTCGTCCTTCCTCCCTTCCCGTGCTTAGCCCTGGTGCTCTAGCCGTCTGTTTTGCCTAATTGCTTTAACACTAGCCTGGCATGCTAATTGCACTGGGCCCCCTGTCACCACATCATTTACATGGCCTGCTTGATTTGAAATTTAATCTGCTTGAAGGGTTTGTGTTTCATGCTCACTTTAAATCCTAATGCTCTGTGGGATTGAAGGCAGTTTGCATTATTGACTCTGTAAAATAAATCCTTGTGTATTTGTTTGGCACCACAGTTTTTTTTTTTTTTAAATAAGATACTTTTCTGTTATATTTGATCATAACTTTGGGTTTTTGGTTTTCAGAGGGTTTCAGTTGTGAAAGAAAAACTTACTCTGTTGCAAAATAAAACTTTGCAACGCCACTTTAGTTTCACTCGGTGATTAAATCAAAGAGGAAAATTGATGAGACAGTGGGCAGTGCAGTGTCTGGATGCTGGGCAGAGGAAACTTGTGGATGAGATGGGAGTGCATGGTGTGTTGGCTGGCCTTTTTACTGCAGATGGCCTTTTTGATGTGGAGCTGAAAGAGAGTTAGACAGACAGAGACACAGAGAGGGCTTATACAGTGTAGTGAGCTCACATAGCGCAATTCAATCAAAGGCCAAAAGCTATTTCAATTTCTTAGAGGTTGGGCCCATCCCAGTTCTACACTGGCACGGTGTTTCCTGCACTTGTCCTCCACCCAACCATAGCTTTTCTTCTGGAACTGGACTGCGTGATGACACCTTGGGCCCTCTTGATTTTCAGCTGTTTCTCTGTCATCTTCAAAAGAACATGACCTTTCATTGGTGAAATAAGTAGCGAGTGAAGTCTTAAGCAAAAACAAGCAGAAAAGTCTGAAAAGGTCTTCCTCATCAAAACCAAAGTAGAATAAAGAAGCTCTGGTGAGCAGCTACAGCTTCAGATTGCAAGTACAGTCCTCTCTGGGAAATAGCGTGCGGATTATAGAGCAACACAAGAGGACAGGAAGCCACTCGCACTGATTCAACTGAATGCTCTGATTCTGGAGTGCTCAGTGGTGTAGCTTGGGTCAGTTGGGTACAAGAGGATTGCAACAACAGGCAAGCTCTGCCCCCACTACGCCACTCTAAATATTTGCCCTTTCTCCAGACTGGGCTCCTGTCCCAGCCATGATTGGGCCTTTGCTCGTGGCGCTTTTTTTTTTATTGGTGTAATTTCTGGAGATCCGGCCCATGTTTCCAACTGTCACCTCTTATAAGGCGAACACGACTTTACAGTGAGCACGCTGACCTCGCTGAGAACAGCCGAACTCTCAAGGAGACCTGACAACTACAGAAAATTCAAAGTAACGCTCATTATCCTCAGTGAGGAAAACAGGCTACTGAACATTCACACACACACTATGGGGCGCAAAGGGAGGGTAATTTATGTGAAGACGGAGCTACAGATGAACTGGATTGTGGTATTGAGAAATTAAAGCTTTTTTTTTTTTTTTTGCGCCTTATTTTTTTCCTTTTCCCCATACAAGTTCAACCAAACAGAGAGAATACAGTCAATATTAAGTCAATTATAAATATTTATAATCTACACATTTTAAAAATCCTGTCAATCACAAAGATGTGGGGGGATAAGCTCACAGCAGCTGGTTGGTCCGGATGTGATTTGCATGCCACAGAAAGCCTCAGCTTGCCATCCCCGTTTTGTTTTTGACTTTGCATGCCTGCTTGTTCTCAGCGCAGATTAAATATAGAAGTTTTGTTCTCGTTGAGGATAGATGTTTTTTTCTTTTCCCCTCCACTCGCACACACACACAAATGCTGGCACACACAACACACAGAGGCAGTATTGACGCCTGATGCTGATGGCGATTCATTATTGAAAAGGAAATCGTCTCAATATGACTGGAGTTTGTTATGGGGAGCTTTGTTCTCGTCATCTATATTGCAGGGCATCTTTGTCAGTCAGCACTGTGAGATCTGTTTCTTCTCTCTGTGTTTGTGTGCGTAGCAGAGAAAGAGTTTTCCTCTCTCTGTAGTGTTTGTCAGTGTTACTGTCCTAATAACTAGCTGCCTTATTTTTCAGTTGATAGCAAACTAAGATACAGTGCTGTTCGGGTTTAGCCTAGCAGTTGGTCTCTGATAACACATGCTCCATATGTCTCTGCTCGGTGGCATGTTTTTCGACCCCCTTGAGTCACCAGGACCTCCTCAAAGGAGCTTATTTTTCTGCTTTTCTGTCATTATCTTGTTTTTCTTGTCCAGTTCAGACAGATAATTAGTCCGTCTGGCTGTGGTCACACCTGTGTCCTAATGCACCCAGTCACAAAACCTTGCGTGTGGACAACCAAGCTCTGATGTATCCATAGACTCACGTGGCCTGGTTACCATTCCTGATCACGTTTCAGTTATACGTGGACATTTTTCTTCAATCTTTATTCCACACGATAAACATTCTACACGGTATGGCACTCTACAGTGAGGACACTTGTGACTATCATTTTGTCCCACCATTTATTGATACTACAGACTTTACTCTTGTTAAAAGTAAATATAGTCCACTAGATGAGGATAGATAGGTTCTGTACTCACACTCCTCTTCACACGATTGAGGAAGACCCAGTCTCACAACACGTTTACAGCAAGTATTTTGAAAACCGTAACCAATGATCAAAATACTTTGCATCATCTTTGTGTCAAAGAAAAACAAAGTCTGAAAATAACAAACGGCAGCTAATTTAATGAAATTTGTAACGACCATCTCCCAAAGTCACATTCGTGCTCTCATCAACAAGCCTCTGATTGTCACTTTAGCTTAGCATCCACTTGACTTCATAATTTATTCAGAAGTTAGGACGTGTCTCTGCACGCGTGTTGGTGTGTGTGGGTGTGTGTGTGTGCGCTTATATGGGTGGGCGAACTGGCAAAGTGTCCCCTCATAAGAGTCCTTGTTGTGTGGCATTCTCTCTTGATTTCATGCTTTGCTGATGGAAAATTAGGCCCTGGCGTATCTCTGCATGAAGAGGAGGTGTAGGAGGAGGAGGAGGAGGAGGAGGAGTGCTGATGGCTGCTGTTATTGCCTCAGGACACTCTCCTCGACAACAAGAAAACTAGAGCGATGCGGAGGGAGGGAGGCTGTGTCACTGGCTGCTAATGCACTCTAAACAAGACGATGAGACACATGGAATCCCCAACACGACGGCAAGGAACCTCAGAAAAGAACATATCTCTAACTCTCTGTCTATCACTTCCCCCATCTTTTTTTTTTTCCTCCTCATTGTTGTAAAGTGCAGTTATGAGTCTGGCATTCTAAAACATTTTAAATGTACTCTGCCTTTTTTTGTTGTGGTTTTGAATGGCATACAGAAGAGTTGAAGAGTTAATTTGCATTTTTTGACTTGTTTTTTTTTTTTTGTTGCCTGTCTGTTGCCCAATGAAGCTCTGAGGATAAAGTGCTTAAAGGACTGCAGGCACTTCACTTGAGTTGTTTGGTTGTTCAAAGATACGCCACAGTACACCGCTAGTTCAGCTCAGCCCACTGTCAGACGTGTGAGGAGCATTTTGAGGCAAAAGGAAAAAAAAAAAAAAAAAAGTTATAATCCCTCTATGTTATGTAAGTGGAATAAGAACCTTGTAAATTGTCGGGTGCCTGTGTTCATGTCACAGAGATCAAACATCGCACAAAAGATTGTAAAACTTGTTTTTGATATGCTATAAATTCAGAAAAGTTGATTTTTAAGAGACATTCTCTCTATTGTTGTTTTTCACAGACTATTTAAAAAGGGAAAATAATAATAGTATGAAAGGTTTATGCAATCTTTAGTCCAATTCAGTTTGTTTATTCAATTTTATATAGTACTAAACTGAGGTTAATTAGTGAATTTTTGAGCGTTGGCACAAATGAGCAGATTTCAGAAGCTTTGCCTTGTTCTGAGAAAGTGGAAAGTGGAAAGTGGAAGGACTGTGGAAATCCATTATTTCTTTAATGGTAATTTATTTTAATTTTTTTAATCAGTGGCCACCTACGGAGTAAGGAAAGCTGATGCAGAGGCCCAGTTCCAATAGAGTTCCTTAGAGAAAGATCGAAGAGTATTAGAACTGGACTTCTGCATCATCTGGCGGTCTTTGTCCCCCCTGTGGGAACAGTAACTTCCCAGTCGCTGTGGTCATGGAAGAATCCACTGTATATGGACTGCATTCCCGTCTACGTATGAGTGTGCGTGTGCGTGTGTGTGTGTGTGCGTGAGTCTGCATTGATATGTATGTGTTCTGGAAAGTATAAAAAAACGACGCTGGTGTGGCGCTTCACCAGCCAGTGGCCCTTATACTTGGCCTCTGATATTATGTAACAATGTGGGTTTTTCCAAACATGTGATGTGTCCTGGAAAAGCTATATGAACCCTCGGCTGTGTATTTAATTTGTTCTGTAATCCCACATGTCTTCTCTGGTCCTATGTTTTTTTGTCACAGTATCACATACTCAATTTTGGATACAATATCAGTGTTTCCCACAGGTTGTCACCTTTGCTGGGAGTTACTGACGATGTGTTATTGACATCTCATATATTGAGTCTAGAAAAAAATGTTTTCCCAGGAAATCTCGTCTCTCAAATAGGATAAACTACTTGCATTCATTTAGCTGACTGTATTGTATATACATACATTATTCTCATTATGGCTATGTTGTAGATCATCTTACTATTCTGAAAAGTTGCACAAATGTGCTGCATCACTGGGGTAACGACTTCTGGCTATCGTATACAGTAGGCCACTAACATTTAGTTTCAGCATTTGGCAAAATTAAATCACGGCTGTTTGAAAGCTGCATCAGCAAGAACAGCCAGCATCGTGTTACCAGAAATGCTGAATTTGAGCTCTCATAATGAGCATTTTCAGGAGCACAACAAGCACTTGGTGATACAATGCACAGCCACTCTACAGTAATATTGACATACAGTAGAAGTCAGCAGTTCACTCAGTTGAGTAGGAACTTGGAGCTTTAGGAGGAATTTTTGGGGTTCTGCGCTGAGATTGATGGTTGACAAGGTATTTCCCAGCTTAAAGGGAATAAACAGTTTACATCCAAGCAACAAGAAGGGGAAAAGAAAGNNGGGGGGGGGGGGGCAGAGAGAGTGCAAAAGGAGCACGACGGGGTCTAAATGTAAAATTGTGCATAACACCTGGGGCCACTCAACACAATGACGCACACAAAAGCATGCTGGCTGTGGGGACTGGCTTGGGACTTGGACTGGGAGTGGCCGACTGCTCTTACTGGGTAACTTTTGGACAGGGGACAAAAGCTGGGTCTGGAGCCATCAAGGCTGTTTACAGCATCTGTTCTCTACTTCTTGAGAAACAAGAATGCGAGAGGCAGCAAAGAAAGAAATGGAGAGCAGAAGATAGATGGCAGATGTACTGTAAATGTATCAATAGGTCATCCCTGCTCTTCCCTTTCTCGCTCCAGAATCCTGTAATTGAAGTTGGAGCAAGTTTAGGATCCGAGATTAGCAATCTTAAATGTTTGGTCGAGCCTTGCACTTTTCCATCTGCAGCAATCACTGAAACTCTAATATTCTATTTCCACAAAGTAATCACTGAGGAAGTTAAGGGAATCGAACTCATTCCAGCCCATCTGAGTCCACAGATAAATCAATATTCACAGACAGAGCCTAATATTTGGTGTTGGATAAGACTTTTTTTTTTGTATGATCTCATAAGCAAATGGTGCTAGAAAGGACTTTTGAAGATGGAGGGGAAAGACATTTGAACCTCAAAGGCACAGTCCACCACTGTGAGCCAAGACTTAATTACAATGACCTTACAACAGGGCAGTAGCCTAAAGACGCACATTCAGGCTAACCAGGCGCCCCCCACGAGTGCACAATACACCCCCTGCAGCCATCAGACCTGATAAATGAGTTCTTTTCCTTGATTGCTGCATCAGGGCCGAGAGCGGGAAATGGGCAGAGAGGAAAGGGAGAGGGAGGGAGAGAAAGAGAGAGGAAGGAAATAGAACTGGGGAGAGAGTGGAAGAGAAGCGAGGAACGGTGCCAATCTGATAAACTGCAGTAGCGATAAAGGTTGGTGCCATAACTCCGCGTGCAACAGCTTGTAATCGTAGTATGACTGTAGTATCTCTCCGAGGCCTATCTGTCTTTACAATTTGACTTGTTCTACTGTTTATTAATGCACAAACTTGTATAATAATCTAAATGTTTCTGTCACCATGGCTGTAGGTGAATGTAAATAAGAGGGGTACTGGCATTTCTTGCTTTTTGTAAAAGTTATTACTTAAATGTGTAAACTAAATGTTAAGGAGCTTCGTTAAAGGTGCCCTGTGGAGTTGCTGTAAACAAACAAAAGTTATGTTTATGTTCAGTGTTTCTAACCTATGCGCCTTGTGTGTATCCTTGAGGTCTACTGGTGCAACACGAAGCAAAGTCATGAAGATATGCAAACTCATACAGAGGGATGCGAATAGAAGAAACTGCGAACGGAAAATGTTTCGGCTTGTGTGATGCTGTAACGCAAAAGCCAGCCTGGAGATTCCCCAGATATCGGCAAGAATAATAAATGGGTCTGTAGCTAATGCTGTAGCTGCCAGTAGTTCTGATTGGTCCGGTACCACTGTGTTTCGGACACAAGCGCATAGCTCGAAGCCTGGCAAGATGGATTCTCATGTGATCTTGCAGGTCCAGTTGCAATCTCATCAGTTAGCCTGAAAAATATAGTAAGTATTTATAATTTCCTGGAAAGTTGTGAGAGATACGCAAGGACAATATGTACATTCAGCCTTTTGTCTCTGTCATGACGTGTCTTATGGCCCAATTTAATGTCTTTAAGCTGATCCTAGGTGTGTTAAGTACCCAAGCGATGCGCAGTCAAAACTCTTTGAATCTCATTCACATACAGAGTATCTGAATGAACTTATTTGGTTTTTACCAGGGGCTGATTTACTCGCTTTGAGAGTCAAGCATACTGTACACACACATGCACACACACACACACACGTTGACAGACTCCAAACATTTGCAATTTGCATTCCGCACTCTCTCCATTACTCTCTATTTCTAAGAGTCACCGGCTGCCATGAGTTGAACTTGGTTTTTGATTAAGTGTTTGTAGGTAGCGCCTCGGGCCCCGTCTCTCATAGATAAGCAGCAGTAATCCTGGTGTGTGTGCGTGTGTTATTGTGTGTTTTCTGGAGGATTCTGTGGCTGTCTGCTGTGGGACCGAGAAACAGTTTAAAATTCAAGAATTTAATTTTGCTATATTTTCCCAGCTGAAAATGAAGTGTCATTAACTTCCTGTCCCCGCTTTTATTTTTTGAATGAGGTTTTAAATGAGCCCCTTTTCTCTTAAGTCGATTACATGTCGGATTTCTAATGACAAAACAAATCAGAAATTTAGCACAA
>NW_023339652.1:11205333-11205727 GCF_004916995.1 Morone saxatilis | reverse complement strand
AAGCACTTAATCTCACTCATCATCTCTATTTAAGATCAAAACATCTGATGAGTAGATTATTTCTCCGTTTTCCCTGAAGAGGATCCCCTTTTCCAAAAAAATACCCTTTTAGGAAGTGTTCCCATGTTTGACAGCATGCCAGTCTTAACAAAGGGGAAATGCTGAGTTCCCTTTAATAGATGTATATTCATTTTCAAATGAGTTGATTAGCCAGCACAATGTCATTGGATTCAGGGGCCCATTACACATTTATGATGGTAAATTACTGAACATTTACAATCCAAATGAAATTTCATGAGGAGGGGATATTGAAAAAATGGAGGGAGAGAGAGACGCTTTGCGTTCATCCCTGTAGCCTTGCCTCATTGCATCTCTCTTCCTCTCCCTCCCTCTC
>NW_023339652.1:11196467-11205321 GCF_004916995.1 Morone saxatilis | reverse complement strand
TCTCTCTCCCCTTTTCCTCTGTCTCTCTCTCTCTCTCTCTCCTCGCTCTCGTCTGTTTCTTTCTCACATATCACATCAGTGCCCCCTGTGGTCCAACTGGGCATCACATAAAGGGTCTGTGGCTGCGTTCACTCACACACTGTCGCTCACATTTTTCGAGACGTGTTGTTTTCATGCTGCCATTCAAATAATATTGGGCTCATCTACAGGTAAGCTTGCAGGTAAACACTCAGCGCCGGTGATTTTCTCGCTGAAAGCGTGGCGATGCAGAAAGAGTGCGGTGAAAGGATGGATGTCTGGAGCTGAGGAGGGTTGTCCCCCCCCCTCTGTCTTCGGTGTAGTGTTACATGTAGGTTCAAACATCCTATAGATCCCTGAGCAAACACCTCTCCTCTCCAATCAGCACTCAGCACTGTGCAGCCCTGTCACTGCGTCCACATCAATATTTTATTTTGGCAAATTTGCGGTGACACGCATTAGTACAATTAGGGGCAAGTTTTTACTTGGATTCCCATCTTTCTACATGGAGAGAAAGTGATAAAGGGAAGCTGAACTCACTCTCTCTCCCTTGTTTCCTTACTCTCTCTATCCCTCTCTCCCTCTCTCTCTCTCCAGCATGGCTGGTTCGTTCCTCAGCTCTCCACCTCTAAATAATTCATCATCCAATCAATCATTTTCTCTTTGTTTTGGGCCCCAGTGCCTGAGATGAAACGGCCCGCTGCCAAAGCTGCTTTGCCTCATCTGAGGCCTGGAAAACATGATCTGCTGCTGAGATTACAACACACACACACACACACACACACACGCACTCACACACATGCACACACACCAAAATGCATCTAGCACTGTAGTGTTGGTACCACATATTCACTGTTGGGAGTCATACACATTCATACTGATAAAATGGGCACACACACATACACAGGCGTGCACATGCAGTGAGGAGTTTTTACATTGTACTCAAAATGACAGTAGATGTTTGACCGAAAAATTAAGCCTTTGTGACCGCAGACCTTATAATTTCAGTACATTCAAAAATTATGAGAAATAAAACCGAAAATGACTGGTTCAGTTTCCGTCCACATCTTTGTGTGTATTGCCACTAGATTGTAAGCTGTCAGTCAGCTTATTATGAGAAATAAACTGCAAGACCTGCAATTATAACAGTATATATTTTCATTGGTGAGATTAGGTCTATAGTCTCTTAGTCTTTCTGTTCTTCTCTTGTGTCAAACAGATGTCCTCTGTGATTATTTTTGGATAATATTATATTCACAATATTTTGCTGTATGCTTTTATAGAAAATACATGATTTTACTCATTTAGTGTTAAATGTTCAACCTTTTTTTTTTTTTTTTTAATGGCATGCCATTCTAATGGAGTTCTGTAAGAGAACACAGACTGCGTGTCTGATCTTCCAGCTGTAACACTCGGGTTTGGTTAGCTTATCTAAAGGGCCTGTCTCCGCCTTAAAGCCTGTGTGGAGGCAGCCTTAATAGGGGGAAATGTCTTGGACAAGTGATTTGAAGATATTTTGCTTCATCCCTTTGGAGCGCTCTGCAGGTGATGCCGCGAATGTCTCCCTCGTTTGATGTCGAACAACACAGATCCGCTATTGAGTGATAGCTTCAAATGCAGAAAGAGTGAGACCCTACGTGCTGCTCCCCCTACTTGAGCTACATCAGAGAAAACTGACATCTATTATGGTAAAGAAAAGACAAGCGTTTGAAAAATTCAAGTACGCACATTGCAGAAGTGTCAGGATTTTTACAGAGAGCAATATTTTTTTTTTGTTCACTCTCTTTTTTGTTAACAAGGTGGTTTTAAGCCAAGCATGTCTATATGAACTCTGTTGGATAGAGCATGAAAGCACGCTGCTAGCCTATCATGGTAATATTTTAGTCCCCTAAAGAAGTCACCGCAAGTCCCTTGTGTCCTTCTAACAAGAGGAGATTAAACCCGAAGACTCAAATTCCAGCAATTTTATCAGCTCGCTCTCCATCAAACTTTGTCACCAAGGCTCAAACTGTCCTCTCTATCCGATCTCAGTGTCTGCTTTTAGTTGATTGGCTCAAATTCGAACCAGAAAAACCTAACAAAAGATGTTTTAGTGGGATTGGTTTTGTCTTTTTCAACAATCAAACTACAGCAATCAAACGTATTACTCTGCAGGACCTTTGTGTAACTGATGATTGACGATTTTTATAAACATATGTTGACTTGAGAATGAGCCTGTCTATACCTGTCATTAGCATTTCCCCACAATCATACAGGTGTCAGTTGGGTGGCTGTTCTCTTCCCTGCACCTTCAATATCAAGTGAGTGCCATATAAGACACAGCATTAGTTAGGAACGTGTATTCAGAAGTAAACTTTTCTTACTACAGTTAATGTTTTCAGTTGTTCTTTGACAGAACAGCAGCAAAAACCAGTTGATGTCAGCAACTGAGAGTTGCTCGTTGCATGGTGTGTGGTCAAGGGTCATTGCATTCAATCCATTCAGTCCACGATAAGTTATCCAACTTTTTATTTGAGGTTAAGCTTATTTAATAGATCGATTAGGTCAGCTGCTGTTTGTTTTACCAGTGTTGCTATCTTATTACTCCTTGTGGTGACAATTACTCAACTGATGACAGTAGCGTGAACAGAACTTGTGTAGGAGGGGAAGAAAATGATCATAGAGCTGTCAGATATGGAGGGGGGGTAGTTTTTACAACACTGTTGGGGCAAACAAAATCACAGAGCAATCTTTAAAAACTGTCTCATAAAAATAAAATACAATCAACATTGGATAGCCACTTATTATACTGAAGTGGAAATGGTTTTAAGTAAGAAAGTCCCTGCTATTTACGCCATTATAAGTTCTCCTGGATAAAAGCTTCAACTAAATACCTACAATGTGAATGTAATTGCTAATTTCAATGTTAAAAATAAAGAACGTTTACCCCTGAAAGCCCGCAGTGTAGATACCGCTTTTTCCTCAGCACATGAAATCTAATAGCCTTGTTGAAATGTGCCGCGGGGGACTCACATACACAGTAAACGCATGTCTGAAGTCTGATAAATAGCAGAGGTGGACGAAGAGACATTAACTGTAAGTGTCCTGGGCACCGTAAAAAGACAAACAGCTTTATTTATCAGACCGGCAGAGAGGCATTATCAAGACAGACACAAGTCTACGGGAGTAAATAAAACACGGTGAGAACATTAAAAAAAAACTTGCAGAGAGCGAGATGGAGTTAAAGAAAGAAGATATAGAGAGATGGATGAGGAGAGAAGAATGGAGGGAGGGTGGGATGCAAGCAGAGCGAGAGAAGGGGACAGGCAGCAAGTGTCAGGCGGAGAGCTGAAGGATCACCCAGGGCCTAGTAATCATGCCCCGTAGGGCTCAACGTCAAGCAGCTCTAGTGTGAATGAGCGATCACACCTACCTGCCCCCTGTTTGTCCCTCTCTCGCTCTCTCTCACTCTCTCACACACACACACACACATACACACACACACACTCAATAACACCATGTGCAGCAAGTGCAATATCTGCCCCACTTCATGAAATAAATTGGCCACCTACCAAAGACAGCAAGAGTCAGATTACCTCCGGTGAGAAGTCAGCTATCGCAATTATTGTTACAGAATGTGTCGAGAATCTGTTCAAATATGTCATTCCAAAACATGGCCTCAGCCTGCGTGCCCCCTGAATTGTAAGATATTTATTAACAATTATGAATTAATTGAAGAAAATATTTGGTTCATATATGTCAGTGTAATTTAGGCGGGAAAATGTGATGAGTTCTTGGTTTTTATTAGAATATCATTAACCCTCTTGTAATTAACCTCGTTCAAAAATTAACCACGTTATTATCAAACCAAGCAAATAATTGAAGCAGCAGCTTAATTTATAATTTGACAATTTGCTACCTCTTTTTTTTTTTCCCTCCCTCTTTCATGTAGTCCTTTAATAAAAAAAGAGGAAATGGAGAGAAACATTTAACAGGAGTGACTTTAATGAACATTTAGCGTGGTGAAAAGGAGAGGCAGAATTATCTTGCATTAATGGCATCTGTGATCCGTCCTCTTAAACTGGACTGTGTTACCCCAGAGGAACCCCCCCCTACCACCACCACCACCACCACCACACACATACATACACTGTCAGGGAGGAAGTGTGTGAAGCTCGGCCTCCTACTTTCTCCAAGACACAGACAGAGGCCACAAGGGAATGGTATGGAGATTCGGCCCTGGTGGATAACACAACCAATCTTATGTATAGGTTACACAGACCAAGGTCTAGATGTCAAGGCTCAGCTACAGAAAAGAGAGAAAGGGAGGTGCAGAGGATGTGTGTGGCGAGAGGGTGAATGTTAGATGAAAAATGTTTCATGGAATGTTTTTTTTTAGACTGTCCATTAAGACAATATTGTTGCCCACTCGGATATCTTTAACATCAAATGTGTCACGGGAGCTTATGCAGAGTCTCATCAGCAATGGTATTCATTCCATGCTGTTATTCCAATGCACATTTCACAAGACGTACATTTTTCTTTAATACATTCCTCTCTTTTTAGCAATGTTTTATATCGGCTTCAACATGAAAAAAACTTCTGGTTTTTAGTATTGCATTCTCGTGTTTATATATAGCTGTTTAGATCAGCTTGACTTGTAATGTACTTAACTACCACAGTGTTGAAATAGTACAAGTAAAAGTCATGCATTCAAAATTTTACAAAAAAGTATTGGCATCAAAATATGCTCAACGTACCAAAAGTAAAAGTACAGTATCATGCATAATGACCCACTTACTTAATAATTACTCATTATTATATTATTGGATTATGATTACTGATTAATGTATGCATTACTTACTAATGTTGCAGCTGGTAAAGGTGGGACTTTGTTTTGATATATAGTGCTGGGTAGCTTGTGACTTTCCCTGTAGGAAATATAATAATACACATAACAATACACACAACATCATTTATTTGTTGATTATTTTTGTATTATGAATCTGCAAACAAACAAGTAAATAAAATTGTCAAATACATGCAGTGAACTTAAAAACTCCAATATTTGTCTCTGAACTGTAGTGGAGTAGAAGTACAGTATAAGGTAGCAGAAAATGGAAATACTCGAGTAAAGTACCTCAAAAGGAAATGTACTCTTCATTTCTGGAGGCACGTTCCACCACTGATGAAGACTACGCCGACTTGACCCCAACTTGCTCCCACCTCAGTTGCTAGACATCAAGGAAGCCGGTCCCTCGGAGAGTAGGAGTGGCTGCCCGCCAAATCTGCCTCATCATTGACCTCAATGGGCCGCCACCACGAGTCTTCAGGACAGACATTTAACTGCCATACAAAACTCCATGGCTCACTGCCTATTCAATCACTCATGTGACAGTTAACGGCCCACGGTGGCTAATGATTTTCTGTCATGTTCGGGCCACGCTGCGGAACCCGGAGGATTAAATATCAACTGACGATGGACACATCAACCACTACAATGGCCTCTGTTCATCAGCCAAGCCTCACCCTCCCCTGTTACACCCCCTGGAGGAGAGTGAAGTATGGGGCCACCTTGTGCCGCTCACGGAGGGCCACTTCGTTATCATCCCTCTGTCCGCTGTACTGTACGCTTCATAGCCTTTGGGAAATTGCCATGTTCTCAAGAATCTTAATATTGACTGGGAAAATAGGAAGATACTTTCTCCCAAGACTTCTTTTGGTTTGGAGAGAAAAGTTGGGAAAACTCATGCATCAGGTGGCTAAATTATAAGCCAAGTTTTGCTCTATGCTCGCTCCATATATACAAGTCTGAGACCCCCTTCCCCCCTTGGTCACTCTTTGTGCTTTGTTTCTTTCGTTAGGGATATTCCCTTCCTTCAATTTCCCTTCAAAACAAAGAAAAATATTCTCAACTTTTTTTTTTTTTTGCTTATCTTGCAGTTGTACCACCTTCTGCAGGGATGTCAGTTGTCTGTGTGTACACAGGGATTTTGAAGTTTCAGGCCACTAGCTCTCTTGCTCTGCAGGCCCAACTCGCTTCCTAGAAGCCTCCTGTTCAGTCCTTGTGTTGTGTCTGAACATGTATCTTGTATTCATCCAGGCTCCTTCCATGGCTCTCCTCCTCTACACATCAACATTGTTTGCTGGACGGGCATCTCTGGCCGGAGTTGTGTGGAAACTTGGGAGTATTTATTATTCAAAGGCCTTGTTCCCTATGCTGTTTTAGTAAGGGGGGGGAGCAAAGGTGTGTGTTTTGGTAGAGGGAGATGCCGGGCTGACACAGTGTCACTGACAGGGAGAGCTTCAAAATCCCACAGTCGACTTCCCCCCCATTATTTGTTCCAGTCCTGGAAGGCACAGGAAAGATCACACAGGAATAGAGCTGTGTGTGTTTGTGTGTGTGGGTGCGCTTGAGTGTGTGTCATTGCCTGGAATTTTTACTGCCGTGTCTGTGTGTGGGATTTTGATGCACACGTGTGCTCTTTGCATGAGCTGGCATCCATTTCTTGAGCGTTGATATAGCGTGCGCGTGTTTGTGTGTGTATCTTTAGGTAGGTGAAGGGCCAAATGATTGCAGGTTGATTTGATGGTGTAGATTGTGTGTGTGTGTGTGTGCTGAGGCTTTCACTCACCTGTCATATCACAGTTTGTTATTACTGGCCTTGGCAGGGTAGTTTTGAGAAAGCGGCCTTTATTGAGCCGGGCTGAAAGTTTATTCACAAAAAATCAATTGCATTGATCTGCTCAACTCATTTGTGGTTTACACCTATCTGTATTTACCCAAAACATTGCATTAAATCAATGAAATTAATCACTCTCTCATGTTGTCTCTTCCTCACACAGCCACACACACACACAGAGAGAGAGAGAGAGACACAAACCACACACTCTTTCCCATTGCAAACAGTCATAATGAACAGCACCAAATGTCTACACCCTTCAGTCCTCCCTCTCTCCCACCAGGCAACCCAACTTTGCACACTTTACATACAATATTCATGCCGTGTCTGAGAAGGAGGATTCACGGTCTGGTCATCTGAAAGAGAAAAAAAAAGACCCAGCAATCACTGATTGTCTCTTGTCCTTATGAAAGAGAATAATTCTTTAACATGCGCCAAGACGGTTCAAAAACAGCCTTTTTTGATGAGTGACACTTCCCGTCCTCCGGATGCTTTTTATGTGTCGAGCTCATTAATAAAGCAGCACCCCGGAGAGCAAGAGAGGGGACACATGAAGTGTGTGAGTTTGAGTGTGTGTGTGTGTGTGTGTATAACTTTTGGTGTTTGAATTGTCAGGTGTGATTTTGGGACTCTGATCTTCACACAACAAGGTTCAATCACACTAGTTGTAGTGCTATTTATCGCTTTTTCTTCTCTGACAATCTACCAGTTTTTCTTTCTGAGCAAAGAGGTGGATTTCTTTTTTTTTTTTCTCAAACACTGAATATTAAGAGTCAAAAGTAAGAAGTGGAATTCCCTGCAGTGAGGTGTGTTACCCCGCAAAAGAAAGAGGGGGAGTGAGAATTCTAAATTACTATAGATGTGCTCTATTAGAAAATAATTCGGGTTATATATATATATCGGGTTATATTTTTTCCTCCCTGGAATGTCAGCTGCAGCTCAGTATATCCGTTAGCATCTTTTGTTCTGTGTTTTTCTGTCAAATAGTCAAACTGCAGCTCACACTGTGGCTCATTCTATCACAAATAAAAAAAAAAGTACATCATTGCCGATTTGCTTATCAATGTGTTCTTTCAACATCTGCCTCGTTGCTTTGTTATAATTTTCAAGAATCAAAACGTGCGTGGTTATATTAAAGCATTTAAATGGTAATGTCTGACTGCCTTTTGTGTCCACGTCGCTGCTGTGTGCGTACTCTGCGCGGTAGACTCAGCTGTTCACTTGTGTTTGGGCTTCTCAGGCGTCTGTATTAAAGCTTAATGCACTTCCATTCTAACAAGACATGGGGGTTTTGATGAATGCAATGAGTGCATGTTTTGAAGTTGTACAATATGCACAGCAGCATCTTATCTATGTAATGCAAGTGTGTTTATGAAGCCTTGAGGTACAAGAATGTTTTCTAAGTGAGCTCCTCTCTGCAGAATGCATTTTAAGTGCTCGACGCACACAATGCATACACACAAACGCGTGCACACTGGCGCAGACACACACAGTCGCACACAGTGATTTAGAACTGTAGGCTTTTAATCAGCATATTAAATGTGTCAACTCATAAAGTAAAATGCTGTAAATGCTTTCAATATTCATGTTTTCGTATTTGTCAACCCACATTTCATAACAAATTAATGAAAAAAGCCTCTCAAACGGCACGCTGGGAGAGGGCTTTGTGCAGTGCATACATTTTTGAAAAGACACCATCCATTTAGAGCTCATCATCGGAGATTTGCATCCCAAGCCTTTGAAAAATAAAGATAAATATTTTGTATCATGCATTTTTTAAACGGCACACCAATAAAACATAATTCAGAAGATTGGACTTATGCTCGGAGTAATTTTTTGTTTTGTCGAAGAGCCACGCTAATGGACTTTTATGTCACTTTGTTTAGTGAATAATTAACACTTATACAATATGTACAATCAAAGAATTGTATTATTGATCATTACAGTTGTTTTTTAAATCCTTCTTCGGCAGCAGCTTGCTGTGAATAAATAACCGGCTGCCTCAGCAGGCGATTGCATGCAGTACACTGGCTCTGTTTAGTGAGTGCTTTTAGAGCTGTCGACACGCACTAGAAGCAACTTTACCCACCTTGCTTCATCTGAGGCACGAGCTAAATATTTGCTTTTCAGCATGTGAGTCAACAAGAAGCCAAATACCTGCTGTATTGTTCCCT
>NW_023339652.1:11181994-11196367 GCF_004916995.1 Morone saxatilis | reverse complement strand
TACAGATATAGAGATGTGCACATTGTGGTTTTTGACAATTTGTTTGCTGTTTTAAAAAAGAAAAATCTAATTATTACTTAAAGCAGCAACAAGGAACATTCATTCTGTGTTGAGTCTGGCCGCCCGTCTGGACAAAAGCGGTAGCGTCCCTCTGGACCTTGTTTCATTGATTTCAAGGGGAATCCCACTGAATCCGACCCGTTGGCAGGCATTAAGAATAACTATACAGAAACAGCCTTCATCTCGCTGATGGTCTTGTTTGTTTAAGTAGGTCATACAGAGGCATCAGTACTAAATTTAGACTAAAACTCTTGGTAGTATGTTTTAGTTAAGTGAGGTTCAATCTTTCCTCTGTCAGTAGCTTGATAAATCATATTTTAATCGAGTGCAAACAGTGGCAGCCGTAACCTCATAAGTGCTTTTCCTATGTTTATAAGAGTGGTGATAAACACAGCAGATAATCAAAACATAATTTCCTCAGCTTTATGTGGACATATTGTGACGGTCAAATCACTATGAGTTAAACAATGAAATCATTAAACTTTATTTTTTTTATCATAGATGATAAACATGAGATCAGCCAGCATACAGCTTCGGTTTCAGCATATGGTCATCCACAGAAGTTGACTTACATCACTTCTCTTACCTGACCTCATTACCCATCTTTTTTCCGTCTATCAGCTGCCCCCACCTGTGTCTCGTTCCCAACATTCCCCAGCTTTTTATTGGGAAAAGGGTTCATGGTGCGCACATAACCCAACAGTTGGAAGTGCAACCTCTATCCCAATAAAAACACATTCACAAGCATGCTTAATGGGCACATGGCCCGCAATGTAAAAAACAGTCTTTATATGATAAAAAAAAAATAAAAAAAACACAGTCCCCACCCACATTACTGGAGGTTATGTGGTTCAGGAAAGAGGAGCAAAGCAGGTGTTTCTTTTTTTAGGGGTCTTACAGTGTTTTTGTTGCTTATAAACCGCCACATGCGGGAATCTCCAGCATGGCTCTGTGGCAGTGCATCAGAGATTCCCCGAAACCCAAAGGGTATTTACATTATCAATTAATAGAATATTTAAGTATCAGTATGAAGATGGGTCCACATGGAATAGCCATGAACACCTCACAGCATGGAACCGCAATTAATTGCATTTTGAGAGGAAGGAGGAGAGGCCTCTGCTTGGAAACAAACTACGCCCTTCACATCCTATTACTGCAAACAGAGACGGATCATCTGCTCGAAATGACATTTGAAATCATATTGAAGAACATTCTGTTAAGGCGGTTGAGATGACTAAGAGGCTGTAGTTTTCTAGTTTGTTCTTTTTCTACTTTTCTCAGCCACCCTAGAAAAGCCATTTGAAACAAAGAACAGAAACTGTAACCACTGCAAACACAGTGCGCACACAATGCACTCATCGAGCGATCTTGAACAACACTTTAAATAGCTCCTGTACTGTATGTGCATTTCTCTCCTCTCCTCTTTCAGACTGACAGTTAGCCGTGCCTCTGTGAACACTGCAGTCACCCCAGCAATACTGTGGGCCACATAATACTGCTGCTCTCTCCATTTCATCGTGCATTCATCTGTGAAGTGGATAGAGTTGCCATTAGGAAGAGACAATGCAGTGGCAGAAACACACATCACTTTGCCTTGATAAGAGGGAGACAAATAGGAGGAATTGTTTGTTGGGAGCCATCCTCGGCTGGAATAGAGAGACTCCGAGGTTCTGTTTCTTCTGCGCAGTTAACCTTTTTCATTAAACCACATTGCATAATTATGGCGAGTCAGCGGCATCCTCCATTGTTGTTTAATTAGCCAGCTAATGTTGTTACTCGCTGCTGCAAACCCTTCATTTGTCTTGCTTAAGGAGCCTCTCTCTTTCCATTACCATAGGGAAATTTAGTTTATTTATTGTAAGAGGAGAATATGCAGTTATGTACGTAGGCTATTAAATCTTAATAAGCTCCAATTTCTACTGTTACACTGTGTTCGATGGCTTGCAACAGTGTTATCTCCATTCCAGTGCCCTCGGAGTGTCAGTCATATACAGTAAGGGGGACAGCGGCATGTAAAAAAAAAAAAAATTGTGTTTGTTTTAAATAGGTCTGTCAGACAGAAGCTACAAAGTCCCATAAGTCTCCTGTGGCATTTCATATGTGACTTCATTCAGTGTTGTGAAGGCTGAGCAGCAGCAGGGGTAGGCAGCGATGGTGGACCATACGTGAAGTTGCAGACGATTATTGATCCTGGCAATATTCTCCAGCACTTAACCTTTACACTAGCCGGACGCGATATGAAGTCCCTTATTGAATGTGTACTTTTATGTTCTTCTCTGGTGACAAGCCTAATCAATAGTCCCCCTCCTCGCTCTCATTAGGGGCAAGAGCTTCTAAGACTATCTTTAGCCTGGAAGTCTTATCTGGACAGCTGTAGGACCACTTGCCGGTTTAATTCGGCAATGCATTGCAGTTGAAGATTTTACTAGAATTAATCTGATCAGATGCCACAAAACAGCTACCAATGTGGAAGGTATTTGAGGATAAGTTTTCTCATTTGAAGCCAAGGTGGGCTAAATGCTCATATAGTAAGAAAACCACTAAAAGACCTAGACTTTTACTCTCCTAATCTTTTTTTTTTCCTCTTATGTAGGCAAGATGTTTCCAGATAAGCACTATTAATCATTTCCCTGCATCTGTTCATTCTTGTACACTTTCACCTGAAAAGTCTTTGCACTTAGAAAATAACGCTTCTCCTCGCAATTGCCTGACACATTATCTCATTAAAATGTACAAAGAAAACTCCTTCTCTTTATCTCTGATAATCTAATTAGCATCAGCCAGATGGTTTAATAAGGGATATCGGCGCCGTTTAGCCTCCCAAACGGCCCGCTGGAGGAGAACAGTGGAGGAGGCTCCTCTCCACTCTCCTCTTCACTCTGAATAGCTCTCCAGGGTTCACATTATTGCTTCCTCTGCCTGAGGCGAACCACTCCAACTCAGGAGTTTAGGGAGGATGAATGCATCCAGGAGAGAGACATGCTCAAAGTGAATCAAATAGGCAGAGATGTTGGATACTGCTGGGAATGTTTTAAACCAAATAATGGCAGATAACTGACTTCACCTTTAGTTCCCCCAAGGAAGGAAAAACATTTCAGATTAGGCTTTAAATCTTTCTGCGATATATCAGACTGTTCTGTGTGTGTTTAATTGTTGCCTAGCTAACATTTTACCGCTTCTAAGATAGCCTGTTCTTACATTATGTGAATTTTTACACCATGAAAGCACAAAAGACTTGCATAGTAAGGCAGTTTCGGCTAAGTTCCGTCTTCCATCCTGCAATGCTGGGAGCTCCTTGGTCCTGTAACTTCAAGCTGTTAGGCCTGACAAGGCACCAGTTCAAATAAAGTCAGGCTATCATATCATTAAGGAGGAAAAAGTTCTATGTCCAGATTACATTAGAGGAGTCTTAGCCGTCTGGTTTCTCCGGTTCTGACACTTCTCTCTTCGTAATGAGCGGATGCTGCCGCAGCCGAGACATGAATGCTCAAGTGAAGTCCGGTAGACAAGACATCCTCAGCCAGGCCCTGCATTGGCAATCTAGGCAAATACATCGAGCAGAAAGAGGCTAGCCAGCAAGCCGAGCAGCCAGACAGTGGAGCCAGTCGCTACAGCCCTCAGAGCCAGCAGCGAGAGAGACATGCTCAATTAACTCTCCAACTTCAGCAGGGCTTTTCCTGCTGGCCAGTGGAGAGGAACAATAATGACTGGATTTAGAATAAAAAGATGTGCACATCTACAAAGAAGGGGGTGTGAGTGGGGGAGAAGATGAGATAAGGGGCTCCCATTTAGATTGACGGTTGGAAATTGTGGAAGGTCAGCGCGGTCTGTGAAGCGTCACCCAGGCAACTGCTGTGGCAAAAAAAAACACAGTCCAGCCAAGCCTGATCTTGGGTGTGAGGCTTCACTGCTTAGCTCTTTCTGTTCTCTCCTCTCTTGCTTTACTTTTTCTGTATTTCTCCTTGAGGCCTCACAAATGGGGCCCTCCAACATATGTCACAGGCTGATAGTAGGAACCTCTCGGTGAGGAGAAAATAATGGGATGTATTTTTTTTTTTTTTTTTTTTTGCCCTTAGAATATCATGAGAGTCAGTGAGACGCATATTGGGTAAGACTCGCTGTCGTTTTTTTCAGATCACACTCAGAACAAAAAGTTGCATGAGTAACTTTGAGGTGGTCTTGTAAGATTGTGGGGACACTGAGAAAAAGTTAATTCTGGCCCTGCTCACAGTAATGATCAACCGAGCAGCTATTTGATATCCATCTCTTCCTGTTTTTTTTTATACCGCAGACAAGTGTACCAGGTAATCAGGGGATGATAATGAAGTGGTTTATTATTGAGTTAACCAGGTTTCCAAACTCCAAAGGCACTGCTTAACAACAGGAAAATGGATTATTTCTCCATCAACAACATTTAGAGGATCATTAGGAGGAGTTCTGCACAAGTGGCCTTAGGTAAGAGATTTTAACAAGCGCCTGCATCTCTGCCTAATCTGTGCCGTCGCTGGCATACGCAGACCGCCACGTGCTAATTGCTCTCAGCTGCAATTGAAACAATATCTAATTGTCGGCTCGATTAATTAGGCTGTGTGTGTGCGGCTGTGCATCCCTAAACAAGGACCCACATAAATAACAGCGTGTAGAGCCCAACAGATGGGAATACTCAAGTCTCCTGCGTTTCTTGGGTTTTTTTTAACATCACAAAATTAGATTTTTTTGTCTTTTTCTGTAGTTTTAATTGTATAAGTATGTCAGTTGGGTTTTAATGATGGTTGTAGTTAAGTAAACCCTACACATATATAGCTCTAGTTTAACATCTGATACACTGAACATGCAACCACAGAAATTAGCGTCGCACGCGGTGGCACTTTTTCTCTATTTGACTCTCTTTGCTTTTGGTATTTTTGGCAGCAGTTCCTTGGTGTTTACATACAGTGTTCGACAGTTTAAAGGAATTTGTAGAGTCAAATCCCTCCTCACATCATAACAGTAATTACATCCCTTAGCACTCGACACAACCTTCCAGTCTTTTTTGCACTTCGAGCACTTTTTAAACCGTTTTTACAATCAATTAGACCCCACAGCCCCCTCTGCACTGCTGCACTCTGTGCTGATCAGTAGCTTCAAAGACATTCATAATATTCACAGCATACTTCAGAATTTCACAATGTGCATATATGTGTGTGTGTGTCTGTCACTGTTTGTATGCTTGTGTGCTTATACCTGTGTGTGTGTTTGAGTGTGTGTGTGTGTATTGAACTTTGCCAGGTGCTGAGCACAGATCACACACAGAGAGGTCTTATTAAACTTTGTGCAGACCTCACTCAAAACTTTGACACACAGAGCGCGTGTGAGTTTGCATTAGGAATATTAATGCCCATATTAATTTCGTGTTTGACCTTTTGCCATCCACGGGCTCCGTACTGCAGTCCAAACAGACAGAAGCTGTTTTTAATTCCCTGGTCTGGGGGAGAGAAACACATACACTTGCATACACACTTTAATAAAAAAAGAAAAAAATCTCAAGCTCTAAGCTGCCTGCTTGCACAACATATTATGAAAGCACAAATCGGAGGTACTCAATAGTCTACGTTTAACATTGATCATTAAGACTGAGGTAGGATGTCAATGCAGTATTTATTTCTCACTTGTTTCTCACTTCATCTAGAATGTGATAGTAGTGCATATACCTCCGTGTTTTTATTCATATTCAAATGTTGATGAAAAAAAATGTATATTGTACTTTTGTATAAAGTGTTGCAGCTATTAAGCCGTAATTGTTCCTACCTCAGCGTGTAGGCACATTGTACTGCCATCACTAATGACAAAGCAGCTACTGTTAAGAAAGTTAAAGAATTAGTCAGATATGTTAAAGCACACTTTACAAAGCAGGTGTTAGGAGATTTAAAGACTTTGAACAAAGCAAATTACTTTAGTTGAAAAAAACAGCAACAGACACGTCCCAGTGGCCTCTCGACACTAGTCCCCTCAGGAATGGCGCTGAATCGCTCCCGGACACAATTTCCAATTGTTTACGGCTAATTTGCAGCTGTTTTCCACACATGTAAACACACCAGCCGAGGCGAGAAGCCCTTTTTTTTCTCCCTGTGAGGAAGCAGTAAGTTAGTTTACCTCCAGGACATGGAGGGTTTGGGGCCGTAACAAGCGATAGGCAATGTGACAGGGACAAAGGAAATGCATTAGTCAGCCATGTTGTGTGTTTCTGGGAATCCACTCTGTGTGGAGTTCACTCAGGAGAAATTACATTTCTGCTTTGATTTAATTAAAGCTAAATATTGGGCAATCGTCAGGCACTTGGCAGGGTATGCTTGACACTGTAATTATCTCCTGAGGTGCTTTTGTCTTAAAGGCTGCATTCATGCGTGAAACCAATTCCAACGTTGACTCGTCAAGGGCTGCACATTTCTTTTTCAGTTTCTTAAAAAAAAAAAAAAAAAGACTGTTTGCTTACTGTTCCTCTAAGCCGTCTATAACCTGTCACACAGGTTGAGACAGACCCCCAGTGACTTTCAGAGAGGCGAAACGAGGAGCTGCTAAAAACAAATACGTCAGCTGCCCGTTAGTTTGTTGCAGGGGGAGAAAACGCGGTTTGCCTTCAGTGAATTTCTACCTGCTTTTTTGAAGAAAGCACATTTGTAATACAAAGGTTGTCCTAATACAGGGGAAAAATAACTACTACAGTCATGGATTAATGGGTCTTTACCTTCTGTAGCACCCTCTGAATAAAACATTCTCATGATGGTATACAGGTCTGTGACAAGGTGTATGATTTATAAAGGAATACAGTATGTACAGTATGCATTCAGAGTGATGCCTTCCCTCCACTCTTTTTTTTATTTACTGTATATATCAACCATCTCTCTCAATTCTTTCTGTTCACTACGCCCTCTCTTTCACTCTCAGTTTTCTCTTGAATTATTCACCAGTGTCATCATGTTGACCTGTTCCTTGTCAGTGCTGTAGCTGTGCGTGTGTGTGCGTGTGTGCACGTCAGCGCTGCAGCTGTGTGGGTGCATTCGTGTGTCTGTGTCAGGGCCAAGCAACGCTCTCCTCATCCAGTCCTCGGCTGTAATTTGTGTCACTGACTTGAGTTTGATGGGTGAGCAGCTCCGCACAACACTGTGTCACAGGGGTGGAGTGGCGGTGTGTGTGCGATGTGTAAATGTGTACGCACTTGCTGCGTGCACGTATTTTTTTTCCGCGGCGCCTCTGCATGTCTTTGTCTGTCTCCATCCTGAGATGTGGCCATGTGAACCTGCTACGGTGTGTGTGCTCGCATCTGTGTGTGTCTATGTGTGTGTGTCCTTGCCTGTGTATGTGTGTGTCTACCTGTGAGCACGAACAGCGGTGCAGCTCTTTCCCTCCATTGCCTGCATCGGCACAGTGTCACAGTGAGGAGCCCGGAGGAGACAGCCGAGGCCGCGGCGGTGAGGCGCTCACAGCTGCCACTTGTCACATTAGTCAGCTCAAATTTGGAGGAAATCAATTCGGAACCTTAATTCGCTCGACGACTCCCACGCCTGGTGCAGCCGAAGAGCCCCGGCCACCGGCGGGCTCCCCCGCCCCCCACCTCCCCTCAACCTCCCCCCAAAAGATGAGGAATCGACTCCCAGGGGACACAAGTCATCAATCTTAAATCACCTCCTCCAAACTAATGGCAGTCCCAACCCGGCCAGTCCTGCTAAATTGAATTATTACTGGATTGACAAAAAACTGCTGAGAATATTTTTGAAGGAAGGGAGGGAAGGCTGAGTGTGTCTTAATGACAGGAAGTGGAGGGAAGTGGTCGGACCGAGTCATGGAGGGGGGGATAGAAGTTGTACTCATGCACACGCAGACACAGCTTGCCTGTGCAAACGTTTGCTCGCGTGTTCAAAAACTGCATGCACTTTAACACCAGTAGCCGACTTAAACACACTCACTTTTACCTTTCTCTCTCACTCACACGCACACACACACACACACACACACATATACACCACTTAAACATACGTTTCACCAGCTATGAGCTCTATGCTAATGCTCATCATCAGTCGGAGCAGATTAATGACCCGGCTCTCAGCCAGGCAAGCCAGGCAGATACAGGTACTGCATAGACCACCTACCCGTTCAGACGCAATGCATGGAGACAGGATTCAGGATTCTAGTTTGAGACTCTATGCATGAACAGCAAGGCAGGGGGGGGGAGCCGAAGTGAAGCCAGATCATCTTGGTCTTGACAGGGATGATGAAAAAAAAAAAAAAAAGGCAAACTTTGTTAATTTTAGTTTTTAAGTTCCACTTAACAATGCCTACAAAGGGGGACAAACTAGGGAGGGTTAAAAGTCTAAAAAGTTTGAAAGAGCGAAAAGAAAAAAGAGGAGAGCATTGCTTGATGTCATGGATAAAGGAGAAACGGATTTTATAGATTTTAAATGCACGCTGTCAAACTGGTAAAACTCTTTTGAATGCCATCAAATTAATCATTCAGCTTTGTTAAAGCCGTGAAGTTGTGTTGAAGTGTTAAGTTCTAATAGCAGGTGCTGCAGTAGATACACATTTATCTAGCAAATGACCAAACATTTAATTTGTGATTAGCGTGCATCACAAAAGCTCTTATGGCTGTTAATATCTGTGCTACCAATGACTTTTTTTTTTGCACCATAAAAACAATGAAAAGCCCTCAAGCATCTGTAAATATCAGCAGTAAATATAGACCATCATGCGTTCTGTTGGTAACTTACAGTACCTACAGCGACAGAAACACAGCAAACGGCTGTCTTTCAGATGTATGTGGAAGTCTTTAAAGAGGGTTGATGTAAATCTTTAACCTCCTGCAGGGCACGCTCCCTACTGTACCTTGACAAAGACGCAGAGAGAGGCTTTATCATAACATGTATGTATTGCCATCCAGTGCCGCTGTCTGTCAAGTGTATATTGCTGTAAACACGTTGACTGTGTCAGCGGAGCCGCTTGTTGAGATATATTTACCGTTCCTCGCTGTCACCAATTCCACCACGCACTCAGAGTTACGGCTGCCTTGCGAGGCACATGAAAGTGATGGATGAAAGTTTTCCTCTCCCAGGGCGCGGGGCTGAATTAAATTGAAAGCTACTGTTTATTCCCCCTGTGTCTCGTCGCAGAATCAGGTTTGTTTGCAATTGATTTAAGCCGGGGGGTCTTTTGTGAAGGAAAAGGCTAAGGTTTTCCTCTTGATGGAAAAGATGATTGAATTTGTTTTGTCTCGCGTGCCTCACCGCTTGCTCTCTTTCTATCCTTTGCCTGTGTCAGTAAATCAGATCATCTCTCTCCCCTGTCAACACACGCTCCTTGTTGAGCAGTCAAATTTAATTTGCAAACGTGCTCTTTGATTTTTTTTTTCTCCTTTCCCTCTTTGTTTCTTCCTCTGCCTCTTCTTCTTTTTTTTTCTTTTGCCCACTGCTTTTCAGAAGTCCTCATAGACAGTTTGTCTTTTTTTTTTGCTGAAAGTTCTTCTTCCTCATTCAGAAAGAACAAGGACTTTCTTACTGTTCACTTCAGTTGAACATGCAAAGGTGCCTGGCTGTGCAAGCTTTGATGAGATGATGAATCCTGTCTCAAGCAGGTGAATGTCTCACACTTTCTTAGCGATCCCCAGCCACACCTAGCCGTGATAGGGTTCGGTCCCTGGTTAAGGGGAGCTTGTCAACCGGATTTCCTTTGTAGAGGAGCCGACCGGAGTCTGAGGGCTTCCTGTGGGGAAATGGCTACAGAGTCATTATTCATCATCCAAGGCTTTGCCCGGGCCCGTCAGGCACTCTCCCCCGGCAGCAGTCCATCTCTACAGCACATTCATCATAGGCCTGAATGCAGCTGAGAGGGAGAAGGGAGCGAGACACTTAGGCCCTCCGCTAGCGAGGCCCTAATGAAGGCCCTCGCTCTGTTCTCATACAAACACCTCAGCGATATTAAGCTGGGTCAATTATCGTGTCGCTCTCAGCCAGCCATCAAGGTGCGGGCCCTACATTTGAGAGTGAAGTGTTTTAAGTCGAACTCACAGAGGAGTAGGATATGCATTAGACAGAACTTAAACACTAGTGCTTTAAATAAATTCCTCCAGTGCTTTTAAAAGTCTGCACTCAACTTTTCTGTTGCATTTAGCAGTCTGTTGCTTCATATATCTAAAGATCAGGTAATTTGGTGTCAATTTTTCCTGGTAGCTACACCACATAACAGCATCCTAACTTTGCTCCTTACAACTACCCACCGTTGGGGGGGGGGGCTAGTACTGCCCGTTTGATTAGTTCAACTTAGGCACCCAGCGAATGCACTCAGAAAGTGGTATATAAAACATGGATACTACGTTTTATTAAACATAATGAGGCATGTGGCCAGCACATTTATTCTAGGAGTCATTATGGAGTACATTTACTGCTGTAAGGAAAGTAGGAAGACCGTGAAGAAGACGGCGTTTTAAATGGTAGAAGTGCATATTTGCCGCACAGCATTATCTCAAATTGTTACAGAATCAAGGCCTTCTTTGCAGTAATTACACAGCACTAAGCACAGCAGTCGCAGCATGTTATTTGCACTGAAATGTATAGTCTTTAGCGTCCCCTGGCCTCAGCTCAGCTGTGCTACCACAGAGTACAGTTACAGCTACAAGCGCAGCCGCAGGTGCGTGTAGAGTAACATGTGTGATTATGCATCTCCTCCAGGCTAATCTGATGAAATGTTCAGTTTTTTTTATTTTTTGGGGAGGCATATGTCCCGTTCCGTTCACAGTCTGGGGAATCTGTCAGTACCGAGCACTTTGTTACTCGCCCTTTACATTTTTGTGTAAATCTCAACGTTTGCTGGTCCACGGGAGACTTGTCAATACTCAGAGCCATATAGGCGATGGCAGCCTCACTTCAGGGAAAACATTTGCCTTGAAGTACTGTCTTTCCTCATCTTCAATGTCAGCCCCGGGGCTCCAAGACAACATATGTTCCCTGCATGTCCCCAAGACATGGCAGCCAGCGTGCACTGTACGCTAGCTAGTCACACAAACGCATCATCACACGGCTACTGTCTTCCTCACAGCTTTACTCCCCTCTCTTCTCCCTCACTCTCCCCCTCTCAACTGCAGCACCGAAACAGATGGCCGCAAATTACAATGGCAGTTATGCCTTAAAAGTACTCTGACAAACTCACAGCAGCGCCCCCCCGTCACTGAAATGACAAAATCATTAATTGGCATTGCGTAAGGGCTGGCTGCTTTAGCAGTGTCTCGCACAGCATGAGCGCCTGTCTAAAACTCACAGATGTAAAAGATTAATCTTTTTGCCTTCAGGTAGGTGAGCTGAAAATCAGTGGGTGAAAAAAAGAAAATCAGCACTCCTAGCTGTTTGGTTAGCGGGGAGAACAGAGAAGAGGGCACATCCGCGCTACTGTAGGAAGTATTCAATATTTTGTCCTTGAACAGACCCCATGTGACAGTTGCACTGTTTTTTTTTGTATTGCAGAACAAGGAAGTGACTGGAATATTAAACATTGATAATTTACATTTTCTTTAGTGAAAGAGATTAAGGAAGTGTTTAGGTCTGTAAATGGTTATTTTAGATGAAACCAGGTTCAAATATTGCATATTTGAATTTTGCACAGCATACTGATAAGCGTGTGTGTGTGTATATGTGTATGTGTGTGTGTGTGTGGGGGGGGGGCATGCCCTCTCACACAGAGATATGATGTAGTATATTACAACCAAGATTAAAGGTATAAATATTAACAACTGCTCATTGCTCCCTTACTGGTGTATTAAGATGAGCGTGTTTTGACATGAGTAAAATTACTGCTTAATGGTTACTCTGAGTAAAAAGAAACGTGCCAACATGACATCTGAAGTAAAAATGTGAATAATTAACAACAATTAACTTAAAATAAGGACTAGGTCTGATGGAAGACACTGAAGTAGTTGTATTCCACAGGGAATCTACTCTCACACCACAGAGACAATTCAGACGTCCGTCCTCTTTATCTCGACTCTCTGATGTGCCATTACCTGCCAAAGCCACACCACCTCCACCACCCCAAATTAATAAAGCTGTGTGTTAGATATTAGCAAGGCAATAAAAGGATGAATATTTGATAACAGAGATTCAGGCACTGTTATTACTAGGCCATTGCATCAGCACTGTGGGCTCAGGCCAAAGATACTACTGTAGGTGCCACTTCCTCCTGTCAGCAGAAAACAAGCTCTGACAATATTGGATTTCTGTGTGAACTTATAGTGAAATATCCCGCTTTATGTAAAGAAGCATTGAATGTCGGATAACATGCATTGGGTGCACATAATGAGTTGTTTGTTTTCCTGACAGTGACAGCAGACTTTTCTCTTTCATACATCCTCTTTTATCCATCTGTCAGTCCTCCGAATTCCTCAGCCCTCTGCCATCTCACTATCTTTCATTTTTTTCTTTCCCTCTGTTTCTCTTTTTGTGTTTTTACTTCCATTAATCTTTTTCGAGGGCCTTCTATAATCCATCTCCCCAGCCGAGAGGTATTCCCAGAGGGTAAATTACTCTGGAGGCCTGCCTGGCCCCGCACTGCATCAGATTGACCCTCAGCTTGTTTGCCATTTTGTATACTGCACTGTTTATTTAACAAGGAGCAGAGTGAGTGTGATTTCCAGGGACGGGTCCCTGTGATAGTAGCTTTGACACCCTGCCTGAGTAATGACCCTCATTATGGAGCCTCTGACAGCTCCCTGAAAGGCCTGATTTATGAATATGCTGGGACCGTAGCCCCACAAGCCTCCACGCACCAGCCTCTGAGCATGGTCTCCCCTCCCTCTGTCAGCACCCACAGACTGTACATACATGTGCGTGGGCGTTCGCACACATAGTGCCGACACATGCGCCAGAGAAGTAAATGGCATATGTATGAAATGCATTTTTGGTTTTAAAATTGCCATAAGTGGAAATCTTACCATCACTCCTTTTGCCTAACTCTATATTCTCCTTGATAAAAACAGCAGAAAAAAATGTGTGAGCTCTCCCAGGTGGTCTGTGGAAAGTTGGATTTAAGATTTTACAGCAAAATAAATTCCTCAAAACTTGATTTCATTCCCTGATTCGTTTTTTGGTATGCGAACGTAGCAACGTCCCACGGAGAGAGGCCTGCACCGCAACTTCCAACTTCATTTTATCTCATCTTATTGGTCAGTACTTCATGAAAATTTCACACATCTCGCCCCTCAAGGATTAACCCTATACATATTAACCCTTCTTAAATATCACACATATCAAAGGGCAGCATAAATAAGTTATGAGGTATATAGCTCTTCTTCTTTTTTTTGCCCCAGCAGAATCAATTAAGCGGGCAGAGGAGGAAAAGAGGGTCTTTGGGAGGCTCTAGGCTTGGCCAGGCCTTGAGAAGACCAGGCCTACTGGAGGGGAATCTAAGGGGTGAGGTGGACAACAGAGGAGGTGGGAAAGAAGTAAAGAGAAGGAAAGGGAGAGAGAGAGAGAGAGAGGAAGGAGGGCAGAGGGCTATCCAAAGAAAGGAGAGGAGGAAGGAGGAGGTGGGATATCCACTGGATATGCATAAACAGGAGACGAACAGGCAGGCGGGCACAAGAGCGAACAGCAGCAGCAGATAAAGCTATACAGGCTTGTCAGAATCCAGCCGCTAGGCCAGTGATTTATGAGGATCCCCAGTCAAGACTTCGCTCCAAATCCTCCATCCAGCAGCCTTTTGTTTCACAGCAGCACCCTCCTACATACCTCTGTTTGACCAGGCCACTCAGACATGCACATGTCCCTGCTCGTGCACTAGAGCCGGACCGATGCTGAGGAATTTTGAGGCTGATGTTGATGTTTGTTAAAAAAAAAACGTGATCACAACATACTGACCAGTTTACTTTCTCTTAAATTTGGCTATTGTGAAAAACTGTGACCTAGACATGTACTGAATAGGACATTTCATAGTTCACTCTGATTGACTAACAATGTCATGACAACACTGGTATTATGTAATTTGCCTTATAAGAATAAGATATTTATTCTGCAGTTTTATATATACTGTCATATATGCTGATAAATCTGTGATCAGCTAAAATAGGCTGATAAGTGAGCAGTTTGACATGCAACATGCATGTTTTTTTGTAGCAAACAAACTATTATTTCAACTTTCATTTCAAGCTCCTGTTGATTATTTCTTTATAATAATTTATTAATTATTCGATTATAAACATATTCAAATTCCTTGTTTATCCAATCCAAAATCCAAAATGCAAAAATATTCAATTTTCAGTGATATAAAACACATAAAAGCAGCAAATCCTCAGATTTG
>NW_023339652.1:11181825-11181969 GCF_004916995.1 Morone saxatilis | reverse complement strand
AAATGTGTCCTGTATGATGTTTTTGGGTCGAATTGGTTAACATCTGTCCAGGGAGTACAGGCAATAATATCCTCTTGGCTTACTCTAGCACAGTCATGTTTATTAATATGCACTCTCCCTGTTAAAATAACCAACAAATAAATC
>NW_023339652.1:11176450-11181725 GCF_004916995.1 Morone saxatilis | reverse complement strand
CACACACACACACACAGAGCCATAGCTGCATATGGAAAAAGCTCCTCTGTTTTTTCCAGCACTGCCCTCAGCACCAGAAGTTCTGGGTACTCATCCCTTTGAGGGTAGTGTTGAAAGGGCTAGACACTCTTATTGTGTGTGTCTCTCTCTGAATATCTGCAGAAACTGGTCTTGCATCGGGCAAGTTCTCTTTCACCTTACACCTCGCGAACCGTGATTTTGTGGTCGACTTCAGTGGCTGGCACTCAAACTTCTGATCAAGGTCATACTTTTTGTGGACTTTTGGCTTTTTGAGCATCCTGTCTTCATCTAATAAAAAGCAGATACTGACACTGTGACACACACTCTTATTAGTCAATTGATTTCCTTTTGACTCCAGATATTCAACCAAAGAGTGGGAGAGCTTAGCTCTTTGGCTTCAGGCTCATAAGAAGAGGCTTAGCCTTATTAGGAAATAGGGATTCTGCAAACACGACAACCACACATACACCACAACTCCCTTGGTGATGTAAATACATAAATACATAAACAGGCTGTGAAAAGCTGATCGCGTTAGTCCCCGCTGATTTTCAGACTCCACAGCTGAAAATGAAATCAGTTACGCTTTCGCTTCCAAGTGCAGCTACAATAGTCTGTGTCAAATGATATTTTCCCACTGTAAATGAGCTACACAAAAATTGTTTTTTCACTGCATGTTATTTGGCCCCTTAATCTTCTGCTATGGCAGCGGTTGTTCATCATGATTATTTCAGCCAGCTGAACGATATTTAAATGAATAAACAGTGTGTATTTACCCAGCATCATTGCCTTGTCATGTTGGCTACGTCGCCTAATGGCCTTCTAGACTCCGGTTCTATTTATGGGAGTCATTTCATCCTCTGTTATTTATCCCCCCCCCCCACCACCCTAGCCGCCCCAACATCCTCCACTCTTTTTTTCTCAACTCCATCACGCAACTGCCTCTGCTCACTTGTCCCTGATGCATCGTCTCCCTGTGAATTTTAATTTCAGCAACGTGCTATTAGAAGGGGGTGTAATCCCGTCACTGCCTGTCCTTCATGCCTCTCACACAATGATGTATTAACGGCAGGGCACACTAATGAATGGAAAGCACCAAGTTGTTAAGTCTGTTTTAAGGTGCCATTTCTATTAATTTGCTCTTTGCTAGGCTCTGTTGATTTTTTCTTTTCTTCCTGGTCTTTGTCTTTTTTTTTTCCACGTGCACAATTTATTTTCACAATCTGGTTTAGCTTCAACACCTTTGTATGTGTGAGAATGTGTTGCGATTTGTGTCAAATTATCGCTATGAATAGACAAGAGCCTCACTGTGATTGATACATACAGAACTCCCACAGGATATCTCAAGTCAACAAAAATCTCACCCACATCTGTCCGATACACCAGCTTGTTAACATGCTAAATTTCATATCATGTGTTTGTTTTTCTACTGTAAAAGAGTTTTAAATTGAAGCTGATGTTGAAGGAGCTTTGCTTGTTTGCTTACAAGAAGAATCTGGCAGAGGGGTTTAGTATAATGTATTATTCTATTCTATAGTGCAATTTATCCCCTGTTGAAAGTCTACAATCCAGTCAATACCCACCCCTCTTTTAGTGGACGAATATGGCTTAATCTGATCCCTGGATTGCACCATACTGGAGCAAGCTAATCTGCGCACAGGCTGGCAACCTATCCTTATTTACATCTCAGTTTTCTTCCAGCCATGCAATGCCCTACAATGATGAAGAAAAGGGGGGGGAAAAAATGTATGCTTCAAAAAACCCACAAACCCAGGATGGGCTAAATTACCGGAGTGCAACAGTGGGAGAAGCTTCATCGTTTGTGTTTCATGCTGCGGCTGCAAGAGAGCGTGCTGCCATTTCTTGCCGCTTGACTGGGCAGATTATGCTCAGGTATCAGCCGCAGCCAAGAAAGCGGATTACTTGTGTCCAAATAGAGTTGTCAGTTTGGAAACTCAAGATGCAATCATTTCCATGGGAAGGGTAATTATAGGGGATCAAGCCCACGTTACTGTCGGACGCATGGCGCAGGATGAGGCAATCACTCACTAATGAAGGATTTTACATGTGTGAGGTGAACAAGGTACACCTTCTCAACTCTGGTGCGCTCTCTCTGTCTGTTTCTTGCTGCCACCTTCTCCAATATGTTGTTTCACGTAGGTTTAGAATAGTGTGTGTGCAGTCTTTTTGACCTGATGATGCTGCCTAGCTGGCTTTGACTAGCTTTAAGTGCTGTGGAAAGAAGTCAAGAAGAGCATCCATAGCTGACTTTCTCAACTGATTAAGGGTAAAATGGGCCCTGAAAGACTTAAGCACCAGGTCAAATGCTGTCCACCTTTCGCAGCGAGTCACATGACCAAAAACTGGAATCAAAGAAAGAACTTTTCAATGTTTTTAATTGTAGTTGTCTTTTTAGGGACAGGACCAATGTCTAAAACACCCCCAAATAAAGCATGATAGAGTTAAGTCATATCAGAAAACGGTGCTCAGTCCACATAGAAAAGGGCTATTTTCAGTCCAGATCAAAAATTCACCATATTGGCAGCCATATCTGTAAATTTTGGTGAATTTGACCCTTTTAAAATTGGTATTTCATATCGGTCGGGCTCTAGTTAAATGTAACTGTTTCACAACTAGTTAGTAGCCATTTAATGTCAGTACAGACACTATATCACTTGAGAGGACTAAATAAAATTGTACTGAAGAGAAATATGCTGATGACCTGCTTTTTTTCCTTCCTGCTTTCCTACCACATGTTCCATCAGACAGATGATGATCATCTGTCATTACAAATTATGGGATAGCTGCCAGCCTTTGTCTTTGCATCTGACCTTTACACTCCTTGGCCTCAACCTTGACCCAGACTGAGCCACCACCTTCATAAAAATGCATCACGAAAACCCCGATCAAACTACCTTAACACTCCTCCTTCTCAAGGAACACACACACACACACACACACACACACACAGTCACACAAAATGTCTGATTCTGTTTTATTATGACGAGCTTGTGCATTGTACATCTCACCAATACCCAATCACTCATTTTCGCACTAAATACCTCTCTCTCCCGATGGCTTCACCCGGTGCTCGGTCGAAAAGGTCACACAATTAAATGGCTAAGGCCTTCTGTTCATGTCATAGAATGGTGATGTATCACTCCAGGCTGGCTGTACGTGTACCTGACACACTGTGAGCATGAATATGATTTCAGAGATCATTAAAAATTTAACAGCGTGACCTAATTACCCGAGCTCCCTATTCAGATTCCAAGCAGTAAGTGAGATGGAGAGAGAGAAAAGGAGGAGGAGGGAGGGAGGATCTGTGTATGGCAGGCTAAGCCTCATCTGGAATCAATTATAATTACTTTATGTTGCTGCTTTGTCAATCAATATGGAACGAGCTGTAATGGATCGTTCAGGTGTCACATACTGTACTTAGAGCAATGGAGTTCTGTTTGTGTGTTTGCGTATGCGATGGAGGTCTCGGAAGGAATCGCTGTAATTAGCAGGTTAGTTTAGTGTGGTACATTTAAGTGGATAAGGTTGGTGAGCACTATCATTTATCTTGAAGTGGGTTGATTTTAGATTTGAGAGTGGCTCTAGTGTGCCCCATAAAGGCATGGAGAAAGACAGAGAGCACAGTGCAATGCATATATAATGGTCGCTGATCTATCTGGAAGTATAGACAACATAGACTAGAAACAAAAAAAGCACTCTATTGTTTTCATTCAAATGAACTTCCTCTCAGGGTGCATGATTTTTTTCTCTTCCCTTTTTACCATATTGATCGCTCAGTTCTGAGTCACAAACAAGGCAGATTACCATTATCTGCTGTTACAAAGCGTTTCAGGAATCTTTGACTGAAGTCGTAAAAATCTGGGGCTTTTCATGTCTCTGTGCATCGATTTAACGCTCGTGAGAATGAATTGCAGATCAATTGGTTTACCTCTGGGCAGACTTAATGAGCAAGCACAACACCGGGGCCTGTTGTTGTCTCCCTCTTGCTTCATAGTTTTCAATAGCGGGAGAACGATGAGGAATAATTTCCAGATTCCCGCCCCTCCCGACACTTTTGAGTAATGCTCAGGCAGAGATCGTCCTGTAACCAAACATGATTTATTTTTCACTCTTTTTTTCCTGCATTTGCATGATGACAACAGAGCATTACTGTGATATTTTGTCCAACAATCTGTGACTAATGACCTTCTGAGTAATCTCGTACTCAATAAGCATACCTCATTACTCACTTTGTAAAGCCGTCTTAAAAACCTTTTTTGGCATTTGAATGGGACAACTCTTGCATGGCACCTTATCTATGAAATATCAGTGCAGTAATTACACTACAGGGATATAATGTCATGGTGGAGCCTTGTGATGCCTACCAACACTCCATTACCCTTTGTTTATCCTATTGCATCATTCCCATTTCTCTGCCAAGTTGTTGTCACTGCCACATTGCCTTGAATTTCAACTCTAATCTCACCCTGTCCCTGGCCCGAGCTTCACTGTTTGACTGGTGTGTTTGAATCACTTTCCCCCCCCCGCCTTTCACCCGGGCAATATACTATAAACATTTACCCTCTGCCCACCTGGGATCAATAAAGGCTGTTGCCATGTGGTAATCAGATGGCACAGCGAATCTTCTAATCACTGTCTAATACCCAGCGACGAGGTTGGGAGTGTGCAGCTGACGGTTCCCGCCAGTTCCCCACCAACCCCCCCCTACCCCTCCCCTGTCTCGCTGGCTGCCCGTCACCAGAGTCTCTGTTTACATCCATGGGACCCGACTGCAGGATGCGGCCTCTGCCTCTGGCCACCCCGTCTCCTCGCTGGCCTCGAGTGATTCCGTAAGGTTCACCCAGGAGTCACAGAGGGATGACGGGGGCTTTGAATTTCTATCAGGTTACTGTGTAGTTTCGGAGGGAATGAGAGGGTAGCGCCTCAGTGTGGCGGGCCAGAAAGGAATGCTTTGGAAGGGAGAAAAAGTAGTCAAAAAAATGGATGAGGATAGGACGAGACAAAGAAAAGAGGTGCGGAGGTTAAAAAGGTGGCCGAAAAGACACAGGACAGCATATTATGCATTTGGGCTAGTAACTAGCTTGACTGTCAAATATGAAATCACATGCATCCTAGAAGTAAATAGTCATCTCAGCCAGCAGCGTTTCTACTTTTGTCATATTTTCTTTTATTCTTTCATCTCTTTCTAAGCCCTCCATCCTTTCCTGTCCTCTGCTTTGCCCCCCCCCCCCCCCCC
>NW_023339652.1:11165951-11176350 GCF_004916995.1 Morone saxatilis | reverse complement strand
TTGCCCCCCCCCCCCCATCCCCTCTTGCCTCGACCACCACATGGTATTCACCGAGCCTTAAGCTGCCATACTGTGTCTTAGATGAAGCTCGCAGGAGTTCAAGAAGCCGTTTTGTGACCGTCGTCTTCCGGTGGTCTGGACCTGAGTTGACTTCAGTGAGATGAGAGGTAGAGTGTAGAAAGGGCCTCGCAGCAGGAGCGCACAGTCGAGGGACCTGTGAGCAGCGTCATGTTGAGCAGGAATATTCAGAGCTCCTGTAATTGCCCCACAATGTTTTAGAATGCGTGGTGAACATGTTTCCCTATTGTTCATCTAGATTTTATTATACCACAGGGTGAAAAAAAAAGTCTTGGTTATTGTATGAATCTGCGACCACTGAAAGGCACGCTGTTCTGAATATGCAGGAAGCACGTCAACAACCCTCTCATACCCTACCATTACTCTCACCTTCTCCTGCTCTTATCCTGCTATTTTTTCTCTTTAGAAGAAAATGGAACGGGGCACTGGATGGATTGCAATTCATTGGAGTCTCATTGTATGCAGTAATATACACTATTAAGTGGCAGCATATAGAAACAAACCTTTGATTAAATGAATCTGAATCACAAAGAAACAGCAAGACCCCTCCTCAAGCTTTCAGTTAATAAGGATTGCTTTTTGACTCGGTACCTGCGCACGCTGACTTTTGACACCCATGGTTTTCAAGAGGGGTATTTCTGAGAACTCTCATATGGCGGCAACCCCAGATTAAATCAAGTCGGCTATAATAAAGTATAATGTTATATTCATTTTGTCATCATTACTGATTCTAGTGTACTAAAAGGCTTGTGGATTATAATGAATTCCAAATAAGTTCAATGTGCTAATGGGAAAAGATGGAGAGTAGTGTGGATTACTAATATTAGTTAAGGCTCCATGTTTCATTAGACTGTATTAGGAAAGAGAATATTCAAATAGGATTTTTTCTACTGTATGTCAAGTTGTTCTTTGATTGTCAGACAGTCCTCACCTAATTATTCATTGTCAATGAGATCTCGAAACTGTGTTTAATGATAAACTTAGCAGATTTGCCCCATATCTATTTATTTACGTTATCCTGCTGCACAGACCACAGCCTGTAAGAATAGAGAATATCAGTGTACATTGCTTAGAAAGTAAAAAGCGATGTGATTAAAATAAAGACAAAATAAGATAAATAACAATGGCAGACTGCTTAAGAAGCCCAGTCATTCTATACATAGAATTCAAGAGCTGTATTTATCCGAGAAAGGCGTGCAAATCTATGTAAGTATCTCCACTGTTTGCATAATAGATTAGAAATTAGCATTTTTGTTCATTTTCCATGTATGCACAGTGCCTGGAAGAATAACACTCCATGCATATCAGATCAGCCTGCCTACAATTTTGCGCAGTATATTATTTGACAATCTAAAATGTGTAATTTGCATGAAATTGCTTAATTAAAACACAGTCACTGGGGGTATTAATTTCTTTGTCTGACAGTGGAGTGTAGTGAGGGGAGAGCAGGGGAGATGTAAAACGCTGTCAGATAGCGCTGTCACAGAGGCAGAAAGGAAACTCTGCCACATTTTCTCTCCCCCCCCCTCTCTCTCCTAACGGCACAGAGCGATGGAGAGGATAACGCCTGCCCAGCTAATTTGGGTTATGGTGGTAAACGAAGGCCACTGCACTAGAAAGATACCAAAGGGAGGGAGGGAGAGGAGGAAGGGGGTGAATCACTGGAAGAGATAGGAAGAGAGGGAGAGAGACTGCCTTTGTGCCATGGTATCATTGTTGTCCTCAGGGTGGAACTATGCCAGGCAATTGACAATGATACAATGATGTCAGATACTATGCTATCAGTATTAGGCTGGTGGATGTATGTCAGACCCATCCCTGCTAGTTTGCTCGTGCCTCCTTAAGAAGGTAAAGACTTTTTAACCAACCTAAATCTGTAGGTTGAAATCTAATTATCACACAAGGAAGGCAGCAATCCTGCAGCCATATCTCTCACGCTATGGGTCTGTTGTTTAATCTATGAGCGTTTAAAATTGTTAATCTTCCCTCACAAGTCGTTCTTTTGTGCTTCTCCTTCTGTCACAGAAATATAACACCTCCTGGCATGGTTTTGTTTCAGAGATGCAATCAATTGTAGCAACCACAATGTGAGCAGTGGATCGAAAACAGCCACTCATTAGTTGTTGCCCACCCCTTGGTGCTGCACTGCGCTGTGCCATTATGAATGCGGGAATTGCGAGCAGAAAAGGGCAGAGAGGTAGGCGAAGGATGAACCAAAGAGATTCAGAAAAATACACAGGGAGGAGGAACTCTTTGGAGCATGACAAAGAGTGAGATTAAAGCTCCTTTTCCCATTTCCAGTTGGCCCTGTGTCTGTGTGCGTGCAGCCTGCACATCTGTACCCTTTTGTCTTAAATATCAAAGGCAGCAAAGGCACGTTAACATTTCAGTAATTCCAAAGATACATGAGGAGGACATGGGAGGGTGAATGGTGCAACGAAGAAGTTATCAAACTGAGAGAGAGAGAGAGGGAGTGTTTCTTCTTCTCTTACATCGACGCTCAGTTCTGAGAAAGCTATTTGCCAGTCCTTGTACTGTACCATTGAGGGGCGGCGCCGTGCAACAGTCAAATTAAAAGCTTTTAACAGAGAGAGAAATAGATACAGAAAGATGAAAAGAGAAGGAGAGAGAACTTTAAGAGGGGGGGAGTGCAAGTGGTGAAAAGAAAGCAAGAGGGCGTAAAGAGTGAGACAAGCAAGAGAGCAAAAGGAAACAAAGCTACCAAGAGAGTGGGAAATGCATATATTGGGTAACCAGAATTGAGGCAGACAGGCAGGCGGGAAGGCAGGTTCAGTAAGGGGTCCTTGTCACTAGTGTCAGCAGTGTGAGGTTGAGACAGAGACAGCAGCACTGAGGGCAGGCTAACACTGACAGGACCTCCACTGCAGCCATGACGGCCAGCTTCACTGGGACCTTAATTGGTCCTTTGATGTCGCTGGAAAAGGTGGTGAAGGCGATGAAAATGGAATCTGTCCCTCTTTGCTGGCATGCCATTATATCACTATGCACTCTGTGTTTATTTATGAATCACAACCTTTCTTTCTCTCTCTCTCTCTCTCTCTCTCTCCCTCTCCCTCCCTGTGCTCCTCAAGGGTGCCCTATTTTGCTCTTACTCTCTCTTCTTCACTTTGTCTCTCCATCCCTGTCTCCGTCTCCCACTGTCCTTTATTCAGCACGTCATCCTGCTGTTAGTTCGTATCGGAGCTCGACTTCAAAGTTTCTCTCTTTTCTCCTTCTCCAACGCTCTCTCTGATTTTCCTTGCTAAAATGGCAACAAATAAGTGGTCATCACGACTGTATGTGTATTTATGTTCTCATTCTATCTGCCATTTGGGTAATTTATGTGTATCTGCATGCGTGTGTTCGCATCAAGGCTGCATAAAGGGTGTGTAGTGTTAACAAGCAAGGGGTTTGTGTGTGTGTGTGTGTGTGTGTGCGCGTGTGCGTCAAAACCCCTGCTGCCTTTGCTGATCAAATGGTGCAACAAGGGTAAGTCCTGCTAATGTGGGGAGCTGTTTAGAGCCAGGGCCTCCTTTTGAAATGATGATGATAATGGATTCAGTCCTCTCATTAAAGTAGTCCGAGAGCTCATTAGGCACCAACAAACAAGCTGGCCTTGTCGGCACAGGAAATGCCAAGTACCCCCATCTGCCTCTGTATCCCCATTTCATTCGAGGATGTGACCATGTTACTGTCATTTACCTCCAACCCTCCCATTCCTCTCCACAGGCACAAACACACACCAGGGGGCACGCAAAACCCAGACACACACACACACACACACATACACACACAGAGCAGTTATTTTCCAGTCCTCAGCCAGATCTACAGTACCAACCTCCCAGCCTCCCTGACCCGACTTCAAAGTCGCCCAGCCTTTGCGCACTCGGCTGGGACTCCCTGAGAGACTCTCTCTGGGCTCTGGGGTCACGGGATCAAGAGGACTGAAATTGATCTAGTCTCTTTGGTCCTGCTCAGCCCTCTTTAGCCTCTTGTCATCACGCTCAGCTGCCTATAGAAGCCCGGTATTGTGGCACCTGCAGAGGAATTGGAAAAAAAAAATGTCATTTCTGTCTCCCCAGATGAAAATTTCTTCCTCTTGTTCGTGACACACTGACAGCTAAAGAGAACAGTGGTGTGATTATGGAGTTGACTGTCCTCTTCTCTATACTTCACCATGGTCACTTTTCATTGTGTCGCATAAGCCTTTTGGGGGCAAATGGAGAGGGAAAGAGATAAGTCTCCATTGAGGAAAATAGTGTAAATTAAGTCCTGACACATTTGTTCATATTGGCATATTTAGTCTTTTTGACTCTTGTATATGTGTGACAGCTCTGATGGCTGGAGCCCTAGGTGCTGTGTCCTTAATTTCAGCCTCGCCATCTCCCCTTATCTCAAGTCAAGTGCCAGAGCTGTGGCACGAGTGAGATTGAACTTCACAGATTGGAGGATGGAAAGATGATCTTTTGTGACTGGGATCTCTTTTGCTCAACAGGTTGCCAGGCAGGAGGACAAATGATTTTAAATCTTTATATCCCTTGCTTTTTCTGACAGTATACCGACCCATTCCACTGACCACAGAGTGAATGAGATGGGCAAGAATGGAAATCTGTAATTGAATCCTCATATATAGTCTTTACTTTTAGATCCTGGATTAATGCCATCACAGTTAAAAAACTCACTTTGTCTCAATGGATTTGACTCAAGTCACTTTGTAAATACCGGCAAATGTGCATTGCCAGCGCCCATCGAGGAACCGTTCCTATCTGTGGAAACCGGAGATACAGATTGACAGTAGTGAGTTTTTAATGTCTCCTTCAATTAACCATCTCTTGGAGTCCAACCGAGTCATCTGCAGTGTGTCAGAAGAGACATACTGCAGATGACAAAGTCTTATCTGCGCTCCATTCCCTCTCCATCAGGGAAGGAAGTGATAGCTCCTTGTCAGGGAGGAGGAGAGATCAGAGAGTACGAGCTCCCAGAGAGTGAAACTCACAAGGGTCCATTCCAGCCTCAAGGACTCCGTTATCGAACATAATGATACGCACCGAAATTATCAATCAATACTCGCTATTCTTGAGTCTGAAATGCAACATAAACTTTATTGCTGTTCCATTCTTGACATATTTTTCATCAAGTATTCATTCATTTAAAAAAAAGTAAAATAGAATTTCTATGATAGAGGACTGTGTTGCTTTCTCTTTCTTTTTACATTATAATTATGGGCTTGAGGGATATCAATTAAATGTGTCCAATTACAGAATGCTTCAAAACTAGAATATAAAGTTGCGCCTCCTTTTTTGATCTATTTACTCGCAGTCGAGGCAACAGAGGGAGAGAGAGAGTCAGAAGTTTCAAAAACAGCCTCTGTTCCACATGAAAGGGGCATTTGATCATATTTTTTTATTTTTGTCTTAAAGAGAAAAGCTTGCCAATGACGAGTCATTCCCCATTAAAGTCAAGCAAAATTATCAGGCCTGCATTAAGGAGCTTTAAAAAAACTAGATATGTATCATGCATGTGGATATGCATAAACATGATGGAGGAGCTTAAGTAGAAAATGAGATCTGATGCCGTCGTGAAGAAGAGAAAACCGGCGTGCTCGGAATGCATTTAAATTTAAATATTCATGTCATTATAATTCTGAGGAATGTGGAGCGACCGTATGATATTTTATTGAGGAGGTTTTAAAAAATGAATGCTGTCCCTACTCCTTAATAAAAATCCTTGGCTTTCACTTAGAGTAGTCGGTCACAGTACACTACTGTGGTCTTTGGTTGTGTGGCAGAAGGGAGTGAGTGAGGCGAGCGGACAGGAAAGACAGGTCGATAGACAAAGCGGTGGACAGATGGATGGATGGACTGGACTGCAACTGTGACTTTCTGCTAACATGCATTAAAAGCTGTATCTCACAGAGCTAGCTGCTGGAAATCTATAAAATGTTCATACAGTGCTCTGTTAGGACGTCCCTGATAGAAGGGTAAGAAACGGATGAATACAGACATTTCTATGCTTTTTTTCCGCCCTCCATATTCACATCTATAGTCAGTAAGTCTTTGCACACAATGTGAGATACATTACTTACCAAGGGCTAATACATTTCCAAGTATGAGAAAAGTAAAAATGCCCTCTACGTTACCCCTCTCTTTCACTCTTTTCTCTTTTCTTACTCATTCTTTCAAAAGTTATGTCCATTTCTTTTATTGTGAAATTGCATCTTGTACTTCCTTTCTCTTGGTTGTTTCTGTGTGTAATCTATAAACTGACTGCTCACTACACTCATCGCAAACTGTAAGTCACCCAGAATCTGTATGAACTGAAGTAAATGCTACAAATGTAAATGTAATGAGGGGAACTTACTTAAGAATCTGATCTATTTCAATGCACAATGAAATCAATGAATCATAGTCTAACATTACAAACATATTTGACCTGAAGGGGGGGGGTCTGGCTCTACAACCTCACTATCTTGATCTCTATTCAGAAAGAATAGATGTAGGCGGAGAGAAGGGAGGCGATGGAGAGATGGAATGAAAGGAGAGAGATGAGTCCTCAGTAATTATGCTGTTTGACCGAAGGGAAGCTACACCCCGTGTGCAAAGAACCAGGATGTAGTGAACCTTGAGAGCACTCTGTGGAAGGATGGTGTCAAACTGGGGGGGGAGGTGGGATTGGTGGTGGTGGTGGTACTCAGGGTGGAGGGGGGTGACTGTCCCGCATTCCGCCTCATGTTAATTATCTTTTGTTTGCCCTTGGTAATCCAGAGGCCCAGTGTGCCGCCCGTAATGAAACCCCTGAATCACAAGGTCTACATTTAAGGAAAAGAAAAAAAAGGGTGGAAAAAAAAAACAATGCCGTTGTCATTACCACATCATCAGTGCATGATCAATAATGAATGAAATGCACATTAAGCAGGCAGAGGAAGGAGTTTATGAAAATGACTTGTGTGAATAGATTAAATTACAACTATTATTACTTCGCTTTTGATGTAGTGCGTCAAAGTAATTACAAAATGTTAAAAAAAAGAGAGAGAGGGAAGAGAAGAGATGGGGGAAAAGCAGGGAGTCTTTCCTTCTAGAGTTATAAAATCGAATTTATGTTACTGGGAAAATCGTGTCTCAAGTCGACAGTGCTTAATGTATTACTCCAAATAACATTTTCTTAAAATCATCCCTTTCACATTTCTGAATAAAGATCATTAGAGTTTGAATAAAGCATTCACATCTACATGATGAAATGGGAATATAAACCCCCTTTGTGTGTTTTTGCATGTGTCTTTGCATGTGTCTGTGTGTTCGGCATCGAGTAAAATTCCGTGTAATAACCTAGCCATTAGTAGTCCGACTCACATTTCCACTCTTCTTTGTCCCTGACGTAGCTTTACGATTGCCATAAATCTCCCGGCCAAAGTTATCAAGTCGCAGTGTTCAAACCTGCCGGTCCATTAGTTTACAACTCCACCCCGGCTTTTTCTCCCAGAAAATACACAAGGAATGGCATTGGTTATGGATTACACCCTCATAAATCATCACCTCCTTCATCTTCTTCCGATAGAAGCATGTCATGGTGAATAAGCCAAACAAGATGGCCTCCTAAGAGCTGCGTCGGTGTCAACATGGTGTTTGTGATAGTGTTAGTCAAAGGCTTTGTCAGGGGATTAGGGTGTTGAAGGGAGGGCCGCAGTTGGAGCAGCTAATTATCTATATGTTAATGGGACGTCACTACATTTTTTATTCTGCACGGTGTCTCAACCCAGTGTGTGTGTGTGTATGTGTGTGTTTCCTTACATGTTTGTGTGTGTGTGTGTGTGTGATCCAAGGATGAGTGCAGGGGGAAGGAAGGAGTTTTTGAAATGACATGTACGGCAGTGATTCTCATTTGTTCAGGGGAAGTTTTCAAACTGTGGAAACGATGTTATTACACTTTGCCACAATCACGCCTGTGTAATGTGCTATTTGCCATGCCAGGCCCGGATTTCGCAGATGGAAATTAGGGGAGAAAATTGCCACTAACTACTCAATTACAGCGCTTGATGGTTAGGCTGACCCCGGTTGGCAGCAATGGCAACACAGAGCCAATCACCTTCCCCAGATGGCATTAAATTAGAATAGGGAAAGAGGACAATTGCACATATTCATCGGAGAAAGACATTTGAATTACCTCAGATGCTTTGGCTTCATATTGAACAATTAAGTGCAGCGATGGGATTTTATGGGATGGTTTGGAGGCAAGGCGCTATGTTAGCATGATGGAGGCATTGTAAAAGGGCTCTGTCCTTGGATTTTCAATCTGACAATTAAAGTGAACGTTAGTAATTTGAAAATTGCAAGAGTGACTATATTGTCCATTAATCCTGTGACAATTAGGGAAACATTTAGTTGTCGACCTGGTACAAAATGTTTGGTATGCGATATTTATTAAGCTTTACATCACTTAGTCAAGTGTGATGAATTAGGCTGAAAGCATGACTTAGTTTTTGCTTTTCTTGGAGAAGGTAATTTGATTTGATTCAACTGTTATTCCAAATCGAGAAGTTATGTTTTGAGTCTGTCTTCCAGCGCTGGCTTCGGTCTTGCTATTCAGAAAGCGCCACTGCAAACTATTTAAGATTTCTTGCTCTGCTCTTTTCTCAATGTTTATGCTGTACTTGCAAGGAATAAATTGGGGTATCGTGCTTTGATCGGTGTAATATTTCACATTTAAGTTGATGTTTGTGCTGCGTGTGATGCGTTTACCCAGCTGGGAAAGATGATCTCTTTACGGCACTGGAAAGCGTAATGCAATTACCTGATTCATTTTCCAGAGATCACTCCCTCAGTTACAAAGACATTCAAAACCACAGTGTGTGATTTTTTTTTTTCTGTCCTGCACAATAGTTGGACAAGGAATTTTTTGTCCTTGTCTACTAAAGCAGATAATATCAAAATAGCAAACTTGAGAACCACCTTTGTTTAGAGTTTCATCTCCAAAAGCTGTTAAACTGAGCATAGAAACTGTGGCAGCACTCCTTCATAAACAACAGATCCCAGCTTTACGTTTGATCTCACTTTACACCAGAGCCAATATAACCAGAGCCAGCAGTGCCAGGAGCAGGCCGCTGCGGTTTCACCTGACAACTGGAAGTCGGGAGGATCCCTCCTCATGTGATGTTTTTCTCCGACAGAATCTGCAGCATCTGCAAGCCTGTAATCAGTGTAAACCACAGTTTAGCTAAGACGTGTTTTCCCCTGCCAAGGGTTCACATGTGTTTACATTGCGGTGGCAGACAAAAGCTTCGGCTAACTGTAGTCAGAAACAGCATTTTGGCAGCCACTGAAACCACTGGCGGGCTCCACACTCATTTATCTCATCTTTATCGCTAAATCAATGGCAGCACTCATAAGGGAAGAAGGAGATTAATTGTTTTAGGGATAATTCCTCTCCCCTTCCCAAGGCTTTTTATGTTGATGTGTAATGTAGGAGTTATGGGCAATCATTTGCTTTTGTCTTTAACCTGTGGGACAACATTGTATCCTAGCATTCGAGTAAGTTAAGACATTGTGTGTGTGTGTGTGTGTGTGTGTGAGTGAATATTCTATGGATGTGACAGAAATGCTGATGGAATTCTTACACAGTGGCTTATTCACATAACTCCAGGCAAAATGGCTGCAGCAGCAATAGCTGCAATTTTAGCCAAGGAGGGCACTTTTGGCATAAAAGTTGACACCCACCCCCCTCCTCCCAAACACACACCGATGCACACACAGACGCACACACATGATTCTTACCCAACTGAATCAGTAATAACACTGATTCAGTGACTTTTTCTCATCGCTTTGCCTTTTTATCTTGGCCAGGCTGTTTGCCTATGCATCGTCACTGGAGGGGCAAAACACACACCCGTCCTTCTTCCATATTCAGTAGGTGTAAGACATCAAAACATTTTCATCATTAAAATGCTTACCATTTGTGGCCTTTGTAGCACAAGAATATACAGTAGATTTAAATCTCCCCATCCTCCCGGAGAGCAAAACAAAGAGTGCTATTAGTTCTTTATAGTAACGGAACGGCATCCCAAGGTTCTGCGCGGGGACCTACCTTTTGGGATCAATTATGTGGCCACAGGCTCTTTTTAAAAGAGCCGCACCTGATTAAAACTCTGCCGGTTTCCCAAGGTCCCTTTGTGTGGAGTGCCGAGGCCCTCGCCACGGCTATTTATTAGCATATTGTCTTTTAAAGGTCATTGTCTGTTTTGCACGGCCCCACTCTATCTAGAGTAGGTCGCCGTCAGATTCATTTCGCTATTGTTCTGCAGCACTTGCTAGTTGGGGGTGGGTGGGGT
>NW_023339652.1:11162329-11165851 GCF_004916995.1 Morone saxatilis | reverse complement strand
TTCATTTCGCTATTGTTCTGCAGCACTTGCTAGTTGGGGGAGGGTGGGGTGGGTGGGGGAGATCCAGAAAAGTTGTGTGCTTTTCACCCCCTGCGGACTGCAATAAGAGTTGACTTTGTTGATAGAGAGGCTGTGGAAAAAGCACATGTACACACCAGTGGCTCAGTTGTGGAGGATCATGGAATGCTGTCACAGACAATGGGGATTTTCTCCCGATCTTTCTTCCATTTTTACCCGTGCAACCACATAGGAGTGTAGCCCCCCCTACCAGCCTGGCGTGAGCAGTTATCTCCTTCTAAATCTGTTGTCTCGGAAGTGCCTTGACAAAAGACGGGAGCTTGTTGAACACTGGCACACATCAAAGAGAGCCAGAAGGAAACTCAGGCTTGGTTAGCATGGCTCACCGGGGCAGACAATGGAGGGTTGAGGGCTTTCTGCGGATGAAGCGGTTGGAAATGGCGGTAATAGAGAGGAGCGTAGAGGGAAAGAGAGAGCTAGGCCCTCGGTGGAACAGAAAGCAGAAGAGACCTTCCTGTTCGCTTCAGATGTGGTAAATGCTGGCTCCCTCTAGACTCCATTATAGCTTCATCGGGCTCCCGCGTCAAGGGTGGAGGGAGGGAGTGAGGAAAGGAGAGGAGAGCAAAAAAAAGGAGGAGTAGCAGGTGTAAGGAGGAGAGAGGGAGGACAGACGGATGGGGAGAGAAGATGGAAGGCAAAGGAGGAAAACTGGTTGGAGGTACAGAAGAATCCTGCCTGTACTCACGTCACATTTAACCCGCTGTACATCCATATAATTGCATTGAATGTCACCTTGCATATGAATAGGTTCCCTGACCATAGCTTTCTTTCTCCTGAATTGCAAATTGCTGCTGTAATCTGTTTCCTTTATGTCTATAATCACCAACTTACTCTAGCTTATCTAAGTCTTCAAGCAGGGCAACAGTTAAGCAAAAGAAAAACTGCCTGTTACAGTCATACCTGTGATTAGACTGTTACTTGGGGAACGCCCAGTAGACCAGAGTGTACATACATGTCCTGATAAACATTAAAGTATTGTTTTACTTTGGTAGAACGTTGAGTGCTGAAGCTTCTTGGCCTGGAAAATGACCTAAAGGCTCACTAAAATGTAACATTACCTTTAGGGAAGTACATTTATAGTAGGACTCTGTCCCATAACAGCACATACAGGTTATGGCGACATAAATTATGTATGTGTAATTGCTTGTACTGTCCCACCAGGAGTATGAATTACATACATTAAAGCAATGTGGTATGAATTAAAGTTTAAAGTAAATCCACTGATGTGTTTCTTATTCTTATTGTTGGCATTTTTGCCTTTATTGGGTAGTTGGTAGTATAGAGGCAAACAGGGAATCGGAGGAGAGATATAGCTATGACCTGCCTGGAACCAAACCGTGGACGTTACTGTTGTTGGGTTTACTTCAGTTGTGATGATTACGGACAAAAAACACTAAATCCACTCGAGTCCAACCCAAGATTTTATTGTTATGGCCAGGAAGGTACAACAGTATTTGAAATAAAGTACCTTCGACTATTAAGCACACAGTGTACTTTTTATAGGCCTAAAAATAACCACTTCCCTACTGACTTGTCCTGTAGGTAAAGGTCATAGCAAACAACAAGAACCTCTTTTTAGTAACATATGCTGTACAAAGAGGGCCTTTTAGGATTGAGGGTGTGAAAGTAATCTTCAGTAAGAACAATAAGAATATCAAAATATTAATGATAATATACATTTGTCATGCATGTACACACAGTTATATCCATCACTGTTCACGGTGAAATAATTTTATTTAATTGTATGAGACACACGTCTGTCCATGCCAATCCAAAGCTGTAATTAATGTAATGCAATTTCCCAAATGCATCTCATCCCACAAAAGAAATATATATATATTTAGACTGTACAGGTGTTTTTGTAGCATGTGAAGACTCATAGTGTAAATGAGTCAAATAGAGAAAAAAAAAGTGTGGAGGTGAGCAATGTGTCTGATGAGACATCAAGACAACGAGGTGGCTCTAAATCTGCTGTTTCTTAAACTCCCCTTTTTAAGCAGAAGTGCCACTTTGGCAAATTTAAAGAGAAGCGAGGGAGATGATCTGTGCGTTTTGAGGTCACAGGGGAAGGAGGTTCTCACTGTAACATCCTGTTGAAAAAGACTACATTTAAATCTCACCTGCTGGGATGGCTTCACTTTTACTTGATGTGTGTGTGTGTGTGTGTGTGTGTGTGAGAGAGAGAGTCCTTGAACATCCATACATATAAGAGCTAATGTCTACCACAATACTAAGATGAGTAAAATCCTTCAAAGTGGGGACATTGTGCTGATCTACAAGTCTTTCTGGGACTATTTAAAGGTTAATGCTTGAGTTTATGGTCAATATATGAACAGCTGGCACAGAATGTCCCCAAAAGCATGGTAATACAATATCTGTGTGTGTGTGTGCGCGCGCAGGGGTCATGTGTCTCTGCGTTTACAAGTGTGTGCATGCATGAAGGTCTGAGCCAGACACAGACAAGTAAAAATAAAAAAAAGGCATGATAGAAGAAGAAAGAGAGTCTACGCGGTGTGTGTTTGTGTGTGTGTGTGTGTGTGTGTGTGTGTGTGTGTGTTGTGGCGGGTTGGGGGTGGGCAGAACAGGGATCATGAATGACTCCAGGCATCCAGCCACATCTGACTTTGATTAATTGGCCTGGCGTTCTTCTGTCTCTCCACTGGGCAACCTGACAGAAAGGTAGACCACAGGACAGCACAGCACCACAAGGGATGATCCGTCTTTTCTCTCTCTCTCTCTCTCTCTCTCTCTCTCGTACCAACGCGTTCAGGTATTATTCTGACGCTAACAGGATGTGAGCTAACAGAGGCTGATGTGAACACAGCGGCGTACGAAGCAACCAGCGCTCTGCGGGACGCCCATAAAACATAATTGTCAATGCCAACGCTAACTAAGTTAAAAAGTGAAGGCTGTGATGTCACCGACTGGTTTGTGGCGTTCTGAAGTCGTGAGTTCGGTTTTAGCTATGTAGCATTCTGCTAACATTAGCTATCAGATGTAACTACATATATATGTAGATTAGCTAGCTTAAGATGTGACTACATTTATGTCTCTTGACTCTCTCTCTCTCTCTCTGAAACACACACACACTCACTCCGAACATCTTCATCGTTGTTGTTTAGCCGAACCGAAGAGGAAACAAACACGTGGAGGACAACGTTTCCCTCTACGGCAGGACGCAGCGGACAACTGAACACAGACACAGTCCTCCATTGTAGATTCAATTAGCACCTTTTCTCCTCCTCACCTGTGATTATCCCCTCCCTCCGCCTCGCTCTGCTCCTACTGAAAGGTATGAATCATGTGGGTGACGGATGCTCTTATTCTTTCTTTCAGTAGCACAGATTTCACTGATACCAGCACCTTTTAAACACAGAGACTCATCACAGCGATAACAAGACTCAAAGAGCAACAAGCTGCACAGAGGGAGGGAGAGAGGGAGGG
>NW_023339652.1:11144370-11162229 GCF_004916995.1 Morone saxatilis | reverse complement strand
ATGAGGTGGGAGTGTGTGTGTGTGTGTGTGTGTGTGTGTGTGTGTGTGCATAAGGCTAAGAGGAGTTTAGGGCTTGCATGTCTACAGAAGGAGGAGTGAACGCACACACACTCAGTGACATTTAGCAGACCCATAGACAATTTTGTTTCAGTGTCTGGCCTTCAGACTGCCCGGTCTTAATTCTCTCTCTCTCTCTCTCTCCCTCTCTCTCTCTCTCTCTCTCTGCTAGCTGTCAGCTGGTAAAGAAGACACACTCCACAGAGCTTTGCCAAGTTAGCTCAAATCACTCAGGCACACCCAAAATGACTTGCCACGGCGTGAGGGGGATATATTGCAGTTCATTGTTTTCATAAAGAGATTCAGGATGTACACAACTTTCCAACAGGAGAGAAAAATGAAATAAAAGCAGTTGAGATGTCTCAAGTTCTGAGGATGTTTAATCTGAGAAGCCATATTATTTTGAGTCATATCTCTAAAAAAAACACAATATGTCAAATATTGCAGGATCGGCGTGTACTTTTTTTTTTGCACTTTCTCATCTCTGTCACAGCTGAACTTTGTCCTTTTTATGCATGTGTCACAAATGATTTACGGATACTGATACAGTCTCTTAAGTGGACTTACAGGAAAAAGTCTACAGTAGATTGATGGTAAACAGGAGACAATTTTTTTGCTTTCCTGCCTTAAAATCTCTCAAAAAGGCCCAACTGTTAACACTTTAAATCAGAGGCAGAAGCAGACACCTGTTGAAAGAAGAGTAGCATGAACCTTCTCCACATCTTAAAGTGTTTGCGTTATTGCCTTATCATCCACCACCACCACTTTATTAGCATGCCATATATTGTGACCTCAAGACAGTGTGAAAAAGGAGGGAAAACTGCCTCATTTCTATCCAGTGCACATACTTTTACTGATTCAGTAAACAAGTGAAAGCTGCTTCTGTTGATGTTAGCTGATGTCGACAAGTTTGGGGTAGTCAGAAAGTCAGAAGCACTACTTGGTAAAACAGAAATATTGTTCCAACTGCAAAGAGTGCATTTTTTTAGATAATTTTGTGGCATTTTATAGCTCTATTGGGCAGGGACTGTAAAGATAACCTTGTAAGGCAGCTGGACTCAAGATCAGAATCCATCTTACCAGACTTGCGTCTATGTGTTTGTGGCCAGTACAGTGGTATCGGATCAGTCAATGTCCTATGAGGAACCACTGGCAGCTACAGCATGAGCTACAAGTGTGGTTTAACACTAGGTGTGTGTGGCTACGTTATATATATTTTTTTTTAAGTGGCTGCCCTTTTCTGATCAGTTCCCAGTAACAAACCCCCCAAAAAACCATCTGGTTGCAGTCAGGTTACAATAAAGAGAGATGACAGGAAATTAGGGGTGAGAGGTCAACAAAACAAAATGCACAAAGGTCCCCAGCCAGATGCATCAAAAAAGTGAAGTTTGGAAAAAGTTTTCTTTTTTTTTTTTTTAAGGTCACAAGGTTCATGAAACTTAATTATTGTCTCCATGTTCAAAAGATTTTGCCCTTGCATTTTGGTTCAGTGTGCATTGTATAGAGAGCATTTAAACAGAGTAAGGTATTGAAAACAACATTGTTTCAAGATAAAATGGCCTGTTTTGCAGAAGATGGTCCATTTAATGAGTCTGTATGCCTGCCAATAGAGTGATGCTGCTGCTGCTGTTGTTGCAGCTCCTGGTGATGCTGATGATGGCGATACACTTGCTAGCAAGATGTTTTAGTTAAACACGCCATTCTGTAATGTAATTAATCTGCATATTTAAAAGTGTTGGGTCAAACTCTGAAACACGGAAACCGTGATTCCAAATTGAAAACCACCGACAGGTTTGCTGATGAGCTAAAACCTTCACTGGTAGTTTCCAGTGTATTAGCCTTTCAGTTCCCGACAGGGGCTACATGGTGTTAACATGCAGAAACAAGTGGCATGTATGACTGCCAAGTCTCCCTCCCCCTCTCCTCCTCCTCACCACCTCTTTCCCCTTTTCCTCCCATCCCTTCTACCATCAGTGTTTAACCCTGCTCAATTTGCCCGTCTGGATGAAACAATACTTGTGATCAGCGCATGTAATGGCACCTTATTAACCCCAATTACCACAATTAAAACCCTGCTGCCACTGGGCCCCTTTCAAGTCTTAATTAATCAGATGGCAGCAAAGAGGCCGTTTGCCCCCCCCTTCCACATACACACACACACTCACACGCTGGCACTCACACACCTTCTTCCCAGCCTTGACCGACCATGTGGCCTCGCTAAAAAGCACATCTGGCGGAACAAAACGTCTCCATGCTGGCAGACAAATGCCTCCACTTTACAAATGAAAGGCAAGCCTCTCTCTTCCTCTCTCTTTCACTCTCTCTCTGCCTGTTTCTCTCTCCCTCGCTCGTTCCATCTCTGTGATGTGGGTATAATGAACGTTACAAGCCCCCTTGGCACAGTGCCTTATTGGGAGGGTTTGGAAAGCTGCCCAGTTTGTTCCTCGCTAATTGCTTAATTGATGCATTGTTTTTACTGATGATACGGATTTGCCCCCCCAACACCCCTCCTCTTCTCATTCCCTCCCTACCGCTGCACATGGATACAGATACAAAAGGAATTACACCCTATTAGCGAGTCATGGTCCCTTTCAGCAGACTGTATTAGAGACTTAAAACCATTGTGACGGCTTCCCTAATTGAGCACAACCACTTGATGTAACATAATGCCATGTAAATAAAACCACTTCCCCCTCCTGCTCACGTTTCATAAGCAGCCGCGAGAGACAAATGAGTATTTAGCTGCTGTAGTACTAACAAGAGACTCTTTTATGGCCATTGCAGAAATCACTTAAAGATTACTTGGAAAGAGGCCTTTATTTGTTGGTTGGGGCATTAATGTGAATTCATCCACCAAGGCAATAACATGCAGACTGCATTAACACATGTGTGTCCAGTCTGGATAAATAAGTGGCATTTAGTTAGCATGCTGCAGTTCTTGGGGAGTTTAATTAGCAGGCTTAAGGGTTAATGAAGGCTTCTCCTGGGAGAGAGGTTGGAGAATACACACACTGTTTAATGCATTCCACTTTTTCTCTAGATGTCTCTCTATCAATCTCTCCTGGAGTGTTTCACTTCGACTGACACAGTAACAGGCACACACACATGCGCGTCACGCTCGCGTGTGCACATGCACACACACAGCCCACTGCATATTCCTACTGATGCCTAGGATAAAGAGGATATTTTCCCCTCCATCCGCGTGTTTGTCCCCGGCTCCGTCAGAAAGGGAATGCTCTCCGACGGCTTCCTGCCAAGAGGGGCCAGGAATCAGCCAGATGAAGGAGAGCCCGGTCCACTGAGAGATGCTGAAGACACAAACACACACACATTGTGACACATGCGGTCACAAACAGAAATGCTTGTACACGTACACATCGTGCACGCTCATATACAGGTAGAAGCACACACACGTGCACACACACGTACACAAACTTCAAGGCCTCAGAGAGAGTGAGAGAGAGCTAGAGAGAGTTGGATGTTATTTATTCATCAGTCTTTCTTGTAGTCAGGAGGCAACAAGCCCCCGGAGCTGTAAACACACAGAGACACAGGCCTCAGTGAGCTCCAACCCTGGGAATAACAAGTGGTCCCCACATACAGACATGCACACGCACATGTGGGATGCCTGCACAAACACATATACACACACACGCGGTGTCAGTGCCCTGACAGCAAAGACAAGACAACATCCTCCCTGGGACTGAAGGAAGACAAAAGCAGACTACAGTGCAAGACAGGGTTTCAACGAATATAACCGGCGTATGTAAACCCCCGTTACGCCATCACAAAAGAACAGCAGAACTTGATTCTGAAGCATGATAAATTGATTTTTGTACTTTCATACTTACTTTGGCTGAATATTAATTGAATCAGGCGGGCAGGATGGGATAGGAGGGAAGGACAGGCAAGGAAATAATGGGAGTCTAAAAGGAAAAAAAAAAGAAATATGCTGAAGGAATGGGATCTCGCATCCCTGCGTAAAAATAGCATCCCCTGCAAACACATTTGCTATTATCTCGTTGGTACAGCGCGGGGTAGCGCAAGCTGCACTCCGGCCCCCCTATGGAGCCAGACGGCAGCATTTACATGAAGGCTGAGCAGGAGAGGGGAAATTGCAACTATTGTGACTTGCCTTTCTACAGGGTTTATTGCATTATCATAATGTGGTGAGAGAGCATGATGGCTGTGGCGTTAACTGACATCTGTGGCGTGAAGGAGAGTCTTTGGTGTCTCTGCGTGGGCCTTCGACAGTTCTACCTATCCATCTGTCCTCCTGTTTTTCTTTCTTCCATTAATAGTTTTCTTTCTTCAAGCCTTTATAGTATTCTTTCTTGCCTTTTCATCACTGCCAGCCCGTGTTTCCGTATGTGTGTCGGTGTGTGAGAACCAGTGGCAGCCCACGCTTGCAGGCCAGAGAGTCTCTGTTAGCCAGATCTACAGGGACCTGCTCCAAGCAGATGTTCACTCCCCCCCTGAGTGTGTTTGTGTGCACTTACATCCAGTATTTCAGTGTTTCCCTGCCACACAATGTGTGTATTCCCACTGAATGCATATTTGTGCGTGTGTGCCTGTTTGCATTCCCCTATTCACACGCCCGCAAGTTGCAACGGCATTCCGATCCACTTTGTGATTTCTGCCACTTCAAGCACCCTCTCCTTCAGCGCTCTGTGACCGAACACCTGCTGTACAGCAATCTTTTAATGAGCGATCCACCTGAGAGAGGAGGAATGAGGAGCAGGAGGAGAAGGATTTCATGGATCTTTATTTTTTCTTTAGCGGTGCCACCTGCGCCGTGTTAAGAGATGTGAAAAGCGCCATCCCTCTGCGGAAGCCCACGTTTGGCTTTGATTAGCATTGCAATCACACCGCAGACACAAAAAAAAAACAAGCGATGCATTAGCAAAAGGAGGCACGCATCCAAACATGCCCCCGCACACACAGGAGACTGTCCTCACAGCACACATGAGCCGTCTATTTACCATTTCCCACACCAAGTTCAAAAAAAGAAACAAATGGGTGTCCTCCATAGCATGCTACCTCGGAGAGAGTACCCACTCTTTCCATTATTCTCTCTCATCTCCTCTGCTCTCCTCTCGTTATTTTCACTTCTCACTCCTTAATATTACTCCGAGCATGTGTGTGTCTGGCCACAAGTATGCATGTACTTGAGCCGCGTGTGTGTGTATGTGTCTTCTAGAGTGTGGGTGTTTTGGGCAGTGCTCAGTCTGAGCAGCGAGGAGGTGATTTGTAGCAGGGGCCTCTAATACAATGCTCACTTCAAAAGCTCCTTCAGGATGCTGCACACTCTCACGCTTGCCCGCACTCTGGGCCCAAATCAGCGGGTGAGTTCCTGCTTTGCGCGGCATTAACCTACCATTTCCCTCATCCTCCTCATACATTATGTCCTTTGAATTTGTGTACCTAATTAGACCTTTGGGTTTGCTCAAGCTGCTTGTCTAATTTATTTGGCACGCATTCACCAAAGGTACATGCACTTTTTGTCCTCTCGCTGTGTCAAAATAAATGCAGGGCTGTTTTTATAAACGGGGTGGGTTTTATGTGTGTGTTTTTTTTTGTTTCTTCTAGGCAGAGACAAGATTAGTCCGTGAGATGAAGACAGTTTTGTTTTGCCTATACCTGCCTTTGAAATATCTGCTTTAAGTCTGCATAGCACAAAATGAAAACAAGTTTTCTCCTGAAGCGTCAGACAAGCTACAGCTTCTACAATATATCACATCTTTTTCGGAGTTCTGCGAGTAATTTCTTTGACAGTGAAAAGACTTCAAACTGACACGCTCATTGAATGTACTCCCAAATACACTGAGGACTGATCAAATAGGCTGATTTTATTTGTACATACACCATTAAAAGCCTCAGTGGAGATGTTTTCTCTCTTAAAGGAGGACGAGGAGGGGGGCTTCACATCCCGCTTGTGCAGTTTTTACAAACAGCCACAATCAATTAGCTAACCATATCAAGCTAAAGCACCGTTTATTCCAGTTGAGGATTTAACTGTACACGAGAGGGGAAATGTTATGAATTGTGAAATATTGATGGTGTTTGTGTAAATGCCTTTTGCTTATGTCTCTTTTAAACTGTTTAGAAATTCTAATGCGGGGCCTTTGGACTCCTGCAGTTTGGGTTTGTTAGCATTTAATGCTGAAGGGCGGGGAAGCGATGGGCAAATAAGCAAAGGCCTGCAGAGATTGCTAAATCGAGCTCTGAAGTGCAAATGAGCTTCTTCCTCTCTTGCTTCTAGATAATGTTTTTTTATAACACACTGACATTGAAACATGGGACACGGGAAACATGTTTATTTCAGCTAATATTAGCATCTGTGTCAGAGCTGCGGTTAATAAAAAGATCCCTCCCTATAAAGCTGAGGTGCTTAATTAAATTAGATCACAGTTCTGCTTATTCCTTGTTGTGCCATTAGTGCTGTATAATATCACAGGGCACCATAGCTCACTAATGACTTGAAAACTCAAACAACAAAGTCCAGATGGAAAAGTCAGAGAACTATGTGTCATGATACAATTATATAAAAAAAATATTACTCCCCGGTGCCCAGCTGACTAACACACTGTGCAACGTTTGAATTAACATCCTGTCAGTGTTTATATTTGGGCAAAACTTTGTTGGAACCTTTCACCCTCTGAAAGCCACTGGCACAGCTTGACCGTCTTTTTCCTCTCTGCTGGAACAGCTTGAGTCGAGGCCTGATTAAAAAGCACAGACGTTTCGCTATGTCTTCCTGGGAGGTAAGAGCTAGCTAGGAGCCTGGTCGGGGCCTCGGGGAAATAAAGATTTGGATCGGGCTGATTTGAGTAGATAGTGCGGTAATTACAGGCATCCCAGATCTCAGCAGTAGATATAGCAAGCCAGGCCCAGAGCTTATGGGAGTGTGATAAAGATAGAGTCCTGTGTATTGGCAGGCGAGTGTGGTGGATGATGAAGGGAGTGGGGAGTCATTCTGTCACTGATCCACAAAATCACATGAAATAGGACCCAGGGTAAGTCACTGACTGCGTGACATCTCCTGTCATGGTACCAAAATAAATGTATGCCATTTGAAACAGAAGAAAGCGGGTTGTTCTGTATGCATTACTAATGTGATTATAATTCCAGTATTAGCTTTTTTGCTGCTGTTATTAAAATCATATTAGCTAAGCCAGTTGAAAGAAATAATACATTGTATCGCGTTCTTATGGCTTTGTCTCTTTTTTTCCCTCTGTCTTTATTTGCATCTTTCTCCACCATTTCTCCTTCTCTCCGTGCGCCTTAAAGTTAATTTATATAGAAAAGCTGATGGAAATTATAAGGGAGAGGATGATTATTGAAGGAGAGTAATTTCACCCACTCCGGTGATAGACACTAATGGGACTCCATTGTTGTTAGCATTTAGCCTGTCCTGATTACCTTGTTTTTCATGGCTGCATCCTGAGGTGGGTCTCCATCCCGCCAAACCTCCAGCCCTCTATCCCTCCTCCTGGGTGACATTTCAGACGGGGCCCTGAGGGCATTCGGAGGGGAGGCATCGAACAAGGTAATTGCGGCGAGGTTTCCCCTCACTAAATTAACCTCTGCTCGGAAATTTATTGGCCAGCCACTCTCCAGAATTATTTAAACTTGCCGTTTTTTTTCTTTCTGTGTTGAGCAGGAAGACACTCTCTGACTCTGACTTTGTGTGGTTTATTTTTTTTATATATATACATATATATATTTCTTTTCTTTTTGTCTCGTTACCCACTTAGAGGTTTGATTATGTAGAGATGGATGATGTTTTGGGCAGCCAGTAATTCATTACAGACAGAGTCTAGCTTTTGGAACATTTTTAACTGCTCACCTGTGGAAATATCCATGAGGTTGCGTAGTCTTGACGGCTGGGTGAAGTCAGTGCACTCCCAAGGGTCAAAACCAGGGCACAAAACAGTACTTACACTGTCGCTAATGTATGCTACTTGAGGAAAAAAGCCAAAGGAATTTGTCTCTTTTTTTTGCCATTTCCCTTGGCTTGCTTGTCCCTCCCTTTTTGTCCATTTGAACCTGACTTATGACTTGAGTTTAATAGTTGTAATAATACTGCTTATTATGGCCATGACATTAAACATTCCACCATTTCCCTCCATTGCTTTCAGAATAGCTGTTTTTCTGAGGGTGGCAAGTTCTTGGAACAAAGTATGCAGTTCCACCTGGACAGCGGTTTAGCCAGTATTGACTTTCTGCCAGAAACGCCACCGACACATTTGTTAGATTTTCATAACTGTCATTACTGCACACCTCAAGAGCTGGACCCCACACATGCAGTCTATAAGGTCTGAATGGGTGCCCTTTATGGCACATTAGAGCAACTATGTGGAAATCAAACGTGCACGGTATTAATATTTAAGAGGAATATTAAGGCATGTCAAACCATTAGGAACCATGAACTTGACCCTCTCTAAACTTTCTTGGCCACTGTTGTAGATAGGATAGAGATAAATGGGCATGCTGGAAACCTTTTTAGTCTCCTTGTGTCCCCTATATGGCATATTAAATTATCCTGGGTTCAGTTACGGGAGCTTGACTAATGTTAAAGTGTCTCTTTCGCTGGTTGTGTAACTGAAATATGTCGACCGGTTCTGAATAAACATCAATCTCTGCGCCTGTGCCTCAGGATGAGATGATTGGCCAAATCGTAAAGCGGAGACAGCTGGTGGGGTAATGTCAGCTCGTCCCGGGATGGACAGTCAACGCATCATGATTTACATTGCATCTGGCATTTTGGCCAACCGACGGAGGAGAGTATCAGTCAGATTTATTTGACTTTTCTTTCCTCTCTTCCTCCTCTCCTCAGCTCTTTTCTCAGCTTGCTGACAGGCCCTCAAGTCATTCTAGTGTGTCTACACATGTAAAAGGGTCCTTTAAGGAGGGAGTTAGGAGGTTACACTCTCTTTTTTTCCACCCTCTCTCTCTCTCGCTCTCTCTCTCTCTCTCATTCTCTCCATCTCTGCCTCTCATTGGAGCGCTGCCAATTTACCGACACAGTCCATGACGAGGAGCGCAGATAGGAGATGGGAGACAGGCAGTGTCAGAGACAGGCGCTCACCCCTCTGACCACGGCTAGTTTGTTGTCTGTATACGCTGCATAACCATATGCACACTTCCCTGCTATCTTGCATTCACTCACAAAGCACCTCATGGACCCCATCCCATCATCCCTTACCGCACCAATTTGTGAATCAGCTTATGATAATGGCCCCGATCATAACGGAGCAGGCCCCCATTGAAATGAGATCGGCTGCGACAGTGCTGACCTTTCGGCAGAGGCAGGAGTGGTAAAGCGCCCACACCGTAACAAGGTCTGTTGAGTAAGCAACTTACAAGGCAAGGTTACTGTCCCTGGAAAAATGTCTTAGAGAAATAGGAGAGAGAGAAAAAGTATGTGTGTGTGTGTGTGTGTGTGAGAGAGAGAGAGAGTGAGTGAGAGACAATGCTCTGATTGTGATTTCACAAGTCGATTAACTTCTGTGAGTACTGTGTGTGTGTGTGTGTGTTGTGGCCGTTCTGCTGATGCGGATGGTTTTAAGAGCGCGCAGGACACTGGCGGGCGGGGCGGGTTGATGTAGATGATCTTTACGCATCAGATGGAGAGGCATCAATCTCAGGTGAATGGCCCTGGTCCTCGCGTTGAAATCCACCCCTTTATCCACTCGGGTAAGAATGGTAGAAGCATTGTACATTCAGCACAGCATACACCGATGTTAGGGTTGGTCATGCAGAGACTATACATTTTAACATTTGCCATGGTATGTATGTATATGCGTACGTGCACCGTGTGTGCCTGTGCGTGTGTTCATGTGTGCGAGCGAGAGCTCACACACACATATTCACTCCATCCTTGCAGTTTCCTCAGATGTTTTGGCCCTCCATAAATAAAACAGCTTCCTTTGGCCTTGCTGACAGGACCTGTAATGGAGTCTGCATCACCGGTCTGACTGACTGACCAACTGACTGCCCACTTGACTGACTGTTTTATCTAACTGGTAGAGCATGAAACAGCCAGATCACTTTTACCTGGAGCCTGACAACAAGCAAAGGCGGCTGCGGATGGATCTGTGTGTGTGTGTACAGGGTGCACTGATACCTGTGCTGGTGTTTTTTTTTCTTCTTGTGTATCTTGTGTCTCTTTGGCTGCGTGCAGAGGTGTGTACACGCACCTCCCTGCCTATGTGTGCATCTGCCTGTATGGTGACACAAAAAGAGGTGAGGGGTGCGCACGATCAATCTTCATTTGGTAATTTATGAAGGCGTCCGCTTGTCAGGTATCCAGCGGCGTCTGGTACAACTCATTCTGCTGTGCTGGAGGGGGGAACCCCGGGGTATCTGCGCCTCCTGTCACCTCCCCTCCCTCCTCATCGCCCTCTCGTACAGTGCCTGCTGCCGTCAGCAGCCCAGAGGCATGGCAGAGAGAGAGACGGAAGACGAAGCGAGAGAGGAAGCCAGGCGGGATTAACCCTGTGGCCACCCACGGCAGGTGCTGAGGCAGCCACGCGTCCAGCCTCATTAAGGAAAGGGAGAGAGGGCAGCATGGCAACAAACACAAGGGGGAAGCCGGGAATATATACATACTGTACCTACTGAACACAAACACACACACATCTATTAAACCACTGTGCCTCAGAGACTGGCACTTATGTAGGTAACATTGACACTTTGGAGGGTGCCTGGCCATTTTTTTCTCTTCCTCTTTCCTTTGTCCCCTTATTTATCACCCCTATATTCCCCTCCTGCACTCTCCCTCATACTCCCCTCTCCCTATTTCTCTTTCGACTCAACTACCTGTACTACTTTCTCTCCAGGATCTATTGCATTCTGTTCTCACCCCTGCAGCTCCAACTCTCTCCAGCTTTCTCCCTGACTGGGACCCATAGGTGGGGTTGGCTCGGTCTGGCAGGCAGGCAGGCATGTTAGGCCATGTGCACCTGGGCATGATAATTGTTGACATTAGTGTTCTGGGCATACATGAGAAGACATCAACCGGTAATTTGGCCCCCAACACAGGGAGCACACCGCAGCACTTGGACCAGGGTGAACAGGCAACAATTAGACCACCTAATTAGGCTAGGCACCTGGGACTTTGTGTCGATGTGTGAATGAATGAGTGTGTGTGTTTCTGAATGCCCAGTGTGAACTGCATTGAGTTTGTTTAAATGCTGACTATCTGGTTTTTAATAAATTTGAATCCTAATCTTCATACAAGTCCTGTTTTGTGGGCAGAGCACGTCTTTTCTCAAGTTCACCCTTTGATGGGGAAGTAGCTACTAAATGCAGTACTGCAAGAATCTGAACAGTTCAGTCTATTACTAGCAGTTTCAACATTAGTCTTTTTACATCACCCCTACTTAACTTGAGCTTGTTAATAGGGCTGCAGAACTGCCCTCAATCATTAATCATGTAAAAATATAGGAATTAGGAGAAAAAATCACTTTGATCCTGATCCATTACAGTGTGCTTGCAACTCTTCCTATTTGCTCATCTCCCAACCCGTTTCTTTGCCATTCATTTTATCATTTGATTAAAGATTGAAATTTGCTTTTAAATAAGTGTTTCTGAAATTAGTGTGGTCAGGACAAGAGTTGCGGTGGTCCCCTGGTATCTTTTTTCCTCTCATTTCTGTGGATGGTCCATTTGTGTGACGACATTTCGGGTGGTGAATTATTCAAGGCACTAAGCAGCACTTTGGGCCACTTTCCCCCAGTCGGCGTCTTTGATTGGGAAAACGGGGGCTGATTTGTGAACGATAGCCCCAGGGCTGCTGGCCTAAGGCGAGCTCGGGGGGGGACACTGGCCTCCGAGCCCCTCCTGGCCCCAGGGAGGGATGGTCCGGCCATGGCCGCCAGGCCTTCCGGTCTCCAAAAAGACAGTCCTTGCCTGTCCGCCCCTATCAGCCCTGCCTCTGGAAGTGAGGTGTGATGCCGGAGCGGTTCCACAGAGAGTATCAGACGGATGAGGCACTTTCTGAGCAGCGTCTCTCCCCTCAGCCAGAGCCTCCGTCTCCCGCGGCTGCCTGGGCAATTTGTCGGTCGACCTGCCAGGAGCAGAATGCAAATCCTCACCGGAGGAGATGCACAAGGGCCTCAGTGCCTGCGAGCTGTGTGTGCGTGTGTGGTGGTGGTGGTGGTGTGTGTGTGTGTGTGCTGGTGTGTGTGTGTGTGTGTGCCCAGCCCAGTCTTTCTATAACAGCCTAACAGGATAACTGGTCATTCAAAACCTCAGTTATCATTGTGCTGTGTGTGGTGGGTCGTGTGTTGTGGTTGTGTGTGTGTGTGTGTAATGTATCATCTGGCTGCTATAGTAGCACAGTCTCTTTCTTTCCCCCCCCTCTCTCTGTCTCTGAGCTAAGACACGACTCTCCTTCACTGCTCATCAACCCACCACTCCTAATTTATAGATGGCATAAAAACTCTGTATTTTCACTCACCCTGCCCACCTTCCACCCACCCCTGCATAGCACCAGCATGACAAAATAGGACACATGCTGTTAACCATGTAAAAGTTGCCTTTTTTATTCTTTTCCCTCTACTTCCCTTGCTCCAATGTTTCAACTCCCCCCCCCCCCCTCAGACAATAGGGCTACACATACGTCCTCTTCTTGTAAATGATGACTAGGTACTCATCTGGCAAATCGATTGACCCATACCACCTGGGTCAAACTCTGGTTTTGACATGTCAGAGTTTCACAGACAGTATCGGCACACAGAGAAAGATGAATGACTGAAATGGCAAGACAAGCAACATGGTGCTCTCCAGACAGCACAGGGTTGAGAGAAGTTTTCAAGGACAACTCTATACACAAGATGAAAGTGATCTTCTGGGCTCTCATCTCATCTTCACCGCTCATATCCAAATACCACCTGGCTCATTCTGTGCTGTCAGCACTTTTTATCTAAAAAATTAATACTTATTTTTTTTCCTGGTCAGATAGGGGTACTTTATTCGTCGTGGTTTGCCCGGAGTCCTCCGCATCTTCGGAATGTGAAAGATTTGAAGGCACGGATAAAAGGCACTTTTCTAATCAACTTTTTTTTTCCTTAAGCGCTTCTTTCTTTTTAAAAGCTGTTTTTCATTATTTATAAGTGTTCTGAAGGTGCTACTGAGCTGATTTCTTTCACGAAGCCTGATATGAGGCCGATGGAGCTTGCAGAATTGATTAGATAAGCTTGGAAATTACAATGTTGAGCACGCAGTGCTCTGAAATGTGCTCTAAAATACACCCCAACGCGAATATTAATACCCAGGGCTCATAAGCATATATTTGAATGCACGGGGGAAGTTTGCCCATGAAGTTTCATGAACTGTCCAGTATGCATTGCCATATATTACTGATCAAATAAAATATTACCCATCCTTCCATAACTTCATTGGATTCATAGTGACGAGTGGGTAATCGCAATTTCATCATTAGCAGTCGAACATTCGGAGCTAATCTCTGTTTTACTGAATAATTCTGAAAGATGTTAATCAAACATACGAAAGCATATTTGAAATATTTAACCAAACGATATTAATGAAGATCAAAGGGTGGGCTGTTTTTAGTGGATGTTATGCGAAAGGCCTGGATAATAGCTGGGTCCATAGGAGCACATGAAACACTTTGTCTTCTGCTAAATATTTCATGCCCGGTACCTGTTGTATGGCACTTAATGAGCTATGGGGGGGAAAAGGTGATTTATCATGTAAAGTTTTCAAAGGAAATGCTAATTCAGATATACGCACACACACAGGAGCACGCATTCCTTGCAATTTTCTTATACACATTTTTCCTCAAGTAGCATAGCCATAGCCACACCACATTTTCCAGGGTGAATATTTTAGCCCTGAAGAAAAGCAAACTCAAGTGAGAGCAAGAATCAGGGGTCAATGGTGTGTCTTTAAAGAAACTTTCCCTCTCTTTGCCGCTCTACTCAGCTCTGTTCCTCCCTGGAATACTAATATCAGCAGGCAGGGCGAGAGAGAGAGAGATGACAGAAACATTGTGGAAGTATGTGTCAGGGAGAAGGGTCAGCTCTGGGCAGACGCATGTTAATGCTCGCCCATTAATAAAATTTATCCTCCTCGCTGTCGACTCCTTTCAGCTGCAGGGCTCAAAGTGTGTTTTATTTAAATTCTTCTTGTTTTTTTATTTTAATTTTTTGTATTAGAGGTAATTGTATTTGAGAATATGTGAAAATATAGGTGGAAACAGAAGAGGGTAGCTGTCTATATAGGGATGTAGGATACGTCTGGGTGTTGTCTGTGGTGTAAGAAATATTATTAGTAAAAGTAGTAATACCACAATTTTAGATCAATTACAAGTAAAATTACAGCTTTAAAAATGTTAAGTAAAAGTGAAATAAAAAAAATGTCAGTGTGAAGTGTCAAAAGTATTCATTATGCAAAATGGCACCTTTCAGTGCTATCTTGATGGAACTTGGATTATTATTATTACTGATGCATTAAAATGTATGCAGCATTTTAATGTTGGACCTGCTGTTGGTAGAGCTAATTTTAACTTACATATTGTTGTGTCATTAAATCTCAAATTTTGAGTCTTTTTTCAGAAACGGATCGTTTTTAATGCAGATTTGTTTAGTAACTAGTAACTACAGGTGAATGTAGTGGAGTTGAAGGAATTAGGTGCAGTGCAGGTATTCTTAAGAATTGTACTTAAATAAATGCACTTAGTTCCACCACTGGGTATCGTGATGCTTATAAGGCTTATACAGTAGTTTCAGTACCCTTTCTTTTTATTAGCCAAACTCAAGTGTTAAATGTTGTCTAAACACAAGCTCAAATACAGTCTAAAAATAGCAAAATGATCATTTAGATCAGAAAATGTCTCACCCAAGAATCAGTGAAAAAGAGTATAAATCTGAGCAAGCACTCACTGCCAACTTAGTAGTTGTTTTTAGTTTTTGATACTCTACAGTGCTATGGATGCATATGTCAGTACCATAAAAGGTATTGAGGTTCCCGTATCTATGTCTAAGACAGAGAGAGGCATGGAGAGGCAGTGTCTGTGTGGGTGAATGGAAGACAGAAGAGACGTAGTAGGTGTAGGTGAGAGAGAGAGTGTGAAGATGGAGTGAAACACTTGGATCCTTTCCAGAGCTACAGAGCACCGAGGCCAGGAGGAGGGCAGGGCAACAGTAAGAGAGTGACAATCGTCAGGTGATTAGAAAGACTCCGAGGCTAGGTAGACCTACAAAATGAATAACGGCGCACCCCAAACCGCGCCATAAGGCTCAATGGTTTGTGATTTGCAAGTTGATAAGACAAGAAGATTAATAATGCCGCATGATAATGGCTGGCTGAAGCTCAGCTGGGGAGATGGTAATGATGGGATATTGCTGTAGGAGCAGTTCACTGAGCCACAGTGGAGTGAGAGGAAAGACAGAGAGATGGAGAGAGAGAGACAGACTGATAGAGAGAGACTGGTAGAGAGAGAGAAACCAGGGAGAGAGAGAGAGAGGGAAGCTGCAGCTGCATGGGGAAAAAAAGCACTCATCCCAATTGGCCCTCAGGATATGAGAGTTTGAAAAATGAGAATGCAGTTATCATTTTAATTAGATATAAAGTTTTTTTTAAAATATATATAGTGTGTATATATAATTTTGCTGAAATAAGGACTTCAAAGAACATACGTATTTTGCAGCGCACAGTCTCAACATAATTCCTAAATGACAGTTTTCGTTAATTTGCCTTTTTTTTTTGCCTGCCAGGTGGGGTACTGCAGGAGGCTTGTGTCGCAAACATACACACATACCTGTAGATGCACAGCAGCGCCGCCTCTTTTGCTTTAATTGCACGTCTCCATGTTCTTGTTGTTTCAAGTGTTGGATTTTTTACCAGTAGTACACTTTTTTTAAAATAGCACCAGGCCCGTAGCAATAACAGTATTTATTCACTATCTAGAAGTGGCCCCCGGTGTGAAGTATTCATTTGTCCTCTGTATCGCCGTAGAGGAAACAACAATGAACCGCAAAAGAAACGGCTTGTTTGTTCCCCTCATCAACACAAACGTCCAATTTCCCTCCCAGAAACAGGAGCCTAATCTCCCGTGGAATTTCTACATTTTTAATGATCTCGTTTGATTATGACAAGTTGTTAAATGCTGTGATCTATTTCTGCTGTTTCCCTGTTACATCTCTAGCACTGTTGACTTGTGTGTTTACACCTCAGACAAACATTTTGTCAGATCCCGATTCATCTTAATTGCACCACTTTGTCAGCACCCGTTGATGATCTTTTACTGTACTTTCACTCAGTGCTCCACCGCTGTCTCTTTGTTTTAAACGGCACGCAGTCTGGAATGACTTAGATACTGATCAAACCGCTTTTCATCTCCAAGGGAACTCATGATTACACATCAGTTTTGAAGCTGAGCCCATTCTTAGAAAGGAGCAAAGGACTTGAGGGTTGTTTTTGCATATCCCCCCAAAAAATGTTTCATTGTTTACTCGTGCTCCAGACCTGAATAAACTTCCTCGTGCGAATGCTCTGATGCAAAACACAGGATCTTTGTTCAGCCAAGGCCTCTAAGCTCACTAAAAACAATACCTCAACTGAACAATATTTGGAAGAAACATTTGGGTCGATGTCACGTTAGGTGTGTGGTTTCAATCTGAAGGCGTGCGGGGTAATTATTCAGAAAGGTTTTGGAAGCTAGCAGAAGCTAATTTGAATAGGTCAGATGCTCGAACATCATTGATAGAATGGCATCCGAGTTGTTTGAGGTCAGAGCATCTCAAAACGATCCCCAAATGTCTGCTAATGAGTCAATAATGGTCATTAGGACCTAATTAACATGGCAGAATGGGGATTGAGGAAACTGTAACTCGAGCAATACCGCCACTGTTTCTTGTAATGCTTGGGAAAATAAGGAGATTACACGATCCAGCCAAGTGTAGGAGGCCTATTTGTGAAAGTAATCACGCTAACGAGTGACAAGTTAATTACGTGACAAGTTGTGTTCCGAGGATCAACTTGGCTAACAGATGTTGTTATTGATGGCGGTGCCCAAGAATAGCCATGGCAGCTAATTTGGTCATTACACAGCAGGTTAACAGCAGTTGTTTTATTATACATTGTATGATGCAGTGATGTTTGGCACTATGCCACAGATGGCAATTCAATGTATTATTGATTGCAAAGAAAGTGAGGCCCACCTGTGTTATGCATATATGCATTTAGACACCTAAAGGGTTCTTTGACTGCCAGTCAAATGCCTAAGTAAAGTGAGAAGCTGTAACAATGTCTGAAGGACAGTCAGGGAAAATATGTGTTAAAGAGGAAAAAAACAAAAACAAAGTGCCCCTTTTAAGATCTTTTTTTATAACAGAGACCTACAGTAGATGGATAAGATCATAATCCTGTCAGCATTCTCCTTTCTGTTTCTATCTAGAGTTTTAATTAGATAGTAATAAGTAATTAGTATTTAATAAGTTTCACTGGCTCCACGTCTGTTTCTCCTCTCCTTTCTTCTCTCCGTATGTATGATGGATGTGTTGGATGCCCCTGGCGCTGGTGATCACACTGACAGAAGGGTTGTTTGTCCAAAGTGGGATTGACACTCAGTCAGGGCCCCGCCGGTCACCCCCTATCATCGACATGACACAAAGTGGAATGAGCCACATTAGAGACACGCAGCCACACACGTGCTGCGCCCCTGCAGTTTACACCCATTAAACGCCCATGATAATGCTCTGGACGCCTGTGGCCCCCACCCTACCCACCCCCGCCGTATCGCGGCTTCCCGGATCTCGGAGCGGTAAGCAC
>NW_023339652.1:11140962-11144270 GCF_004916995.1 Morone saxatilis | reverse complement strand
CCCTCCCCCCCCCCGCCGTATCGCGGCTTCCCGGATCTCGGAGCGGTAAGCACTGATAACTGATGACGAGGGGGAAGACGTGACAGTGTCAATAACCATAATCATCCCTGGGCAGGAAATAATGAAGCGTATGTGCCATGTCAGCCCTACATGCCTTCAATATCCTCTAATAAAATGAAGTGGAAAAAAAATTTATCCGAGGGAAAAAAAAAAACAATCAATAAAGCCATCTAATGATAAATACGAAATTGCCATGTGGAGTGAATATTATTTTCCCTCTCTGAGGATGCTGGGCAGATTATTAGGATGAAGGGGAGAAGCCTATTTGTATGTAAATGGGAGATTGATTATATTTATTTGCTGGCAGAGGGGCTCCGAACAGCTCGTCTGTGAGACACGCACACACACACTCACACAAAGAAGAGTGACAGACATCCATAGAGAGTCTGGTCATCAGACAGCTGTTTTTCTGTCTGTTCTGCGTCCAGGCCCTTATGACAGAGGAAAGAAATAATACAGAACAGACAGAGAGAGAGAGGTGAAAGAGGGAGAGAGATCAGTCTTCTGGCTGCCAGCTCCAGCAGGGCTCACCTCTCCAGAATATTCTAATTACCAGCCCTCCTCATTACAGATGTCATGTCAATGAGAGAGGGAGAAAAGAAAAGAGAGAAAGAGAACTTCAAGCAGAGAGGACCAATTCTGTAATTTCTTAATCACTTTTTTGGCAACCTTTGCATGTGCCGTGGTTAATGCCACAAATTGAATGTTTCTTTGGTTTCTCTCTAAATAGGCTATCATGCCGCTGCGGAGGCGCTTAGTGAAATCTATTATTGTCATTTGCATAGGGGCCTTTTTAGTGGCAGGATCCTACAGAGGGGCGAAGAACAAAGAGCTCATGAGGGAGAAAATAGGACAGAAATGATCCGGCGCTGCCTTCAAAATGTGACGTCAGGTCCCTAATGAAATCTTTTGACTGAGACCATAGCAAATGGTGGAATCTATATCTGACACTTAATGGTTTGCATAGAAATTAGAGACGGAGAGCGAGCGAAGGACCCCCTTTCGCTTGATGTCCCCTGATTAATTTACAGCACTTTTGTTACATCGGCATCGTCCAAAATAAATTAACCACGCCGGAGATATCAGAAACGGGGGGGGGGGGGGGGGAGATGCAATTTATTAGAGAAAAAAGTTAGATGAGATTAAATAAAAGACCTAATTGACAGGAAAAGTCACCAAGCACAGGCGCTGTTCGCCATTGTTGGAGAGAAGCGTGTGTATGTGTTTGGAAGGGGAGGGTTGTGGTGGCGGTGGGGGGGCGCTGTAAGAGGGAGAAATAAAGAGAGCGATAGAGAGAAAGAGGTGGCCACTTGATTTCCTATGAAAATTAATCGGCTATCAAACAATCTTGGTCTGCCGAGGATGATTATACAGCAGGGGCAGCGACAGATGAGGCAGGGGGAGAAAGTGAGAGTAAGAGAGAGAGAGAGGGAGAGAATGCCCTTTGTGTAGGTGAAATGTGTCGGGGACTGTCATCGTAATATACCTCAGTGAAATGAAGGTTAATTCTGATGTACAGCCTGCATGGCCGTCATTATCGGCGAATCATGAAAATAAATTAAGCCACTGAAATAGATACTCCTCTGGTACGCGGCAGGGATCTCATGAAGGATGGACGGCTGAACTTTACAGATTATTATTGGGAAATAGTGCCGAATTCAATTAATGCATCTAAAAGACACCTTTATATAGAGGGGGCATCCATGAATTTAAATGAAGCAGTGATGTAATTTTGCTTGTTTATAAGTAAAATTTGCAGAGTTTCATGGTTTCATGCGTTTTTCTTTTCCCCCCCCCCCCAACCCGCTTTATCCCTTTTTTCCCCCCTTTTTTATTTTTTTCTGTTTGCCGAGGATCTTCTTGTCTTTACTCCAAGAAAATTCCTGAAAAGAAGAAAACACTCTCCCGTGTTAAGGTTGACGCTTGCTGTGCGGCTGGAATCAGATTTAAACAAGATATAAATTAAATAAATAAAAAAAAAGATCCACTGCATTTCCAGCACTGTAACCTCTCCTCATCTCCTCCCGTGTCTCAAAGTATATTTACAGTAATCCTCTGCGGCAGATCCTGCATCGCCTGTCCGCTTCTCCACCTCACGGTGCAGGACCCCCCGTACGCACGAACCACGCGAAGCGTACAGATGCCAGAGCCTTTATGCAGATCCACCCCACCTTGAAAACTGAACGAGAGACCAATGAACTGGGTAAATGGTTGACCTCTCACCTGAGCACAACGGAGAGAGAAGCCAGCGGCTTAATCCAGGCAGGTGTCTGACAAGCGGGCGAACACAGCCAGGGCCGTATCGCGCTGACCCTCGCTCAGACCTCCCTTATCTATTAATCTACACCTCTCTGTAACAGGGGGGTTGAATTAACACCTCGACGGGGCACGGGGGCGTCTGATTAACACACATCCCCCCACCAAACCGATGCCTGCCTGCCTGCCTGTCCAAATACAAGAGTGGGAGAGAGAAGAGACACATGCGAATACACATGTAAATTCACAAATGCACAAAACTGTAAATACAAACACACATCTTCTGTATTTCTATAACACACACACACATTTTACAGCATGATCACCCCATGCAAGGTTTAACATGGCTGTTGCCACATGTTTTATGACAGTTTTCTGAATAACCAGGGAAAATAATGTGCACCCAGAAATGAAATATTAGAAGAAAAGTCCCAGTCTGCTGAGCTCCTCTGTTGAGCAGCTCGTTACGTCTGTTGTTTAATTTGACATAAATAGTTTTCCCCATCTAAACAGAGGCCGTGTTAAATATTTATGTGCCTGTTTTTTTATTTTATGGTAAGATTCGTGCGATGCAAAATAGAAACTGAACTAGTTGTGTCTTTATGGCGCATGAAATATATGAATGGATTAAGGAGCAAGCTCGGGAGAATGCCGTACATTGAAAATTGCATCATAAAAAGCAGAAGAGCGGTGCGTGAAAATAGGTGGATGAAAACTGTTCATATAAAAGTTGGGAGTTGTTAAAAGTATATAAAAAAAAAAAAAGACAAATTCCACCACTGACTTATTCCATTCTCAGCCCAGTGAGGAAAGCCAAATACGAGTAATTGTATTTGAGGGTAGAACGTAGTAATTTAGACTGTTAAAACCATTGGTGTCATCTTTATTTAATCTCACCCATGGCGAGAAATCATATCCTCTCTTTTTCCAAAGCCAAACACACACAAATCTTCACTTCCTTCCTCCTCTTCTCCCACTCTCTCTCTCTCTCT
>NW_023339652.1:11139711-11140862 GCF_004916995.1 Morone saxatilis | reverse complement strand
CTCAACGCAACCCCCCCACCCCCACCCCACACGGCTCAGATTGGAGCCGACACACACACTCAACTCTGATGATTTTCATTTCTCAATTACATTATCTTATTAACCAATCAATTGCCGGCCTTATCAATAATTAATGTCTCCCCAACTATTAGAACGTAGATTAGATTAAACGCCAGTCTCTTGTCTCCTCTCTTTGATACTTTTAACTGGGCCCTTCATGGCCAATGTGATTTCAAGAGAATACTCCATGTATAAATAGATTTTTTAAAGATATATGTATTTGTCAACTAGTGGTATATTTTTCTTTTACCGGTTATAAAAAGATAAATTTTCTCTTACTGTAGCACTTATTATTGTCATTAGAGAGCGCTAGATGAGAAATTAAAAATACAAATGTCAAGCAACAAAAATAAAATCTTGTTTTTCTTTCTTTAAATAACATTTAAAGTGAATGCTGCCATTAAGCTAATTATTCTAGCTGTTTCCAATATAGTTTCACCTGCATTCAAATTAAAAACCATACATCACCAACTGGCAGACTTTTTTTTTCATCCCTTTTCTTTTTTTTTTTCTTTGAAAATATTAGGTTTTAAGGCTGAGCACCAGATTAAACGACTGGTTTAGAGGGATATTTTTTGCAGTGCAGTGCCCAGCTCTGGCATGCGCTGCTGCTCCTGCTGCCTGCCAGACGAGTGCTCGAAGGGGTGTAAAGGCACGAGCTTATGGATCGATGTCTCACTCTGCTCGGCCCAGCTGTAGCTGTTGTTTCTCACACAGAGAGGCTTTGTCTGGGCTCTGCAAAAAAACAGCCGGTAACAACTGTTTACCGTCTGCTGCCTCGGGCCTGAGCAGGGGCCTTGAACTCGTTACACCTTGCGGTAGCTGCCGGCAGCTCGCTCTTTGAGGCTGCTGATATTAACCGCTTCGACAGGAACTGAAGTGGTTTAGGGTTGGGGGTGGTGGGGATCTGGGGGCCGGTGCTATTGAAACATCAGGATTTTTGACTTGTATAGGAAAACCCTGGTGTGTGTGCATTTACAGACTCTCACAAATACCTGTGACAAGCCCACTAATTGTAGAGTGTAGTGTCATTTTCTCTTTTCTCTCTCTTGCTCAGGCACATTTAAACCCACACACACACACACACACAC
>NW_023339652.1:11122541-11139618 GCF_004916995.1 Morone saxatilis | reverse complement strand
ACACACACACACACACTCAGGGGTTCTTGACCCCAGACTGCAGGGCTGTGCAGCTGTTAATTATAACCTGGTTCACAAGTTACACACATGCTCACAATGGATCATACTGGTGCTATACAGAGGCAGTGCATAATCATTTTCTTATTTCTTTTTCATGACTTGGCTTGTAGGTGTCTGAAGTTGTCGGGGGCTGTGTTGGAAACTCGGACACACTCGGATTGAGGTAAGATGAGAAGAAAAAGATGTGGAGATGTGGAGAAAAAGTGAGCCAGAGAGAGCAAAGCAAAGCTTCGTTTTCTTTCTCTCGGCATCCCCTTTCCTTTTTAGCCGGGACTCGAAACATCTGTCAGCACTCAGACTCCGGTGGCGGTGGAGGAGAGAGCAGAGGGGCCTGGTATGCAGCAGGCCCGGCCCAGGAATCAGTGGAGCCGCTCAGCTTGGCACAGCCGCCTTGTTTATTTGCCCTGACCTCGCATTCGCTCCGAGGTTACGGGACCTGCTCAGTGAAAGGAGCCATTGTCCTGCAGGAAAAATCTGTTACAAATATTTACCATGGGGAGGAATGCAAAGCCGTGGCCCGCAGCCAGCCAGACTCGAGCTGTAAAATTCACTACAGTGCATTTTTGAATTAGCCACCTCCACCCATCATTCCTTTTAACCGGGGTTAAAATTATACCCCCACATTTTTGTTAATGAGATTACACTGTCACAGGTTATTATTCATTTAATAGCCTTAACATCAGGATCCTGTGATTTCCTCCAACCTAAAATGTATCCCTTAACGTAACATTTTAACAGAGGACACAGCATGTGTACAGGGACAGCGTGGTTATACATTTAATGACTTTGGTTGGTCTGCGCATTACTGAAATTATAATTCCCCTTAATTTTATGTATTTCCAGCAAACGCACACTAATTTGCTTCCCTGGCCTCTAGTTTGTGTACGACATTATATTTAACTACCATGCCGATGTTTTTCTTGCAGAAAAATCTGGAGCACATCCCCGCACTACATTTCTTATTCCACAGGGTCCCCCTGTTAGGTCAGTAGTAACAAATGCATTTTCAAAAAGGCTGCATAAATTCCCTTTCCCCCCCTCATATGGGTTTTCTTGAAAATGCCATACTGGTTTTAGCTGGAATAAATCTGCTGGTTTCCATCACGCTCGCCTTTTTTACCCTTGCAGCCGGACCAGGCGGACACCCTCACCGGCGCATTGACATGCAACAAAGCTAATGGTGGCCGGGACAGGAGGGCCTAATCTTCACTAACTGACAAGATTTAAATTGAGGAGACATCTTCCGCTGATTAGCTCCCACACCCACAATTATCCAACTGGGGTGTCAAGCAAGGTTTAACATCTCCACTGATTCTGCTCTCCTGAGACATCCGGGAGGCAATGCAATCGCTTTTAATAACTGCCTCCCTCCTTTGCTCCCTCCCTCCATCCCTCTCTCGCCCCTTCTCCTCGACGCCCAATGCTCCTCGTGCAGCACGCCATTCACCCCCCCATTTCTCTTTCTCTCTCTGCTGTTCCTCTCTCTCCCCTTCCTCTCTCACTCTCTCTCTCTCTCTCTCTCCTACCTTCACTCCCTCTGCAGCCCCCCAGTTCTCAGTCATTCAAGCTCCCTTCAAAATTAACCTTTCCTGTGAAAATATAATTTCTCACAAAATGAACCCCACTGAGCGATTTTTTTTTTCTTATTTGGAATAATTTATTCAAATTGCCCAACTCAGAACAGCAGAGCAATCTGAACACCGAGTGGACCCCTGAATTTGGATCTGTCTCTCTTTTTTTCATCTAAGGGTAGAGGGAGAGAGGAAGAAAAAAAAGTTTATGTACCTTGCTGTCTTCTGGCAAATAAGGGGACGGGCTTGCTTCCACCTTCTATCCCCAGCACTCTGGCAGCGGTATCCCCCTCGAGTGTACACCTCATTAAAATTCATCTGATCTGAATATTTTTTGCAAATATGGTCTGATTGCTCACCATGACATGAAACATCCCTGTGTGTTATTTTAATCACACGCACCCCAACGGGCAACGTATATGATGGCTGTGACATTGAACTCCTCCACTGCTTGACCCCATTTTATGAGTGCACGTCATTTTAGGAGGGGCTGGGGGACGGTGGGGGGGTGGTGGTGGTGGTGGTGGTGGTTTGGAAGTTACCTGGAATGATGGACATGCTTGATAATTCTTCCCTCTTTTTTCTTCAAATGTTCACACAGCATCAGCTCGGTTTAAAGCCCCTCTCAATCACGCTGCTGTCCCACCCCTCCCTGCTTCCCTCTCCCTCTCTAATGAACTGTTTTCTTCCGGTGATGGAACGGGGACACAAAGCAATGTGATTAATAATTTACTGTTTAGTTTTACTAATTGATCTGTTTTGGGAGCCAGGATAAAAGTGAGGATGCATCCTCGGCGCACAATGCCTTTCATATGGCATTTATCCACAAGTCACAACCGGCTCCCTCAAGATGAATAATGAACTAAACAAGATCAAATAATGATCACTTGGGAGTGTGAGAGAGAACTCCCTTACAAACACCACTGAGTTTACCTTAGGTTCTTTCTGCATATCACACAACAGAGTGGTGCAGGAGATGAGCTGCGCAGAGGCAGGTTATTATCAGCAACAAAGACCCATGCAAGGGCTTGCAAGGACAGGGCTTGTGATTAGTTTTTAGTGTTTGTGAAGTCGAAAAACTTTTCTGCATGTCTGTTTTAATTATGATATTGCTTATCCAATGATTACATTTGCTTATGTTTGCTTTACCTTGACTATCTTTCAGAACAAGCAGCAAAACTCACAAAGAATGTCATCTAGACTCCTTAACATCTAATGTCAAGGTAAGTTTTAACTGTCGGAGTAACATAGTTTGTGCAAGTAAGTAATACATAAACATAAACCATACATGACAATAATATTAAGGACACATTCACTTTTCATTAAAAAAGCCCCTGCATCCAGAATCTGTCTGATTAAGATTCCTTCAAAGAGAGGATGAGGCTTGCCAGGTCTGAAAAGCCTTAGTTATGATAGGAAAATAGGGCTTTCTAGATAATTTAGAACATTGTATGTCAGTGGCATGACTATTCATTTTAATTGAAGTAAATCTGAACTCTTGTATGTCAAATTGTCCTCCATACACGACCCCAGTCAGTCATAACAACTCAGCATAGTCAGTGAAGTGCTTCCTGCTGGAACAGATTTGGGCTCCCGTCCCTCCTCAACCTCTCCACAGTACTGTCATGGAAAAAGTACACCGGCCTGAGGCATCCTGCTGGCTCAGCAGGGGAATGAGCATACAGTGCATTTGTGACGTCATGAGTTTGAATCCCACTCATGACTTTTGACTCTCTGCATCGTGGAATAAAAATTAAATGCAATAAAAGCAACGATTGCAGTAACATTAATGCGAGGACGTATAGCCCACCTGTGTGCTTTTGTTTTGCCACTGCAGTGGTATGGTCAGTTATTGAGTAAAAAAATATTTTGTTATTGTGTTTTTACTGCAAGATGAATAGGAAAAAACAAGGTGGATAAATGTATATGAAAGTAACCTAACTATAAAATTCAAACACATGAACACTGTTAACCAGTTATGGATATTTATTTTTGCACTGTCTCTTCAATGCTGGCTTTTAGCTTGTACTCGCCTGTGAGCCTTTTCGCTGTGATAATTTCTGCTCAGATGGGGAGGGCTGTGGGTTAGGCAAGGCAAGGAGTCTGCAATATATTTATCCACAGCACCTTAACACTGAGGGGGGATTAAAAATGAAATGAGAAACATTCCTTCCTTGATGCGCCAAGGTCTTAAAAGAGACAGAATGGGGTGAAAAACATCTTGTATCACAGAGATGTTCATCTGTTTGCAGATGAGCCATGTGTGCTTTTTTTTGTGTGTGAGACTGACTCAAATTTACATTTTATTGTTTTGAATTACACGCTGTTGGCCCATTGAACCTAATGTGGTTTCTCCGCCACCGTATCTGTAATGGTTATAGCTGTTAGCTTGTAAATAAGCTTTAATACAGTGAGCCAGTGTGAAGTACAAGTCTCTCTCTCTGTGTGTGTGTGTGTATGTGTGTCCACATGCTCTCAGTGGTCTCTTATAAATATTCCCATGGCTGGGTAGAGAGTGTCATTATGTGTTAGCTGCAAGTAGCATAAGATTAAAGCACCAACTAAATGCCCATATCATTACCCTATTAGCATATGACATATATGTGTATAGGTGCCTGCTTAATTAGCGTTGATTGATTGGAATCAATGACTGTAAAAAAAAAAGAAAAAAAAAGAAAAGGGGGCTAAGAGGGGGCAGGGTTTGTGGGTTGGTAAGTAGGGTGTCTTGTGAAAGTATCCAGAATTAAACTGAAGATAGTCCTCTTATTTCTGATTTGATTTGGCTTAGCTGTTAAACATGCAGACAATCTAGTTGGCTTTGATACTCTACTAAAATCTATCCTGCCTGCTCCCCCACCCCCCTCAAAAAAAAATAGTAGCCTAATTTTGTCATGGATATTACACAGACACATGCATGAATCAGTGCTGGTTGTCATAATTATGTTAACATAGGGGATATTAAATGAGACAGGCCTATTTCCAAAGGTGAGACTGTAGAATCAACTCGGCGCTCAACAAACCTCGGTGTCAATCATGCAAGCGATTCATATTCAACTAAAGTCAAGCGCATCTGCCTGGATGCATTATTTATGTCGGAAATAAGCAGCTTAACCGAAACATGCTAGCAGCTATTAGCAAGAGACACACACCTAGCTCGCTCCCTGTCTCTCTTTGGAGGCCATGTTTGAAGTCTAAATAACACAAGTTTGATTGGGCCCATGGAAGCTAAAGCAATCCCACTGAAGTCTGCTGTTTTATAGAGCTGGAACAAAGGTACGTGTGTGTTTGTAGTTGTCATTAGGCTGTGTATTTCTCTCTCTTTCCCTCTCTCTCCCTTTCTCCCGCTCTCTCTGCGGGCCAAATAACAGCGGAGGTTAGCATTCCAGAGTTACGGCTCTATCCTCCTGTCATGAGCGCGAGGCTCTGTTTTAGATCAGCCGTCCCCGCCGCGCCTGATGGACAGCTCTGAGGATGAATGTAACATGAATAAAAACAGCACTGTTGACTGTACAAAGGCTTTTGTTGATGAACCGGAGCTTGCGCGGAGGGGAAGGGAGGGAGAGAGGGGGTTTCGGGGTTGTGAGAGGGTTGAGCGTTGCCGGGTATGGTGGGGTAAGTGAGTGTCCTCCTCCTCCTCACTGTTCATATTCAGTCTCCACCTTTCAAATATATCTCATTTATAATGGATAGATCCGGATCTCTGTTTTGCATCTTCAACTGACAGTTTTAGTGTTTTCCCTTTTTTCCCCTCCTTCTTTTCCTTCACTTTTTTCATCCCGCCTCCCCCTCTGGCTGATGTCCTGGTTACTGTGCTGTGGGAGAGTATGGCTGTTTGTAATGCAGAGGAATTTGTCTCTGTCTCAGAGCAAAGGCCTGTGATCTACGGCCTAGTTCTGTACTAGTGCAGGACATCAGAAACCTTCGAGTTTATTACAGGTAAAAATATCACAAAGGGCTTTTGCTCCATTTGTCTGGCATCACTGTCATGCTATAGTATTTGCAGGTTGTGAGTTACAGGTAGACGGTGATGGTGAATCATTTCCTTTTGAAGTGGGACAGGAAAAAATGTCCTAGACCTGCGCACACATAAACACCTGCACTTACACTCAACCTCATACTCAACCTCATAAACCCACATACAACAAAGCTGCATCAGGTGGTCCCCACAGGTTACCCATCATCAAGCCTAAATGCAGCCCTCTATCATGGGCAGGCCTCCATTTATGTCTGCACACACACACACACACACACACACACGCACTGTAACCCTGGCAGCCCTAGCACAGGCTGCTTTTTACCCCTGCTTATTTAGATGCACTCGAGGACACAATGGGGGTGCATTAGCAGCGCCCGGCCTCACAGCAGCTGTAATTTCATTGTGGTTACCACATGCATCCTACTTGACTCTCAATTCACTCTCTGGAATGAGGGCCAAATAATGGGATTTACCCTATCTGACGAGAGCCTCCCACCCTTCCCTTTTTTTGAGTGTGTGTGTGTGAATGTGTCTCATACATGCAACTAACTACAAGTGTAGTTACTGGTTTGTGTGTGCATGCATGTATACAGTACAGTACATGCATATTTGTGATTGTGTTTTACCATATTTCCTTTTATCACTGCCAGTTCAACTATCACTCAGGGCTAAATGCGCTGCTACTCCACCACTGTGGGTTAAAGGGATGAGCTTGTTCTAAATGGACTATAGAGTAAATGGCTTTATAGGGCAAAAGGTTTGGTTGAACATGAGAGTCATGTCATTTTAGTCTGCTACAGATCCAGTTTTTGAATAGAAAATGCTTGTATAGCATGTGTTAAAAAGCTGAGATGCATATATCATCTATAAAGTTACTTTTGTGGGTAAAGGACTTCAGAAAACTAATACATATTAATATTCAAGAAGCTTTACTGTTATGCCAGCAGTTGTTTTGTTACTACTGGACCGTGTCTGAATACTGGGAATGTCATTGTGGAATGAAACTTATTTGGATACATGTCCAATTTAGGATTTACATATGAAACTAAGCTACATGATCCGTTGAAGTAATCAGACGTCACTCAAAATGTTTTTTAATACAGAATTTCTAAAGAGGAACTGGAAATGTTCTTCTAACTGCATATAATGAGCACATGTTAAGTATTAAAAGAGTCTGTGTCCATCTTTTGTTCCTGATAGTATTTACTTATGCAGAATTGCTGCAGTGTAAAGAAGATGTTGAATATAGGCTGCTACTGAGTAGCATACTGAGACTGGAGTGTTAGTTGCTGTATGTCTAATAAAACGCTCTGCTGTAGCTTTAACCCTTATTTCTTAGTAATTTGAATGGAAAATAAAAAAAAAGAAGTAAAAGGCTTAAAAACTTTTAATTTGTATTCATGAGATAAGAATTGTGAGCCACGAGAAGGAAGCAAACAGCTCCCACATCACAATACAGCACACATCACTTTTATCATACACTCAAATGTTCACACACACACACACACACACACACACACACGCTTGCACAGACACACACGCATGCACACACACACGTGCAAACAGTACAAGAAACAAAAATTAATCAGGATGAACAAAGCTTGTCTGAACGTGCAGTTGCACATTAGCGTTCACACACACACACACAGAGGAATCATTAATTTATTCAGGTTAGTGGTGTGCTTTAATTATTACAACCAGCCTTTCTCTCTCCCCCCCCAATAATAGCCAGCACGTCTGTAGCTGTAGCTGTCAAAAACAAGCTGAAACAATTTCATCTGTGAGCAGAGAAACAAACACCGTCTCCTCTCTCTCCTCCTCTGTAGTGTCAAGGCCTTTAATCAGGCCCTGGTGTATTTTCTGTTTGTTTATTATGTGATAGTGAGAACATAGCCTCTAAATGTGTTATGTTGTTGCACAGCTTCACTGAGCATTTCCCAGCGAAGGGAAATTGATAGGGAGTTTCATAATTAAGCAAATTAATGAGTTTATTCAGTGAGCAACTAAACACTTAGTGCGATGCCAGGTCCTATCTCCACAGAGACATGAAAAGTCTTACTTTGTTGCCTGGGTTGTTTGTGCCGTGGGTTTGTGAGTGCACATGTGTATGTGTTGCTGTATGGGAGTCTGTCTGAGTTAGTGTCCCTTTGTTTTTTTCGTTCATTTATACAGTCCTTTGCATTAGCCAGCAGCGCAGAAAAGCATTGTGCTGTTTTTGAGACGATTTTAAAGTTATGCAAATAGAGTTAGAAACTACACTACAAAGACAAAACATTTTTTAACATCAAATGTTCTGCAGTAGATGCTCAGAAATTCACAGTAAATTCTCTTTTTTTTTTTCTCTCTCACTCATTTATTCATCATCAGTGGCCCCAGGAATAATGCATCCCTTGTTTCTGATATGTAGCTGCGTCATAATGGCCCCCTGTGACAGCAGGCTATTAATGAGCGGCCATTTTGTGCCTTTGACTGCAGTTGCACTAGGCTTCATTAATTTCTACAGGGCTGAGAGGTGAGGAGAGAGGGGAGTCATTGTGGAGGCCACTGTCCCCAGAGACACAACACAATTGACTGCCTGAATGCTTTATCATCGCTTCTTTATTTTAATGCTTTTTTTTTTCTTGTGGACCGCCAAACCTTGTCTACATTCACGTATTGTTCTTGTGTTTCCCTCAGGAACCGTGTGCTTCAGGTCTATGTGTGTCCGTGTAGGGTATATGCCCAGAGTGACCACCCTCTCCCTGTCTATTGGGTGTGTAATTACTTCAGAATAGGAAACAGAGAGAGACAGGCGCACAATGATAGATGATGACCCCCCCCCCTCTCGTTCGGTAACGATGGCCCTTGCACGCGGCATGCAGGGCCACCCTAGGGCCAGAGGAGGAAATGAGTGGCTTTTTAGAGGACACAGACGCCATTAGGTCAACACAAGTGTCCCGCCTGCTGTTTATCCCTCAGCCTCTCACTTGTTTTTCCCCCTTTCTCCTTCTGCCTGTGTTTGGCAGTGGCGACAAAAACAGGTGTCAACGTGTAGAGGAATCATATCACGCTCCTGCTGAGTGTGACTTTGTTGTGTGAGCATGAACCTGTGTGTGTCTTTGTGTGAGGGCATGTATGAGGAAATATGCAGTGTGATCCACAAGTAGAGAACCTGAAAATTAGAAATTCTGTTCTTTCATTCATTCTTTGTGTAATCAAATCTAAATAATTTTTTAATGTACTAGAACTTAGAATAAAACTGTAATATTCTACCTGTTCAGTATGCATTCTGTAACACTTTTGGGTTCACTTCGAGACAATAATATGTATGTCACTTGCCTGCAGGTGTTTCACTGTATGAACAGTGTTTCTTCCCTTCCTGCCCTGGTGCAGCTGGAGAGTTTTGACTGTGAAGCAGCTGCAGTGAACTGCAAATGTTTGCATTAGCCTTGAATATCAAATGTTGATTCAAATCTCTTTTCATACATTTTCTTTTTTTTGTGGAAGGATCAGCTTTAAACATTGCACACAAGGACTTCATCAGCTCTGACAAAGTGCTGACATCGTAGCCCTTTGTGATGTGTTTACCGTGGAAAGTCAAATCGCGAAAATTACGATACAGCCCTGAGGTGAGTTCATATGTATATGCGGCGGTAGCCACCGACGGTGTGATGGCAGAAAGAGATGTTCCAGTCTGTTTCTCTTCCTCTTCATCTGTCTTTGTTCACCTCCCCTCCCCTTTTTCCCCCTACTCATCGCTGATATATCTCTCTTCACTTCTAACCACCCCTCCCCTCACCTCTGTCCTCCCATCCTCGCTCCCTCCCACCAGCACAGACAATAAATATCATGTCACGAGGATGGCAATGCTCCTTCATGGAACACTGCATGTTTATTAGAGGCAGGAGAAGTTTAAGAGAAATGCTAACAGTGTTCATTAATGGGCCGCATCCGCGTTTGATGAGGCATGGCACATCCTAGCCACCGGCCAAACGGGAGAACAGGCGGGGTTTTAAAGGGGGGATGGGGATGGGACGACGGGCATAACGGCCACCGGTAAACGGCTGGTAATTGTGTCCAAATTGTACGACGAGAAGGCCTCTCAAGGACTGACAGTGACGGAGCAATTATGGCAAGCCAAGCGAGCTGTGTCAAATTAGCCCTCTCCTCCCCTTCCTCCTTAATCCAAAGCCCAACCCTTTCTGCCACCCGCTGACGGGGGAGTCATATTTCTTTTGCCCTACATAGCAACGTGGAGTGATAAACCCATGATTGTGAATGATAGGCAAGACTAGCCACGGCAGCTTGATGATTCAAATTGTCAATAGCTCTGTACCTGAACGACAGGTCACGTGGGGGTCTGAGCGGGTATAGAGATGTTTAAGATCTAGTTGGAGGGAGGAAGTTTAGAAGCGGGGGGTGTGGGTGGCAGGTGGGTGTGTCTCATGTGTTCATCGACCCAACTGAGGGAGTCTTTACCGGGGAAGGTCATCAGTCAGCGTTGGCTGTCAGGGTTGGATCACACACAGCGGAGTGCGCCTGACTTTGGTAATTACATCTGACTGCAGAGTGGGGATGTCTTCTTTTGTGGGCCCACAATGACTGCATAATTTATAATTAACTGCAATCAGTTCAGTCACAAGGATGTTCATCAGGGCTTTTTGTTTTAGGTTGGGGAGGTTAGCAGTTTAGAACTGGATCATCATTCAATTTGTCTCAAAGTTACATGCTTCGGTTTGTAGACTTTTATGCCATTTCGTCAGCAAATCTTTTCACTTTTCTGCTCAAATCCTTAGAGCTTTTTTTTTTCAGTCAGTCATTTTTATGTTCCTCCGCACAACATGCATTCTGGAATGACCTGAGTATATGTATCACTAAGTCTTATGATGTATTCTTTATGACCCCCTCTACCATTGTTTATGCAAACCAGGGACGGAGGAGAAAGAACAACGTATTGGCTGCATGTGCAAACTTTAGCTGGAACAAATGGGTTTTATGAAGATCACAGTAGAGAGGATCAATAGGACTGATGATTCAAGGTGTCAATCCATACATGCAAACACATTCTAATTGATTTTCTCCTATTGATTTCACTTGTGAACATCTGTGGCTCTGGTTAAGATGGGGACATGTATTTGTATTTGATGATAGAATTCAGACAGTGATTAGTCTTACAGCGTGTCAAAATTAGCGTTGCTTACTTTGATTTATGATTATAATGCATATTAAATAAACCTCAGACAACTGTGTGCAGGCTTTGAATTATCATGAAAGTAGTATAATTTATGCGCTGTAATGTGATAATCATCTTATGAATTATGTAAACAATTATGCTCATAAATCACATTTCTTGAAACATCTGAAAGTAGTTATTTGAATGCCATTTTTTATACTTCGCTTTAAATTTGAGTGTTAAATTGTCATAGGTAAAGTCTAAGCTTTACATTGTAGCATTATACAGGTAAGGAGTAAAGTCCAGTTTTGGTGTGTGTGCGTGTGTGTGTGTGTGTGTGTGTGTGTGTGTGCATGTGCACAGGTGCGTACATGTGCCTGCCCGCCAGTGTCTAAGTTTGAGTCCAAGTATATCAATCTTCCTACTGCCATTAATGTCACTTTCAGCTCATCATTCTCAAATTATATTTAATAATAGATAGCTTTTGGGCATAAATGTTAATGCAGAATTGCATAGAATTTTATGTTCTGAAAATGACATGCCTTAGTTAACCTCTCAATATTTAGAGAGCTACTCCACTTCCATGCAGATGCCAAAAAAAATCCTAATAAGTGAATGCAGGCTCATAACTTTCTCTGCAAACTTTCCTCTTAGTCTAAACCAAACATTCCCTTTCGTTCCGCCCTGAGCTCCGACTGGCTCTGCTTGAATAGTAAACAGCTGGTTTGATTATTGATTTTACCCCTAAAAGCAATTTTAGATAATGTGGCTTAGATAACATGTCAGCACTGATTCCCAGTCAACTTTATGATACATGCCATTTCCTAAAAAGCAAAAGTCAACGGTAGGTTTTCCACGTCAAAGCTTATTATGTGGTTATAGGTGACATGTTCATTTGATATGACATTCACTAGATGAAAGGTTTTGGAAGTCCATTTTTTAAGGAGTTCAGTTATCTCGACTTTTCTTAATTACAGTTGCATACCTCTTAAAAAAGCTGTAAATTCCCAATATATTGATTCTTTTACACCTTATCGCCTTAGTCTTTTAAAACTATTTCTCTCCCCAGCTGTCTTATACTGTATGTGATTAGGTGGATTAGACCATTGGGACCTCATTGGGCCATGTATTGATTAACTATTAACCCACTAACACCAAATAATCAATTTTAAATGTTTCCAGATTTGACGGCGGCGGCGGTCTGTGTTTGATTCGAGGTTGCCTCAGGACATAAACTTTGATTTCTCTGTTTTTCGGCGCGAAAACTCGGGGGGAGGTGGGAAGCATCTCTGCAGTCCCATTACATATTAACAGCATCTCCAGTTATGTTCTTAAAACATGATGAGTACACTGAAGCTGAGTTGCCTGCAAGATTAATTATTGACACTGTCCTTTGCACAACCCGATCTTAAAAGTGTGTTCACTGTTCCATTTTTTAAAATGTCCTCTTATATAAAAAATATGTTTCTTCTGTTACTTTGGAAAGCATTTTTTTTCTTGTCAACATGTTGGAACACTTTGGCTTGGATGCATGTGGTATGGATTGGGAATTGAAACCACAGAAAGCTATGGATGGAAGTCATCATCATTGAGATTCACTTAGGCGCTTCAACATCCACACTGTACCCTCGCTTTGCCTCTGATCAGTGCCTTTAGAGTGTGTGCAACAAATCTGGAAAAGAGATTAGGGCCCAGTTTGTAATGTAGGAGAGATTTGACTGGTGGAATCAAGTCCATTCCAGCTGAGCCATTGGGGCTAAGGCTGCGATCGTCATGTGTTGCTGCATGTTGTTAGCATATAACAGAGGCTTTTCTCAGCTTGTCTCGTTCCCCTCCTGTCCCTCTCAGCCCCTAGTGGTATCATTTTGTTTATTAGCAGGATTCTTGGGCCCTGTTGTTTATTCATAAGCCATTGTTTTCAAGCATGAACTGCTCTATTTTGAGGGGTTCCATATTTGTCAGCTGAGTGTCAGTGGATGGCACCCGCACGCCTCCCAGCACCTCCAGAGACTCCCATTCTGACAAGGACATTTTTTTTCCCCTCCCCCATCCCCACTGTAATGAAAACTAAATACACACATCTTCCCTTGCTGTCTGTCTCTTATCCAACTCTCTCTTTCTCTTCTCTTTACTCTCTCTCCTTTTTTTTATCCTTCCCTCTCTGCTTTCCTGACACCTTGGCCAATGGGAGTTGTTTCTGTGCCCGGCGGTTGTCAGGAGAGACAGCCAATAAGCAATCAAAGTGCCGGCCAGTGGCTGAGACAAAGGAGCACTCTGCCTTTTTCTGAGGTGCTGCAGCGGGCGGTACAGAGGGGGCTTGCATGTATAATTAAGTGAGAGAGGAAGCCGGGGCCACTTAATCTTCCCCCTAATGGTGATCCTAGCTCCATCACCGGGGCCCCTCTGGGGGGGCCGTACCCCAAAGACCCACTCTCCGGGTCACTGCTGTCCCCCAATTGTCATTGGCAAATCTTTTTTATCGGCCGGAAGAGCTGTTTTCCTGGACCGCTGGCATTGATCCATTCATCATGGCTTTGTTCCTTTAAGAACTCTGAGGGCACACCAAGGGTCTGCCGAATGAGCTATTTATCATCCGGCAGAGAAAAATAGAGAAAGAAGTGAAGAGATGCATATTTTACACAGAGTTTTTCTCAAAGCTCACAATAGCCTGACATATTTTCAGGTCTGGCTTGTATTGTTACAAGGGCCCCTGTCACCTGTGTGATTTATACAGACACTAATTATGTTGGACTGCAAAGAAACTTTACCTGTTTGATTATTGATTCTAATAAATTAACTTGCATCGTAAGCGTCACTTCCTTATGACGATATATAAAACACATCTTAGGTTTATGCATTGTTATGACATGTGTAGGACTACTGTCTGTGGGTCTGCGCATCATTATATTGATTTACCTTTGGCAAAAACAGTAGGCTTATTTACTTTCTTGCTGGGATTTATTAGAGAAGATTGATCTCATGTATGTACGCTTAATATGTAGCCAACAGCTAATTAGCTTAGCATAGCGTAAAGACTGGAAGCAGGGGCTCCAAAGGTAACAACAAAAACTGAAACCCGACAAGTTGTGGTTTTATGGTGGAGGTTATCTACTGGACTATTTGTTGGCTCGGCCAGTGAGTGATATAATCTGTTAATTAGTGTGCTTTAGAGGTGCTTACAGGCTAGCAGTTTCCCCTTGCTTCAATCTTGCTAAGCTAACCACCCCCCCGGTTTCCATCTTTTCATCAAATTCTTGGCAAGTAAGCAAGAAAGCAAATAAGCGTATTTCCCTAAATGTTGAACTATTCCCTAAAGTGTTAGTGGCATCTAATTGTGAACTTGCAGATTACAACCAACTGTACACCGCTGGCATCTGTATTTGACGACATTGGAATGATAGCGGGCTGTGAAGTGTGTAGGAGGAACTATGGTGGCCATGAAACTCTCAAAAAACGTGGAAGGCCCTATCTACAGCCAGTGTTTGGTTTGTCCGTTCTGGTTACCGTAGAAACATGGTGGTTCAACATGGCGGACTCCATGGAAGGGGACTTGCGACATCTGAAAATAAAAGTGGCTCATTCTAAGGGAACACAGACACAATAATTCCCATACTCAGGTGATTATTTACTAAGGAAAACATACCTATCCATATTATAATCCACACACTGGACCTCATGTTATATGTTAGCATTTTTTGTGTATGTATTAAACTTCCATATATATATATATATATTCATGTGAAGTGAAGCTAGCAGTGGAACATTATGCTAGCTAGTGCTTGTGTAGCGTAGTGTTGTGAGATAATTGCTTCCTCCAGCTAGTTTATTTACTGAAAAGTTATTTTCGTGCATGGACTTCCAATTGTATGGGACACACAGAGCAAAAACAGGCACAGATGTCCTTCCCCCAGACAAAACAACCCCAGGTTTAATTCTCCTGTTTCCTATTGACACGGCTAAAGGCAGCATAATGGGCCTATTACAGGCTACCTGCATCATGCCTAATTCATCAGGGTGGTTTCGCTGTGTTCCTTATTCAGCAGCCTCCTCATCCTTGTGATTCAAAGCAGCAGCAGCCAACAGGGGAGAAACCCCCTACTCAAGTCCCGTAAGTCTGGGCTGGCACTTCCATCCACTAGTGACCCTTCACTTCCTCAGGACGGGGGTGAGGATCTGGGGACGAGGACAGGAGAGCAGAGGAGAGGAGTGGAGAGGACCTGTGTGACTCAGTCCAAATGGAGCGTCTTGTGGTTATCCCTCTAATACAGACTATTATGTGGTCCCTCCACTGACACTAATGGGATGTTACAACGATTTAAAATGATTTAATGGCTCCCAGGTTGGGGCCCCTAATGGCCCTCTTTATACGCCAATGCGTATTATGAATGGCAATGACAGTGTTGTGAAGTGCCTCTGTTTCTTTCGCTTTCTTTTCTCTCTTTTTTTTTTTTAAGCTGCTGCTCAGGCAGTGTGACAGGTGTCGTTTTGTGTGGTGATAGGACCGCAGACACTGCAGTGAGTCAGTGGATGGTTGATGGAGTCCTTATAGGCACCCATAGTGTAGGAGGAATGTTCATTAAATGTCTTATCGCATGCTGCTTCACTGATGTGCACCATCAGTGAATCATCATTGTTTGTATTGTGTGTTCATCCATTTTGTCTAAAATATCTGACACAGTGGCTAAAAGTGACTAGCAGCAAAATTATTTGAAAATGCTACCTATTGTAGAGTGCATTACATAACAACTAACTATTAGACAGTTTTAGAGTCAAGCACTGAACAAGGTAAGCAGTTTTCAACCATGACTGTCAGTGAACAAGCACCTGTCTGGAATGCATTGATTTTTGTATCTATCAATTTTGACATAAGCCAACCTTCCTTGAGTATATGCCAAATGTAAAAATAGATGTAAATAATAAACAGGTAAAAGTCCTGCATTCTAAACCTAACTTAAGTCAAAGTGCAAAAGTATGAGCAACAAAATGTACTTAAAGTATCAGAACTAAAAGTACACAATTTATATACTTTAGGGTAGTTAAATCAGCGACAATCAGTGTATTATATAGGTTGATTGTGTTAAATTTTAAAAACTTATAACTATAAGTAGTAACTAAAGTAGTAAATAGTAACTATACTGCTAGACAAATGTGATGTGAAAGAGATCAATATTCTGTATGCTTAAAATGCTTAATTTGTATTGTGGAATTCTTTTAAGCTAAAAATGTATTAGAAAATAGGAAAAAACTGTGTGACGTTTTTTGCTCCACTGCCTAATAAACTGCCTTCATTAAAGAAATTAAAAATATCAGTGATTCCGCTGATACCCAGTCCTATCCAGCAATCAGTGTAGCACAATAAGCAAAGAACTTAAGAGGAGACGTAATTGATGACTTTAATTTTGAAGTCCTCACCTCTCTTCTCTCCTCTCCCATTCTCCCATCATGTCTGCTTCCAAGTCCTCATGGACAACTCACAATGTGGATTAAACATATTGATCACCTACACCGAGCCGGGTGGAGAGGTTAAGCAAATTGCTCATCCTGTGCCACTCTATAACGAGCCTCCTTCCACACAGAAATTCCCTCCCAAACCGCGTGCTTCCTGCAGACATTTGTATTAAACGCTCATAAGTGAAGTCAAAAAGGGACAGAAAGAGACCACTGTGGCCTTCTAAAAACCCACTATTTCCCCACAGTATGATGTCTCTAGATGGCCGGGATAGCCTGTGATCCCTGGCTTTATTCTCTGAAATCCTGGGACATTTCAACCAAGCTGTCCAGCAGACTGTCTTTACATTGTTCAAGGCACAGAGAGAGAGAATAAGAGGTTTGCTTATATATATGCATGTGAGGGTGTGTGTGCACATTCGCGTGCACGTGTGTTTGGGAGTGGGAGGGCTTGTGCGCTTGTGTGTGTCGGCGTGTGTGAGACAGAAAGAGAGCCCAGAGGATTGACAGCTCTAGCAGTCATTACACGCTGGATTGAATGCTAGATTAGTCCAAAGTGGCTCAGGGTCAAGCGGCTGCCTGCTCCCTTTTGGCACTCAATGACTTTAATACCCGCTACTGTATTAGTCAATTACTTCAAAGGCTAGGCTGCCCTCTCGTTACCTCTCCCACAGTCCATACCTTCTGAGGCATCGACTTTTTATTGTATCTATTATTGATTTGTCTTTATTTACACAGGTATATATCTCAGAAAGATTGGGGAAAAAAACCTAGAAATGTTTTTTTAGTGCTTAAATTTATGAAATACTGTATATAAATTGTGACCATAAAAAATATTCATGCTTTATTCCAATCACTAAATGTGTTATG
>NW_023339652.1:11111015-11122441 GCF_004916995.1 Morone saxatilis | reverse complement strand
TAACACCGTATTCTTTATTCAGATAATTGAAATACAGACTCAAAAAGGCACACATTTCACTAAACAGGAAAAAACTCCTGAAGCTTCTAAAGTTTTTCAGACTTTGTCGTTTTTTGTCTTCTGACCATCAAAACATCACGCGTGCGCTCTGTCATGAGATCAAGCTCCTCTGCTCTTCACGTCTCTACTATTCTCTCTGTCTATCACAGCTGCACTCCTCCCATTAGCTCTGATGTTAAATTGCTCTTGTGTGATTGTGTCATCGGGCTCTCCCTTCCCTTTCTCTTGGGTGACTGATATGACCTTTAGGTACACCGGCTGACAATTACTGTCACCGAGAAATTGAATTATTAGCTTTCTCTGCCAACAGAGCCGCGGGTAGGTGGTTGGTAGTTGAGAGTAAAATGCTGTAATTACTTAGCTAAATTGCCATATTATATTTTTCGCCACTTCTTTTCCTCTCTCATTCTTCCTCGTGAGTGATATAAAAGCAGGGTAAAGAAGAAAAGGAAAGGTGTTGAGCTGTAATGCTTATGAAAGGATGATTTTGAATGCCTCCCGTAACCTTTTCAGGTTGTTGATTATCAATAGGAACAATTTAGAGATGTCTAGGGAGGGGCCGGAGGGAAAGGTCAGACGCTGCCCTTGCTTTTGGTCTCTTTGGCTGCCGGTCAGTCTGACTTTCTGTCTTTTTATGTCTCTCTATGTATCCCTCTCTCTACCAAACGGAGAACAATTGATTTGACCCTAATAGTGTTTCTCTTCTGCGGCCCTCCTCTTTATCACACACAACACTTGCACATACACACACTGGATTGGCGAGGCTGAACATAATTATTTTCCTTCCTCTACTCCATTTCTGAAGCGAGCAAGTGGTTTTCTTTGCTTAGCAGCTTGTATCGCGGGCTTGTCAGATGCTGCAGTTTGATTACAGTATCTAGCTATTTAGCAAAAGCCTAAACTGTGCTGTCGTTAATTAACCAGCATTTGAGGGGGATAGATGACTGCGAGGGCCTTTCAGAGGTCACATGGCTTCCTCAGAAAGCCAGGGGAAGAGGATGTGAGGTCTAAAATGCAGGGGGGAAAAAGAGCGAGATATATATGACAGGAGGAGAGGAGAAGTCTCTGGGCCCTTTGTTTTCTCCTACCTTTCAGACATGCACTGAGCCCCCTGGCATTGTTATCCCTGCCTTCACATCTGTATTAACCTTTTCATCTCTTCCTTAAATACACAGATGCATGCACAGATGCAAGAACAAACATTCAGTAGGCATACACATAGTAAACACTCATTAAAATAACTTTGGGTACACACCGGGCACTTTGTACTATTTGCGTCATCTTAAATGTCAAAAGGTGTTCTCATTAGACCATTTGTAATTAATGTCTATTGTATTTTTGTGTGTGTGTTTTTGTATAATAAATGCACATCACGATTACTTATTGTAAATGAAGTCTGTAGGCAAACTGTGGAGGTAAAGTAGAGTCCTCCTAAAGGTTTTTAATTTGTCCAACACTTGAATTGTTCTATTAATGTTTAGTCCAGGTGAGGAAAAGAAAAATGCCATTGCTGTCACATATTCTTCTATTTGTGGGCACAGTGTTATGTCAAAGAAATAATTAGATTTTAGCAATTTACATAGCTTCATTTATGCGGTTGTGGACATAAAAAGCTGTTGTGAACTGAACTGCTATATTAAAAGAACAGATACAGTACACCTAAAGGGTCTGAGCACTGAACAGTCAGGGAGAGGGTGATTAAACATTGACCTTTCACCAAAACCTTTAGATACTTGTGTAAAGTCTAACACACACAAAACCGCTATAGGAAGCTTTTTCAGATGTGAACGAAAGCAACAGAAATTATATTATATTTGCATTTGAGTAGTAGTGTCTTGAAGGGGAACACCGATTTTACACATCAAAGTCTGTTTACAGGTCTTGGGAGTACTGATGCATATGTGAATAAAGTTGTATAAAGTCTTTTGTGGCTCCAGAGGGAGTTGTGCCGAATCTGATCACCGGACTTCACTTGAGGCAGCATTGGTTGGGGCTGAAGACTACAGAATTACATAAAAAATAAAAAATTCTCGGGGTGTTGAGTTCGAAGAAAGTGAGCTTAACAGACCTGCTTGTCTAGCAGCTAGAGGCCACATGAGTCACTATTAACATAACAATCAGGGACAGTGAGTGAAGAGAGTTGAAGAACGTTAAAAAAAAGGTTACCGCTTATTATAGAACTCATCAGAATTAGGTCTCACTTAACGTTTCTTCTTTTCTAGCCTTAGAAATGACATGATGTCACTGAGCCACTGAGTGCAAGATGGCCTCTGGCTTGTAGTCTTCTGGAAACCCAAATATGGCAATACGGTGAGAGACATTTATAGTTATTGAAAGTATTTTTGACATAGTATCGAAGTTAGTTAGTTAGTTCTGCCAAAAGCAAAAAAAAAAAATGGACAAGAATAGCACATATGGGTTAGATTGCAGGATGAAGCATGACATTTGTCACAGCTGTCGATCAAGTTTTGGAAAAATTAATCCTAAACAGTGCCTTGAACTGTACGAGTGTGAGGGAGCACAAGCTCAACTTGTGTGAATTTTGTTAAGAGCAGCATCCCACCAGTTATCCTTCAGGCTCAACCCCAGTTCAGGCTCCCAGGCAGCCTTGCCGTTGGTAGCTGGTGAACTGTGATAGGACAGAAGTTTGTTATAAACCCTCAAAATTAGTGACTTTTGAAGGGGGTCGGAACTGAGAAAATCATCCCCCAGTTGAATTGGAGGTGAGAAGGGAAAAGTTGGAAACAAAGATTTAATGCAGTGTGTAAATTGAAAATATCAAAAGAGATGAGAGAGGGTGGGTGATGAAATTGCCTTGATAGATCTGCAAAGTAAAAAGAAAGACACCATCCTTATGCATGTCTTAAAAACATTTCAGGCCTTTATCATGTGATACAGAATATGTGGAAAAGTGTATTTGTAGAACCAGGTAGAGCTATCAGGGAACATTGGCAGGGACAATCCACCATTGAATTTGAATCACTGAAGTATAGATGTATGGATTCTGGGATATTTTTTTACACCATAAAAAGCAAGAAATAGCATGATCAATTATTTTAAACAAAATATTTCAGCAGGAATGGGGGAGACATTGGAACAGAAACAGGAATTTGGAGGTGTTTATTTGAACTCTTCTTCTTTTAATTCTTCAAATCAGCGACAGGGGTAAACTTACCCATCCTTGAAGGTCAGATTTTATTTTAGACACTAAAGGGGAGAAATTGGCAAGAAAAAAAGGTGGTCAGTGTTCTGGTCACATTAATCCCCAAGTGCAAAAGTCAGAGGGGCTCAATTTAAAAGGGATATTAGACTGTTTCAGTTGTAATGCCGGAGCATTAATAGGGTACCATTCACTCTTATTTTACTTTATAACTTGAGAATAAGCCGAATCACTGAAGCATAGATAGAACTGCTGATATAAAATGGTTTGGTTCTGACACATACAACAGTAAATCATCAGCATAAAGTGATTGCTTAATTTCTATGCCCAATCATGTTATCCCAGTAAAAATGGGAGAGGATAGACTGACAGGGGCTATATTGCTAGTTCAAACAATAGGGTGGATAAGGGACATCCCTCTCGGGTGCCACAGGAAAAAGTGAATTAACAGGATTGAATGCCATTGGTGGAGATACTAGCTTGTGGAGATGTATAAAGAAGGTGTATCCACAAAATAAATACATTTCTGAGCCCAGATTTACTTAGTAGAGTAAGCAGGTGGTCCCATTCAACTCTTGAAGTAGTGGTCTCGGTGTCGTCTGAGACCACTACTTTTTTTATGGTATGTGTGGTTTTAGAGTAGATCATATTTAAGAGGGTACAGATATAGAACAGCTTGTTCCCCTTTGTAAATCCAGTTTGTTCATCTGAAACAATAGTTGGAAGAATATTTTCCAAGTGGTGGTCCAAAGCCTTAGCAAGGATCTTAGCATCCACATTTATTAAGGAGAGAGGTCTGTAAGAGCTGTAGAGATTTGGGTCTTTGTCTTTTTTAGAAGCAGAATTATGGAAGCTTGTCTTAAAGTAGGAAGGAGAGAGCCATGCTGCAGAGATTTCTTATATACAGAATGCAATAGTGGGGCCATTTTAGCCTGAAATCTTTATACAATTTAACTGGAAATCAGCTTTATTATTTTGGATGCTTTCCATAGCAAAAATTATTTCCTCTATAGTTAATGCTGAACTGAAATTTTCAGCAGCATCTGAGTTTATCAAATTGCTCTTTGGAAGAATTGTCGGATGGAAATTCAGACTTTATAAAAAGAGCAAAAGACAAGTGGTAGATGGGTCCATGCGTAATGTGCATCTAAGGAATCATATATGAAGCTGGCTTGCCTTATTGCCATGCTCGTAGTATATGGAGTGCGAGTTGTTGATCCAATGTACTAATGTTCATACAGAGCTCTTGCAGTTTGGCTTCACTGGTTTCATTCAAATGTGCAAAGTAAGAGATAATTTGACCCTACTTTTAGTGATTTGCACAACAGTGAGTGGTACTGTCTCATTTTTCTTCAATAAAGTTATCAATTGAATCTGCACTTAATTTATTGAAGTTATCGTTTGACAAAGGCAAAGTATCTAACCTCCATAATGCTGAGTACCAGGGTTGTAAGGAAAACATCCAATTGGGAGAGATAAAAATAGGATGGTATTTAAAGGTCAACACTTTGGAAATTAGTTTTGCATCAATTAAATAATAAGCAGTCTGAAAGAAAGACTGATTTACTCATTTTATGTAATATGTTTTATTTATTAAACCTACTACAAGGAGTTTTTAACTTGTTATGAAAGAGTCTCAATTTAATATTGATCACTCTATAAGACCTACATAATCAAACAAGACGCAAGAAGACTATATAGTTATTCTTAATGATGCCTAATCACCCCCGGGTCACAGGATTCAGTCGGATTCACTCTTTTTTTTTTGTTGATCTTTCTGTGGCACCCCAAAGCCTTTACAATTTACGTGATATTATGTCAGTGTTTCCTGGTCTGACATTGTGCAATTTCGAATGGTTATTGTGCATACAATCCTACAAATCCTCTTCTGAGTACTGAGTGGCTTTATGGCTTTGTGACTGAAAATGTTCACCAATTTATGAGGCAATTCCCTCTCATACTCTGTATATACTCATAGGAGAATACTGGATTAATATTGTCTGTTACTTTTTGTAACAAATTCTGAAAAGCAGCTAAAATTTTACAAGCCCTATCGATTTTTCTGTTGATTCACTAGATGGCATCTAAAATAAATGTGCTATGAATCGTGGCTCGTTACAAGCCAGTAAAGACTGAGTGAGAAGTGCAAAGTGAAACGAGGAAGCAGGCAGAAGATGAAAGACCAAGATGGTGTTTTATTCCATCAGCTATCATGTAGAGTTGAAAAAGGTAGGAGCGAAAATATGTGAGTAAAAAGTTGGAGGGAAAGACAGAATGAGAAATCTGAGTGAGAGAAGACCCTAAGAGAGAAAGACATTGTACATGAAAAGATGGAAAATAAGAGATGAAGAGGGCCGTTTGTATGATTTTTCTTCCTTAAGGTCGAGCCTGCTCAACCGTCGTAAAAAGGGGACAATTTGCACGCGCCATAAAGGACATTTATGCTCATTGCTGCGTCCCAGCAGAACCCCATTGCTCTTTGTTTTAATTGTCCATGAACAAGGCATTGTTCTGCAAGATCAGGGTCTGGAGAAAATGTTCTCAAACTCGTTCATTGTTACAAGGAACACATTATAGGGCCTTCATTATTTTCTCTCTGATATAAAGAATATGTTATTTGAATTTACATAATTCTCAGAGCAGCTCGAAAGCCACTTCTATAAATAGCTTTATTCAACTTGAGTGCAGATTCAAATGAAGGGAGAAGTCATAATCTCTTACAATGTTGTATCTTTGTCTCTCCCTCATAGCTCTCTTGTGTGTATTTCTACATACACTAAAACCTCACAATATCCACTCTTTGTGTATTTTGTATTGGGTTTGTTATGCAGGTCAAAATCACCCATTTCTTGATTAATGTGTGCGTAACAGCCAATGGGAAGATTCATTTGTTGTCCACTTGCCAGACCCATCTTGTAACAAAGATGACTTTCTGCCGACTTTGTGGGGCTCTAAATGAAGTTGTTGTGGCGGGGGGGGTTGTCCCACTTTCAAGCACTTCGCTTGTTTCTGAGATTGGCCTTGAGGTGCCGCGACACAGCTTCCCTCCAGCTCAAACACAGAGTCACACATCCACACACTGGCGAGCAAACACAGACGAAATCACACACAATCCCCCTCCTCTGACATGCACTTATCCTCAGTGCCGGTTTGCCCTGAAGTTTGGTTAAAAGTGTTTTATAAGCTGCTTCTGCTTGGCTAGCGTGGCTGTGCCTGAGGACATACAGTTGATCAATGTGCCATCACAGACAGAGGCAGGACTAACGGCAGCGCATGACTGACTCCGACCCGACTACTTGGGGTGTAATAATTCTATTTTGTGGGTTTTTGGAGTCCAGAGGTTAGGCACAATGCTTGAAGAACATCAGTGTTTTTGCCTGCTCGAGGAATTACATTTACAGGCAACTCCAGTTTCATTACACTTGATGTTGGCAAAGGAATCTGGAAAGGAAGGATGTGATATATTAGCAGTATGTTAATCCCAAAAGAACGATGAAATATATTAAAAATGAACCCTTGTTAAGTCTAATGTTGTTGGTGTGTGGCCCTGAGCACAGAACAGTTCCTCTGTTATTCAGTATTCACTAACGGTAAAGTTTATGTGGTTTTGGAATTATTTCACTACTCAGCCTTCTTCTGCTCCCATGGCCGGACCACGCTGCTGGGTGCTACAGTATCCATAAACCCAGCCCGCAGTCTCTCACCTCTCGCCTCTCATTTCTCACAGTATTAATAATACAAAGGCATCCATAAAGTGGGAGCTGTGCTTGTATTAAAACAGCTCTGGCCCGTGATATATCCAAGGTCGCCACAAGGCTGAACTGTTATTCTCCCTGGCGCACGGTGAGAGACGAACCACCGGTCATTCAAGCAGACGGAGGTGAGCGCCATAACTGAAGCGCTTATTTCTCTCTTTTTTTTTTTTAAAATATGCAATGAGTGAACCGTCAGAGACTGCTCTGGGTTGTGCTGCACATAACCTTTTTATGCAACAGCGATGTCATCTGCATTCTTTGTTGTGTTAAGAAGAGTTAAATGACCACTTGGGATGGGTACGGTCTGACCTTTAACCCAGGAGGATAATGAGTGAGATGAAGAGCGTCAGGTATAATAGACTGTTGAGGTTGATAGTATAGCAGAGGGCAGGCAGGCCTCTCATGCTCTCACTCGTCTCCCGCTTTCTGTCTTTTTTCTCGCTGGTAAAGATGATGCAGACACAGAGGAGCAATTACGGACGGAAACCGACTTCCATTTCCATCTGACAATGGAGTAAAAGGCCTTGGCCTCCTTGCTTAGGCATGCAGACGGCCAGAGAGTTACAGGAAGCTGGAAGAGGGTGACAAAGGCCAACAGCAACCAGCATCTATTCTCAGACTAATGGTCCTCGCAGGTTTAAAAATATGATCTCGAAAATGAATTTCATGATGTTTCTATTATTCATTAATTCGAGAAGAGAAAGAGAGGGAGGAAGAGGCAGGCAGGCTTCTGTGATTATTGATTACAATGCTGAAAATATAATGAACTAGATATGAGGATTGAGTTTTCCTCATACATTTGGGTCCCCCCCCACCACCATTCCTCTCGCCCCGACTGTCACAACTGTGTGTCTGTCTCACCCCGGTGTCTCTGTCTTCCAAAAGGGCAGATTCGTTGTATCTGTGCTGTTGTGTCAAGAAGATGTGCAAAAAAAAAGAATAGATCCCTTCTCCCCCCCCACATTTTAAACAATCACATGCCGAGGAATTCATTTGTCTTGGTTTGGCTTTGTCTCAAAGGTGACACACAAGCGGGGGGCTCCTTTTGTTGCTCAAAATTGATGCCGCTAACAGTGTAATAAAAACGTCCAAAACTTGCAACGCTGTTTGAGGAAGAGCTCCTTTTGTTCGTGGAGAAGCTCTTGTACGGAGGAGATAACTGCAAGCTGTGTTGGTGGCAAGATTAATATGTTACCCAGTTAGACCAGGGTGTTTTCGTACTCCAGCTATATCTCTGGTGTCAACATCATAGCTCTTCCTTTGTGTTTCCCCTCACTTTAAATTCACCCCCTTGATTGCACTCATTCTGCTGCACCGGTAAACAGTACAGTGTACTGAGAGATAACACATTTATCTTGCTTAAGCCTACTTTGGTGCCAAATGATACCATCAGGTTTTAAAATACTCTCACTGCGAGAGAGTAACCTCATTTAACCATTAAAGGTTGACTTATCAGGGGGAGTGGGGTGATAAGTATCGAGCACATAGTTTGCAACTTCATAATGGCCTCCAATCTGATTTGAGCTTTGAGGTGACATATCCAAATAGAGGAAGCAGAGTGGTGCTTTTCAAATGATTTCTTATGCTGATTTATTTATTTACCCCCTTTTTTTTGTCTCATGACAAACGGTAACCTGACACTGCTGAATTACCGAACTGTGTCTGAGGACTAATGAGAGAAATTTCCCCGGAGAATCTTTATCTATTGCTCCTCGGAGTGCACCTTGGGGACTCGCTCTCCTGTCTGTCACCTCCACACACACACACATCCTGGTGCACACACCCCAGGTCCATCCCCCCCCCTCTCAACACACCACTCTACCCCTCTGCTGTCTGCCCATCATTCCACCTCCCTCACCCATTGACACCCCTGTTTCCTCTAACACTATCATGTAGCACAGCCATTTCACTTTTGCACCTTGCAATTAAAACCAGAGGAGACGCAGAGGAAAAGAATACTCTTATACTTTCAACCCCTCCTCCTCCTCCTCCTCCAGCAGCCACCACTCTCCTATCTGCAACATAACCTTTCAGGATTCCTTTTTTATCTTTTTTTTTCTTTCTCCCTCATACGTGCGATACACATGTACACGCTACGTGTTAGAAATCCAGAGTTTACGAGAATGGCAGGCATGGAATTAATTAACAAAGGAAATCTCACCACGGCTTTCAGTTGAGGTAGATAATTTCAGCTTTTTAGTTCCCGCTCCTATGATAGCAGGTGGAGGTGGATGTGGCGAGCACAATAATAAAAAAAAAAGGTAAAAAAGTGAGATTTGTTGTGCCAACTCGAGAAGCTAAGAGGCCGTTCTCTTCTGCTGCCCAACTGATTTAACTCTTGTAGACAACGTGTCTGTTCAGAGGAGCTGTTTTACTGCGGTGGGCAACACAGAAATCTTGTCCACACACACAGATCACATTGAAGCACACGCACAAATTTGCACACAGTCACACAGTCTCACACACACACACACACACACACACACACACAAACACACTTGTGAAGTCAAAGAAGTCTTTGATCTTTGGTGTTGCTATACTGACCTCTGCAGGATCCTCCCCCAGCTCTCTTGTGGGTTTGAGTGCATGTATGTGTGTGTGGCCTAGCATAACTGGTGTGTGCGTTGGTACAGGTGAGTTAGAGTTTACACGTTGAAAAGGTAACATTTAAGTTAGTGATTGTAACTACATTTCAAGCTAATATTGTTACAGTAAGGGCAAGTTTGGTTATATTCTTAAATACATTTAGGTAAAACATTAGGTCTTGGCTGGCACTGTGTGAGGTGTTGCGTCACTTTAGTTTATTTTTTGCTGGAATTACTCACTGTCACACCAAATCCCCAACAAATACTCTTTTTACTCTTGTTTTATTAAAATTAGCTAAAAACTGTTAAAAGATTTGTGTAATATTTTTGTTTTCAGTCTTTTTTTTGGGATTTGAACATCATCTTCCTTGTTCTTTAAGATAAGAAAATAGTTCTAGTAGGGTTACTTTAGGAAGCATTTCAACAAAGGCACACACATGTTTTAAGGCTCGGAATAATGACTGATCATATTTTCAGATATTTGAGGTGACGATCAGGCTAATAATTATATCCACATGTGGAAAACAGTTGTCTGTTGTGTGTGATTTTCAGAGGCTCTTCTGAGAATAATCTAAACAGTTGTTCAAAGTAATTGGAACATCTCACGTAATGTGTATGATGCAGGAAGTGACATTGCTGCCTACAAAAAACAAAACAGGTGTTAGAAACAAGTTATCTCTTCCTCTGTTTCAGCACATGTGAGAATGATATGTGATGTTTGGATGGAGGAAACAAACAGAGCAAAACTGTGCAGTGTAATCTACACACACACGTACACAAGCATTCACACGCTCACACCAAGGGCCAGTGGGAAAACATCATCACACATCGAGTCAGAGGTCACGGCTATGTAAACAACTGCTCCTGATTAGTGTTACATTACTGTTAAATTTTTCATTTGTTTCAAATTGGAAATGTGAGGGCGCTGTGTTTTTGCCTTCCCCCCCCTCCTCATATGCCACAGTTCCTTGATATTAAACATGGATTAGCAATGTCAAAGCTCTCGTTGGACAGACATGAAGGAGTGCAGGAAAGGGGGGAGCACTGCGCTTCCCCTTAGAGGCCATTGATTTCCGAGCTACTTACGTCCTGTTTGTATGTACGGACACACTGAAGTGTAAGCTTGTTAAATGTGAAGTGCATCACCTGTCACTCGCAGGTCCCAATCTCATCTTCCTGAGGCTTATCACCACACCACGCAGGCCATTTTGCAAATCAGACTTCAGATATCGAATGATTCTGCTTATATCAGTGTGCCGTCTATGATATCGGGCTGTTAGGGTTTAAACAAAAGATTGGTGGGTGACACTGAATAGGGTATCAATAGGCTTCATTTTCCTTTTAATGGAGCATAGTTATGTATGGGTGGTGTCTGGTTGTTATGTTCTTCTTTGAGCTGGTTAAAAAGTTCTCTTTTTATTGGTTAAAATTCATGTTTACTCATTTCAATCAAGTCTTATCATCTATAAGTCAATTTTTCGTCTTGTCCTTAGTAAAATAAACTTGACGTGACCCCAAAACTACCCACAAGGGAAGTCGATTTTGATTATTTCTGTCAGCTTCTAAGAAAAAAAAGTTTCTCATAAAGTGAGCTTTCTATCCCGTATCCAGTTTGTTCAGTACTGAGAGATAACCCAGGTGATTACAGTCTGCAGGCTCCTCCACCTTATTATGCCAAAACATCACTGGGCCCTTCTCCAAATATATCATAAATAATTATTACAGAGTGCATGTTCTGTGCTCTGGGCCATGGATATAACTTGTTTAGTTTCAAACACACCCCAATCAATATAAGCCTGTCATCTAAAATTTATGAGAACACCATCTTGTATTTTATTTATTTATCTATTTATTTATTTATTTATT
>NW_023339652.1:11110575-11110915 GCF_004916995.1 Morone saxatilis | reverse complement strand
CTGTCTGTCTGTCTGTCTGTATATGTGCGAGGCTTGGTCCAGCAGGCAGCGCTACTCGGGGGACCCAGGAATTATGGATTGAGGACAGGAGTCATGAGATGATTGACAGCCGCATTCCGTTGGAGGTGATTAGGTGCGCGAGGCCCAAAGAAAACAGACATGATGGAAATTTCAACATCCCCACTCTAATTTCTTCTGGTGAGACGGAACAAGAGACGTATAGCGGGAGAAGACTGGCACGGGGAGTGTGTTGTGGCCCAATGATGTCTGCAGATATCATGTAGTCAGTAGGACTTAGCCCGCGAGAAATTTAGAGTGGGTGTTAATTTCCTCATGTTGT
>NW_023339652.1:11106259-11110550 GCF_004916995.1 Morone saxatilis | reverse complement strand
CTAAGTAACACACACACACACACAAACTAGAGGCGTCATAATGCAACAATTCTTCAACTTCTTGAACTCATTGCTTCCTAAATGACTCCGTTTTGGGTGTTTTTTTGTCGTCTTTTTTGTTAGGCAAAGTACACAAATACAGACAGACAACATTTAAACAAGGGGAGGGGGGGTTTGTTAATAACCATTGCAAGAGAATGAGTCTCCAAGCTAGCATGAAAGTTAATGCTATGGCGAATGGTAAGGCCTGAGAGAGACTTATATGAGGAGATGGATACCCCTCTTATATCTGCACTGTAAATATGTAGCTGGAGCCAGCTGCTGGTTAGCCTAGCTTAGCATAAAGACTGGAGACGAGGAAAAAGCTAGCCTGGTTCTCTCCAAAGATAACAAAATACACCCAACAGCACCACTTAAGCTCACTACCTGAACACAAATTATATGCATTATATGTAGCTTGTTTAATACATAAATATTAAAACAAACTATTTATTGTTTTACTGGGGGTTATGTGCCAGAATGTTTCTTTACAAAGCAACTAGCAGAGGCTCCAGGAAGTCACCAATCCCCTGTAAAATGCTAAATTGTTATTGTCACCCTTCTGTTTTGTATGAATTAAAAAGTGTGTTGACCAATGTTTTTTAAAGGGGCTGGTAGGTGGATTTTATTACCTTTGTACAGAGCTAGGCTGGCTGTTTCCAGTGCTAATATAGGCTGCCAGCCGCTAGCTCCAGCTACATACTTGTACTCTGTACAGATGTGAAATTAGTATTGATCTTCTCATCTGAGTCTTGGCAAGAAAGCGAATAAGCGTATTTCTCAAAATGTCCAACTATTTGGGTTTAAAGTGTACATCTTGGAGTTAGTTCTTCGCTCTTAAGTATCAAATTTCATTATTCTAAACTAAACCGTCGTCAAATCTGTAGTGCAGTTTATTGATGGTGAAACTAATCAGGATGGAATGTAACTGCTGCATTAACTCAGACCACACGTCATCTAAAAATCAGCAACCTGAAAACACACGTACACTCACTCAAACACACACACACACACACACAAGATCTTGTGTAAGCCACCAGTCTACCATCATTGCTCCCAAGCCACAGTGGAAGTGTTATGATCTGAAAGTTACAATATTCCTCCCAACAGTTCCTCTCAGCCTCTCCTCTCTCATGTGCTCCTTGCTCGCTTCCCCCCTTTCTGACAAAAGCTGCACGTCCTGCTCTCTCTCTCCCCCATGTCAGGTGCGTTTAGCATGGCTTTGAACGCCATGCCTCCATATTTTATTGAACACATTGTTGGTTGATGCTGGATTCCTCCACAATGCCTGACGATGGGCTCATGCATAAGAGATGTGAGCTTTGGTGCAGGGGCCGGAGGAGGATGGAAAGAAAATATAAAAGATGAGGGGGCCGGCGTGTGTTTCTCTCTGTTTTGGTAGAACTGTATAGAAGTCGTTGTTATTTAGCATTTCAGTATAAGTTCATGCTTGCTGCAAAGAAAAATCTATGATTGCTCACAGATTCTCTCTCAAGGATAAGAGCTTTATGAGTGCTCTTATCCTCGGTGTATCTGACTTGCACATTGACTTGTTTTCTTCTCTCAGCAGGTGTATCTCTAATATTGTTTTTTCAAGGTATTCCACACTCAGTTTTGACAGTGTGAGGTATTTGACCACCAGGAACTGAGAGAGTCCGACAGTTGGTTTTACTCTACCCCTCTTATCCAAACTGTTGTTTTATCTTGTTATGACTTTTCCGTCCAATGAAAGAAAAACTGTAAGAAATAGGACAGTGTTAGTTACTGCTGACATTGTGAGTCATCTTTGTGACCTTTCGCTTCCAACTGAAATACATTCTTGAGTATAGAAAGGGGTCTATTTGCATGTCTAAGGTTAAGCCAAATTGCCCTTCATATACAGTAGGTGTGAAAATACTGATTAATCCCCCAAAGGGGTGTGTGTAAAACACATACCATGCAACCTCCTGATTGTAATGTGTAGCAATAGCAAAATTAGACACTGAAATGTGTCAGGCCTTAAATTAGCGCCCCATATTTTAGTACCATTTCCAACAGTGGCACGTTGCAAAGGCCTCCACAGACAAGAGGCATCTCACTTGTTGTCAGACAGCTTCCTATCACCTCTGCATCACTTTTCATTGCATTTGCATAAGATTCCTGTTTCTGTGGGAGCCACTGAGTTTAGAATTGGGATATTTCTTCCCATTTTCCCTTCTGTTTGCTTTTTGTAGAATTAAAAATAAATTAGTATCCAAACGTAATCTTAAAGTAGCAAGTTAATGCTGGTGTTTGTGTAGCTATTGGATTCTTGACAAAGCCTTTGTCAACATGCTACTAGAAAATCTGTTTTTGGCTTTTTTAATGCTTGCTGTTGATGCTGTTGCTTATTTGTCTGAGGGCTGCTGTAATTGCCGGGGCATTCTTTTACTGCAACGCCACAGCCAAACAGATGTTTCATTTACAGCTAACAATTACACATCGAGGAATCCTGGGGAGAGGGGAAAATCACAAGTTTATTTAAACAAAATCTTCACATGACGTTCCCTCTCCACAGCACCTAGCAGATTTATTTGAAACGAAACAGTTTGTGCTGATTCTCTCATTTACTTCTCAACCCCCTCAGTCCGGGGAGCAATAATCTGGCTTCCTGTAGACTAAACATAAAATTAAAAAGCAATCTGGCTGTGCCGTATGTTTTATAGAAATCAAAAAAAAAAAGAACTCACATCAGCGACTTCTTTTAGATAAAAGTGCCACGGCTCGCCAAAGTGAAAAGGGGGATAAAAAAATGAATGTCTTTTTTTTTTCTGCCTCTTTTCGCCTTTGCATATGTTAGAGCAGCTTGATTAACGGCCGGGCCGTCCAAAAGCTAATTATTTTATTGAGTTGGTGGACGAGGTGGGATCCCACCCTAGGGATTTGGCTTTGGCTTTGGCTGCAAAATAGAAAAGGGCCCCACATGTGATGTGTGATTTCTCCCTCCTCCTGGTGCCCGTCCTGCACGGTGACAGCAGGATGAGCCCCAGGTATGGGTGGTCTCATCTCTCGTCTATCAATAAGGAGCTTACTAGCCGTACTGGAAATGGGAGGGAATACAATACCGTTGCAATTTGATTTTAAGCCCCACAGGTCAATCTCCTGAACCCCCTTTTCAGGCAGTTCCTTTTATCATTCGTTTTTCCCCATACTTCAACTCTCTCTTTTGCTTTCTCTTTCTGGCTCTATCACTCTCTCTCTCTCTCTCTCTCATTCTCTTCTGCTGTCTCCAACTCACTGTCTCTATCATTCTTTTTCACCCACTTTTGCTCTGTTATTGTGATTTTATTCTTCTCAGAGCTGCCTGTCTTTGGAGGTTTGTGATTAAATCAAAATTGGCAGCAGTTCATAAGTTCAGACTAGGAATGTCATAATGACATTTCTTTCCTGTTTCACCCTGGAAACGGGAAAGAAATGTCAATGGGTGTACTGTAACCCTGATTACTTATGCATTTGCATATTTACTTACTAATTTGCAATTTATTTTTTAATTGAATATGTATACCTGCAAATAGTGTTTTTGTAGTGCTCCTATCCTGTCAACACACCCCTGTATCATTTGACCCTCTGAGAAAAAGCATTCTCGCCATAGACTGTGTTGTCAAAGTAAACGCTCACCATGCTATTTCCATATGTGTTCCATGCAGGCTTGCACATACTGTATGTGTGTAGAGCAATTCAATCGCATGTACTCTGTGTGTTTGTGTATGGGCCCTGCATGTCTTTGTCTTTTTATCTGTGTCACTGTATCGGTAGTATCTGATTGACCTCACGCCACCTGTCAACAAGATGTGGCCGCTGGGCTGTGAGCTCCCTCTGGAAAAAAAAGAAGAAAAAAAAAAAAGACTAGCTTCATTGGCCGCTCTCTGTTGAAGTCGAGGTGTATGGTGGACAACAAATTGGCTCCTTCATGTCTCCCTCTCCAAATGCTAAGGTTAGGCTTTAATTGTGGCACCTGGGTTGGAAAGCAGCAGCATTATAGACAAAATAGCAACGCTCGTGTCAGTGGACGTGTTGTGAATAGTTCACATAATACCAGTGTATACACAGTGGACACGGAGCCAGCCACCTTTGCTCCTCTTCCCTGTTCTCGCTGAATAAGAATCTGACATAAATTCTGCACATATAAAATTAGTAAATGCCACTGTAGCCGTAGTTAAATATCACACGAACCCCCGGGGATGGGTGGCGGGGGGTGGGGAGGTGCTGGCAAGTTACCTTGGCCTATTTTTGC
>NW_023339652.1:11101438-11106159 GCF_004916995.1 Morone saxatilis | reverse complement strand
GAGGGGAAGGGGGTTGACTAAAGGAGGGAAAAAGGGATTGTGGGAGGTTAGAGAGAAAGAAAAGGGTGAAGGGAAGAGGGAGGGGAGAACAGCTGTACATCGTCAGAGAGGGAGGGGTAGGAGCAGCGGCGGCGGCGGCGGTGGGCTGCCTGCGACAGAACGTTTCTTTCAGATATGGAGCTGTCATGCTTCACACTCCCTCCTCTCCCCCTGCTGCTCTCCTTCCTTTCTTCATATTGAAACTATCAAATAAAACAGCGTCTTGCAGAAACCTCTTTCTTCAGCCTCTCATATGGCATCATTAGAGGTTAAGTGCAGTCTAATCTCTCCCCTAATAAAGTTACTTTGAAGTGAGGAAAAAGGGTGGAGCAGGGCCAGGGGTTGTTCACACAGACTATTTAGTGAATTAGTTCAGTCGAAGCGGCACTGGTGAAGCCCGGAACCCCGTTCAATGTGAAATCTGAACCGTGCTCGTACAGCTATGTGGATCCTCGACACAGCATCAGAGTAATTCTCATAAAATGTTGCTTCAGGATCAAGTTTGCAGTTCAAAAATGGCTTTTGTTTCTTATAAAAAAAAAAGACTTTTGGCTGTTTTTACATCTTTTGAGCAGGATACTGAATGTTTTACATCCTGAGAGGACCAACTACACTATTACCAAGAGTTGGCTGTCGACTGGAGAGTACATCCTCTCACATTAAACTGCTTTAATGTAACTTTTTTTTTCATTCCCTTGCTTCCACCTGCTCTTTCCATCAGTTTCTCCTGCTTTCCCATCTTCTCTCCCACACTCAAGTCCTCACTGTGCCCTATCTGGTCCCATCCAATCCTTACATTTTTATACCAGCCTATTACCCCTGTAGCCTGGCACTGGCAAAATGCCAGTGTGAGGTGGGAATGCCCCCGCCTCCTCATTAATTTACCAACAGATTGCCCTCGGACTGCTCACAGTTCACTGACGGGGGTGTTTACAACAGCTAAATGACAAACTGACAGCCATTAAAACCCTAATGTAACACAGCGCCATACAGCAAAGACTTGCCTGTTTTGTCTGGCACACATGATGATACTGCAGCCAGAGCCGCACATGTTGTTGGCATTTCGCCTTAGTAGGAAGTTCTGGGCCGCAGCCAACACCAGCAGCCAAGATACAACAGGTCTGAGACACTCGGTCGTGCCAACAAACAAATACATGCAGACAAATTCACTCAACAAGGGCAATTTGTGTCACGAGTGATGCATGCATATTGTACATATGGGTAAATTTGACTCCTTAAATGTCAAAATGGCATTGATATAGATTTATTATTGACTAAATGTGTTTTAAGAGGAAATGTCTGCAACCTGTTTTTTATTAATCGCTCAGTTTGCTTCAAGAAAATGTTGAGGATCATTTTCTAGCAATTCCTTCATTAATAGAAACATAAGGTACAATTTACTGTATGAACAGTTATTGTTAAGGCAGCTTACCTGATACAACACAGTCCAATGTGGAAGTGATTTGCAGAGTAAATGTTATTGCACTTGCATGCATCAACACCACATGTTTTCTGTGTCTTTTGTTCGAAATGTTCGCTGGAAGGGGGCAAGATTCTTTCTCCAAAGGGATCATGTTAAATTACTCCAAACCGTTTAGTGTCCAACGCACAAAATGGCGTTTCTTGACCATATGGAACCCTTTATGTAGTGTTTTCCTTGTTGATATACAGAATCTATAACAAATGATAATAGTTTGCAGCTGTGGGACGGATGAGGCTTGGTGTCGGGTCGACGGCTTGATGGCTTCAACATGAGCTGTGTACCCAATCGTAATGTTGCTCTCCGCCCAAGAATACCTGTCTTTACATGAAGTTTATGACTTCTTTATTCTATCCAGTTTGGGTAAACTGGCAGATGGATCGACGGGGGGGATTTAAAATTGCGGTGAGAATGTGAGCACAGTGCTCGATGGGAAGGAGCTCAAAGAAGCTCAGCATCGAGTTTAGCTCAAATCAAGAACTGTTGAGTCTAATCAATCAAATGTTGTTGTAAAAATTGACGATAAGTGAAGCAAACAACGTCTTGGTATAGGAAAGGAGATCCAGCGAAAAATAATTCTGTTACTACTTAATGAAGAAAGCAATGTCACATGAAAGCATGTAGTCCTTTTTAGCTTCAATCCATCATATTGATTTGATCTTGCATATCCATGCACAGAGAGATTTATTTTGTTGATCATAAAAAGCACAATGCTTAAATTATACCTAGCAGTGTATAATTAAAGCACTGGAGGAGCATTTCCTTGATGACTACCTATTGCTTTATGCAACTGAGCAGTTGGTTACCTGCTAATAACTGATTTATATGCATATAGCTTTTAACAGCAAATAACAAGGTATGTATACATTTGTTCATCACAAGCTGACACCTCCTTCTGTTGTCACCTTGAAGAAGGCGAGATACCTGAATGAGGGGGGGGGGATAGTAGATGCAGGCAACTTCCTTCTTTCAGTCGCTTCTAACAAACTTATTCCTGAAAGGGACACGAGCTGGTTGAGAGGTGCTTTGATAGAAAGCAAAGACCGCCGCAGAAAAGAGGAGATCCGGAAAGGGGGAAATAGTGACAGCTCCTCTAATGCAGTATATGGAAAAGTGTCCTCTGGGAAAGGTGATATACTGTCGGTGACCACCGAAAAACGTAGGCGAAGCGGTGACAAATTGCAATACATAGCAAACGGCCGAGCTTTTTGAGAGGGCCCAATTTGTCGTCTCCAATAAAGGCCATTGGTGCTCAACAGTCTGGGCTCATTGCCCAATAGCTGGTTAGAGCCAAACTGATTGGATGTAATGTCTGACAGCTGTCGGGGGTCTGCACGAATTGAGTCAACTTCTACGTGCCATGCCAAATTTCTGTGCATCAATATGTATAAGACGAACAGAGAGGCCGAAAGGGCAAAGGAGAGCGAGAGCAAGAGAGGCTGCTTTACAACAAATGCATGACTGCCTGTTGTGGTAACAAGAGGCCCCATCTGGCACTGCTTTAGGTTCCCCAGGCTCCATGTTTAGACAGAGAGGAGGTTGGCGAAGGGGGGGGAGTGGTGGTAGTATGTAAGGTTGGAGGGTAGGGTAGGGTAGGTGGGGGCGGGTGTTGGTGGTTACAGAAGGGACACCCCAGGCTCTGGAGGCAGTTGGGTGAGAGAGTGTCTGGGTCAAGAGGGTCGACTCTATGGACTACCTCAGGGGGCCCTGAGTGTGACAAATGGGCTAATGTGGTAGTGGTGGAGATGGGTGGGCATGACATTAGCCCTGTAGGATGGGTTCAGTGAATATATGCTGCATGTATCTCTGTGTGTAGACTGGTCTGTGCACGATGTCCTAAAAGTAAAAAAAAAGGCCTATTTACTGGAGGAAAGTGTCATCATCATGTTAGTTGTCCCCTCGCACTGCAGGTCTCTGCATATGTGAACATTTCATAGTTTCCTCATATTAGCAACTTACATGAGGCTGTGTTTTCATCATCTCAACGCATTTGAACCTGTTTTTTGCACGTGTCCTTGCTTAAGAAACACTACCCCTTTCCACGCCCCTCCCCTCGCCCAAGGGTGTGAGGTGGATCAAGCCTCTTGGCTTTTAGTGGATTTCAGATCTCTTGTCACAGATTATCCAGCCATTAGCAGCCTGTTTGTTTGATTTCCTCTATCGATTAAAGGCAATCCCCGATCAAACAAGCTTTATTGATGAAACAACACAACCTCCTGGCCCCTGAATAAACACAACACGGTTTCGTTGTGTACGCCGTCGTTGTCGGGGGCAACGACACCAGTCTGTTCTCGAAAAAGTCTTGGAATTTCATCACAACTGAACACACCGCTGTGGTTTCTCCCCATAAGAGACTTGTAGAGGAATTACCTTTGACAGCACAACCAAAGGCATGTGATTAGATGCCATATTGTTAGCTTTGCCATCTTTTACATACAATATTTATCCTATTGATTTCTTTTGATTAAAAATCTAAGCAGTCAGCGTTGGCTTGTCACTGTGAAAAATCTTAACATTTCTCCTCCTTTGTGAGGGATGTGTGTCATGTGGATTAATATTTCAATGTCTTGTAATTCATTTATGACAGGCGGCGGTTGTTACCGGGGAGAAAAAACAGTGTTTTCACAGGGCATATTGAGAAAGAACAACAACCATGTAGCTGTTGATGTTTTCATTTATGTGTTTGTCAACGAGCCTCCACGAATTGGCGACAAGGGAGTCAGACAGCGAGAGGAGAAGACAACGTGCTAAATAATACAACAAATTACACGGCAACTTTCTTCCTCTGTGTCAGGAGAACAGATTTGAATATCTATTATTTACACAAACATCTTGTTAGCGAAAGAGTAAGCAGTTTGTTTACTAAATATGTGTTTTGGGTTGGATGAAAACACTGCAGTTGCATAATTCATGGAGCCAGGCATTGTTTGTTCACGTAACTCAAGTGCTGTAAAATGTTGTGGTGTCAGGCACATCCCTTCACATTAAAAATAGACTAGTGCAACACAGCAAAAGCCTTTCCAGTCATTTATTCATACTTGCTTCCACACATTAATATTGCAGATTGTGCACTGGCACGTCTAGGCTGTGTGTTTGTGCCCGCTTGCATGTGAATGTTTTTACCCCCTGTTTGCTAATGCGCCTTGTCTCAGAAAACAGAGGCAGAGGACACCCCCCCCCCCCAAAAAAAAAAAAAAAAAAA
>NW_023339652.1:11090670-11101338 GCF_004916995.1 Morone saxatilis | reverse complement strand
ACACACACACACGCACACAAACATTCCTCTGGGTGATCATTTTTGATTTTAGGGCTCATATTGTCTTCCCATTTCTCATTTTTTCACTGCTTTCTTTTTTTGGTCTTTCTGGGAGGCAGCATTCCGGTAAAAGCTAGGCCGTAGATGTTTCCAAGCTAATAACTCTTCCACTCTTCCACATTCTTGCGGAACAAAAGTCCTAATTATGCTTTCACTCCATTTCTTTTTGAAGATTTCTACTGGACAGTTGTTTCAGTGTCTTCTTCTGTGAAAGCAATGTGGTGGTCGCTGAGGAAAGGAGGGGGCTGGAAAAGAAAGGAGAGGAGCGATGGGAAGGACAGGGCAAAGGAAGGGAGATGTATTGCTGAGTAGCCATGACCTTCAGCAGTGATTAGGGACAATTAAGTCTTGAACGGCAGTTTGAACCGTGAAACCACTGGGAAAGAAAAGACGTAGAGGGAAAGAAGAGATGAGGTTTTGCCCGTTGCTAAGGTGTGGTCATTGACATATGTCCATATATACCTGTGAATGCTTTCTTTGCTGCTTGTCTTTGAATCAGTATTTATCAGGGGCAGCGTAGAGACGAAAGGGTTGTTGTGTGGGGGATGAGGGAGGGATGATTAATATTAATTCGAGGGCTGATTGAAGGCAGCACTCGAGTGAAGTGGCTCATGATGATGTCTCCTGAGCAACTCCCACGCACTGCTCCCGCCGTGAGTGGAGAGGAGGAGAGGAGACTAGAGAGGAGACGAGAGAAGAAGACAGGAGAGGAGAGGAGAGGATGCTAGAAGTGACAGCGTGAGGAAGATGGGAGATGTGGCACCGTCTTCCATCTGCCCACCCACTCTTCCTTCACCCTGTTGCAAAGAAAGATGCACAGGCAATGCTATATTTCATCACAGAAAAATCTATCTTCCTAAGCATTCAAAGAGCTTTCAGGTGTGAGAATTGATTCTTTATCTTGTAAAAAGTACTTTTGATTAGGACGCTAGCTAATGTATCAAATTGAAGCGACAGTAATATTAATGGTGACCAACCACTGCTTTTCTTGCTTGCTAATGAGCTAATAATGAAAGCATCTTTTTCAAGCTGAAACTTTGCAGTTGAAACTAGGTTAAAGAGAAAAGAAGAAAAGAACCATGTAAATATTTGAAAGAACCAAAATTCCATTTTAAAACAAAACTGACTGGTTGTCGTAGTCTTGCTAGTCGTAGCAGGCGTTCAAACCAAAAACAGAACACAAGGGCTGGGCTGGTGTGTCTTTATTCATGTACAATGTATTATTATACTGTGAGACAGAATTTTACAACCCTGGAATCCCGGTGACAATCTTTCAAGAGTAGAATTACAGGGTTATTACAAAGTAATCTAGGCATGTATTTGATTGGCCAGTGGAGCATGTTTCCAGATGATGTTGCATTGTATCGCTCTTTTGTCGGATTCCTCTGCATGTGAACCCACAGCAACTGAGAAAAAGCTGAACCTAGTCAAACATTTGCCAAAACTGTGGTGTCAACTGACACAGTGACACGTTAGCCAATCAAATGCATCAAGTGCAAATTCCTGGTAGATTACTCTACGACGACACCGTGTTTTTACTGTTGACCTGGCGATCGTCGCAAAGGAGGATTAGATTATTGCTGTTGTGAGAAGTTGTGAAGTCCTGTTTTATGGTATTATGAACCGCTGTGCACCTTTTGGCATCTTATAAGCCTTTAAAACTCATTGATCTATAACTCAAAATGTCCTTCCTCGACCATATTTAATTGTCTCATTGCAGTTTGATGGTTTTTAAGGTTGTTTAATATGAGGTTAAAATTAAAAGTATATACTGTTGAGGTCAGTATGTATGGGCAGAGGATGATTGATGTTCATATTAAGTTAATATTCAGTGTTTTTCTAGAAGCTTTTTCATGTTTATCTAAGTTATGACCCCATAGTCAAGCGCATTATATTCATCCAAGTGTCAAATCATTCTCTCTCTCTGTGGCTTATAAAAGCTGACCAGAGGTGATAGGTTAAGTTATGCTAATGTTGCAGGGATCATCAGAGTGTACCAGGAGATAACACGTTTTAAAGTCCACATCGCTCCGAGGTTGAATTGGCGTGGAGGCTTGGGGTTGGATTGGTACAGGCGGTCTTTTTGGGATGTGTGAGTAGCTGAGGCTCGACATTGTTGGAGGGGAGGCCAGAGGGGCTGGATTGGTGGAAGCACTGGGCAAGGAAAGGGCACCCTTAGGTGCTATGTGAAATTAAGAAGGATGAAGAAGCAAGAAAGACCGGGAGCAGTGCTTTTGGTACAGGGCGTGCCTGATCAACATAGCTACGCGAAAAAGGAGCACGGTGGAGAAGAATTAGCAGAGAGATGGACAAAAAAATGCAAAGTTAGGACTGTGGACACGTGCAAAGTCAAAAATAGGTTCCACTTGAGTTTTCCACCTTAAAAAGAATTTTAAATATATGCATGGCAGTTAGACTGCATGTGTAGAACGTAAGCATGAGAGACATACGGTTAATCTCAGAGATAGTTTATTTGGCATAGATTTTTATCCAGGTCACTAGCACTCCAATATCTAACTTAAAGCAGGTGAAGAGCCTGTTGAGAGGTAAGCGAGAGGCGAGGAGGTGTTGTAGCGTCCATCAGGGGGCTGACATTTATTTTGGCTCGGACAGCTGATGTAATTAACTTTTAGACCTTCCTGTTCATGGCTGCTTCTCCGGGCAGGTGCGCCAAGGAAAACAAGGCAAAACTACCCACCCTCGCTTTCACCCTTTCAAACACATCCACATTAATTTGTGCACACACTCTTCTCTCGTTCCATCTCATACGCGACGCCTCTTTCCCCCACTTTTTCCCTCGTTCTTTACCTTCCATTCTGCCCTTACTCTCACTTTCTTGCTCTCTCTTTCTTCACGTCTCCCTCACAGTACAGTGAGGTGTCTTCAAGCTTCGAGTCCTTGTAACCAACTATAGTGGCTTTCAGTTTCCCTCAATCAACACAAAAGTGCTTCCTTACTTTGTAACAAGTTTGTACTCCTGGGAGAAGTGCTCAGTAGGCCTACAAGTTAACTTCAACCACCGTGACACTCCAGAGTTGCTTAACGCAGCACTTTTTTTTCATCAGTCTGGCAGTTTTGCATTGGAATGACTGACAACATACACCCATCGACTGCATGTTTGTACGTTGTATGTGTCAGGGAGACTACAAGAGTTTCCCATAAGTTAGAGTTTTCACAGGTTGTGCTCTCCTTAGACTAACTTTGGCTTTTGTGTTTGATGACAAGATGAATAAATGAATAAAAAACGAATGAATTCCATGTGAGGTAATTGCATATCTTAAAGACATGTCACCCAATCTCCTTGTCAGTTCCGGCATACATAACCCACCACACCAGCGAGCAGCATTTGGCATCTCCCTTGAGAGATAGGGTATGCGGACTGCGTATTTGTGGGCACTGCAGGTGTACTTTGTAAACTGCCCCTGCCTCCACCATATCATCTTTAATAATGAATAATGATGCCTGCGGCCTGTTTTGTTTATTTGCTGGCCTGGAAACAGGATCTGGCGTATTTTGCAAGGCTGATACAAGGCAGATATTTCAGTTATAATGGTTGGCAGATGCACTTGGCCTGTGTCGGGCTACAGAGAAAGCGAGGTGTTTGTTTGTACAAGCTGATTTCTCAGACTAAACGGGTATCGCGTCCTACCAGCTGCTTTAGATCAAAACAAGTCAGCCGGAGGGGAGGCGGGAAGGGCCCCTGTCCACCTGGCAAAACAAGATGGGACCTCGGCATGACAGCGAGTAAAACATCTCCGCTAACAAATGAGCAGTTTACTGAGATGACACATCTGAAAGGCCCACGCTCTGTTGTCTTAGCTGTAAATTTAGGCACAATTTAGTCAGTGAGGGAGGGGGGTGGGGTTCACGGAGTTAAAAAAAGAGACAAGAGGAGAAACTGTGAGCTCTTGCTTTGTCTTCAGATCAGGGTCAGACTGAAATATGGGATCTAACACAGGCTACAAAAGCCAGACGCTATATTTAGTCTTGGGGAGTCATGAGCAGAGAGAAAGTGTCTTCACCTCCTCTTCTCTTTACTCTGCGTCTGTCTTTTCTGATACACACACTAGGTGGTTGTGATGACAGCAGCCTTGCCTCACAAATCTACTTTGCAGGGAGACATTTTGTTCTGAAACTGCGCTTGTGTAGGCATTTGGTTTACATTAAACCATGCTTTCATTGTGCATGTGAATGCATCGCTGTTTTTGCTGTCACGCACTGTTGGCCGCAGTCAGACGCCATCAATTCGGTGTCGTTGGGTCTGAAAGAAATAGTAAATCACATTAGTTATTCAGGTAAACAACTCAGGAATGGCACCCCTGAGAACTGTAAGCAAGCAAGCAGTTTGCTTGCAATGGCACAACGGGAAAGAAAAACACGGCGAATGTGCTCATTTAATGGCAAGTCATATGTTAATTTTAATGATGGGTTTACCCGGCGCACAGGTGCGTCGAAGCAGAGGTTGCGGTAAGGAGGTTAATGCTCTCAGTCACTCACACAAAGTTTAAGTACAGCAGAGCAGGAGGGGGGAGAGAGTTTGGAAAGAGAGGAGAAGGGGAAGAGAAGGAAGAGGACAGGCAGAAGAGTTTGAATGAGCTCTGTGTGTTCCAACAGGTTTCTGCATCTCGAGGAAACCTGCTGGTGTCATTGGCCAGCAGGCTGCTGCCTTGGGGAATACTGAGGAAATGTCCTCATTTTCTGTTTTTAGAGGCACACCTCTGTCTATGCGTGTTTGAGTGCGGGTGTGAGTGTGTGTACCCCAGGTGCAGGTGGGGTTTCTAGAAAATCATTCATTCACGAGAAAGGGCACGTTGTGGCTTTTCCTCGCTCAAGCGTATTCGTCTTGAAGAAATAAGAAGAACAACTTTTAAGTCATTAAGTGGCAGCATGTGTGATTTTAATATTGTCAGACTTGTTTTCTGGTAAACATAATTACAATTACTCTACTGGTATTGTCTCGCTAATTAGCAGAGTCAAAATTAGGTAATTCCTTATGCATTGAAGATAATGCCTTCATGAACTAAGCATGCATTATTGCAATAGCACATGATTGTGAGTCTGTTGTTCAAACCTGTCTTTTCATGATTTATTATTGTGGGAAAAAAAAAACTGATGGATGATTAGCTAAACAACTATATTTCACTTGTTAGTGAAACAAACTAACAACAATTCCATCATGTAAAAATAGGCTAAAAGCATGAGAGTCATTGCATCCAAGTCATGTTTGGTGAGCAAAATTAGGAAAGTTATGAGCAACTCCTCTGTCCTTTCATTTTAGGATATAGTTTTCTGCATTTAAAAAAACTTTGACTATTGAACACCTGCATTGAGTGAATTATCACCTCCTCCCCTCTAGCAGCAGTATTTACCTCGTACCTCCTGCTCCTCACACACACAGCGAGCACACAACATCGAATGGTATCAATCTCTTAAAAGCCATAAGGATAGCATGGCTGCAGGCCACGGCATGGCATGCGGCTTTGCTGCACTATCTCCTCCTTTATCGCCTGCCTGTTACTGCCACTTCATAAATAAAGCCATTACACAGGAGTGAGGCAGGGGGACAGGACTGTGTTCACATAGACAGGCACACACAAACACGCTGACAACACACACACACTCTGGGCAGGTACTCAGTCTCCCGTCGCTGGGGAGCTTTAACCCTGACCAGCTTAGTTCAGAGGCGAGGGGCTTTATGGGACATTGGGGAGCTGCTTGCATGGAGTAAATAGAATATCCAGTGGTGTCTGTCCCAATCTCAGATTAAGCCACCAAAATCACAGCAGTTTTTCACTTTGACAGAGGCACGTGAAGACACATGAATGCATACGTACACTTCCACCACACACGAAAAAAAGAAGAAAAAAACATACACAGAGCGGTGTCTGTGAGTGGGTCCCAGTGCAGCTAAGGATTTTATGCTGACACTAAAGAATGTGTTCATCTAGGAGTGAAGGGCCTCTCTCTCCCCTGTCTGTTACCTGCCTCTCTGCCTTGCCGACGGACTGAGTTGCTGACTGACTGACTGACTGAAGTGTAGTGTAGTGGGGATCTGACAGGGATCTCCATGTGATCCGCTGCAGCTCCCGAAGGGCCCAAAGCTAAAACCCGGCTTGCAGGGTGGGCCCCTCGAGTTTAGAGAACTTCGTCCTTTTAACTGAAAATCCAAACAACGTGTGTGTTTTGTCAAAATGTACTTCGGTGAAAGAAACACCGCTTTCCCCCTACTGTTTGAGTCATTGGAGGTTGCTCTGGATAAGTTAACTAAGTGTTGCTGCCCTCTCCTCTGCGTCTGTGCAGAGAAAAAACCAGGAGGTGAATGATTCAAAGCAAAAGTTAGTGATTGTTGGAAGTGCCTTCTTCAGATCTGACATTAAGAATAGGACTAGAGGAGAAAAAAATGAAGCGCACCCAATGGTTTCAGAGCAAGCACAAGATTAAATCTGTGCCACTCTCTCCATGTTTTCTACCGCCCTGTCCTGGAGACAGCAAGGTAGAGAGTGCAAAGCGGAGAGACATAATTCATAACGCCAGCGAAGGGAGTTCATGAACCGCTCTAGCTTGAGCAACGAAAGAGAAAGAGTTGGTGCAAAAATAGGAGAGAGCCAGGACTCACCCACGAGCCACGAAGAAGAGAGAGAGTTCAGAAAGGAGCGGAGAGTAAGGGATAGAGGGAGATAAAGGTAGCAAAACAGACAAATAGCGCTGGTGTTATTGGGGAGGGAGGAGATGACAGGAGGAGGAGAAGGTGGCGTACAGGCACCCCGGAGCATCCCTGCAAGAAAAAGCAGAGCGAGAGAGAGACTGGTAAAAGCTGATTTAGAAAAATTCAATTTTGTCTGACACAGAGTAAGATCTAAATATTTATCTTTCTGTCTCTTTGTTAGCTCAGACAGCTCTGGAACTACTTTTACAAGTCACTGATAATATTTATAGTTTTTACATATGGGCTTGTAGCGCATTCAGAAGTGGTTTAGGTTACTCCGTGACGTGGGTTTTTCACACAGCACAGGCATGATTGAATTCCAGCATGCACGTAAGTGTTTTTTGATCTAGTAGGCTTGATCCTTGCACACCAAAGCACCCGCCACCACACACGCTACACTGTATGCACACGTGTGTACAACACAAGCACACACATCACATTATACGGCATCAGCCCAGGCTCAAAGTGGATCATTATTTACTAAACAGGTTGCCTAACAAGAAAAGACTGATTCCCCTGCAGGCTTGTATAAAAACCCTGGAAGCATGGCGGCGGAGCAATATCCATCATAATTGATGTGTTGCAAAGCAGATTACACACATTAGCGCACACTGTTCTAGCTATGACAGCTCCAACTGAACATGACAAATTCCATAATGTGGAAAAAAAAGGTATTTTGCTCTCTCAGGGTATTAAAAGGCACGACAACCAACAAAGAGGCATTTGCATTTGCAGGAGTAAATGTGAGACGATGTGTTTGTGCGTGCATACGTTAGTGTGTGCGCATCCCCGTCGAACTACACCTCCTCCATGCTCTCATCTCTCCTTAATTACATTCTATTTGTTCCACTTGGGGCAGAGGGTCCTGTAAACTGTTTGGAGCTTGGCACAGCTTCCCCTGTTCGTTGACAAGACTTCATTCAACACGGCTAATCCTAACATAGCATTAGCTACATGGATGATGCGTTTGAGGCCACTGACAGCTGCGGCATTATTTACTGAACAGAGCAACAACAGATAAGCCCATTGAAATTGCAGCAGCTCATTCATTGTTGGGAGGCATTAAGTGTGTCTGTAGCTGCCTAATCAGTGGGCTGGATGCTGGAGGAATAAATAAGCTTTGGGAAGAGGGGCGGCTTGACTCGCTCACTCACTCCCTCCCCTCCTCTTACTCACTCACTCACTCTCTCAGTCACTCTCCTCTCACTCTTCTAATCAACTCAACAGCATTACGGCAAATCTGCTGCTGGAATTCCTGCTGGCTGCCTCTATTTCTGTACGAGTGCTGTTAAATTTGAAAAGGTTGTAAATAATGTGTCATTGATTTGCACTTGAAACAGTTTTCTTACTTTGTTTATGTTATTATTATTGTTATTGTTATTGTTATTATTCTTATTCTTCTTCTTATTATTATTATTATTTTCAACATGTTAGGAGTTGTTTTTTCTGGCCCCCTAATATAAAATTACATGAACATTTCCCATTATTTTTGGCCAGCCATTTTAAATGAAAACACTTATTGCTTGCTGTTCATTTTATGAGTTAATGACAATAATATTATTTATAGTGTTTTTATTGTGTTTCACTATTTTCCTTCTTCACAACCAGGGCTTCATCTTTATACACCCAAGCCTGTTCTGTTTGTTCTTTTAATGACATAATTTGACATATTTTCAAATGGAGTCTGGAATTACAATTGCTTTTAAATCTGCAGTTCTTTATATATTAATAAAAGTCATTATTTAGATACTCTTCCTATAGTTTTATAATTTTTTCCCCCTGCACATATCCACTGAATCTGTGTTTCAGTTGGAATTTTCAGCATCTTTTTTTTTTTTTTTTTGCCTTTGATTAAACCGAACATATTAAGAAATGTAATTTAAATTATTTTCCTCAGCACTAATTGTAAAATCCATGTTAATTGTAAAAGAAGGCTTGAGCTGTGCTGTGTGTTTATGTGTGACCGAGCTGTTCGGAGCCATGTCGTTAGCCACACACCCACTCCTGACGACCCACTAATTAACACCCCATGTTAATCACTCTCAACCCAGCCAATAACCAGTGACATGCCATCATGCAGATCACTACATCATACCACAGCACAGCAGTACGTCCAAGCCAAGCAATATTTTCCCTCTCCCCAGTGTTGTGTTGTAGAGACATCTCAGTGTGTATTTTGACTTATTTGACAGTACGAGCGAGAACACTTTGAACTGTTTTCCTGAACAGGAAGTTGGTATTTAGCAGCACTGTCATTCATACAGTGATACTGAGGTGATAGTAATACTTGAACGGCGACAAAGAAACATGTCACCACCACCACCACCACCCTTTGCTCCTCCGAACCATCTGTGGCTTCAAATTGACCCTGTATGTTTCTCCTAGCACTATAATTTCTAATAGCACATTTATTTTTGTCGCCATACCGAGTGCCACATGTATTAGATCTAATCCATTAGCCTGATCCTACTTTACATACACTAGTTTAAGTACATGTTGGCGAAATATCTTCTCAGTGAATCTGCCGTTCTGGCTGAAATAATGATTTTGATATAAGTTAAGCTGATTTGCCTAAGCTACCGAGTAATTAACTGAACTTAATCATTTCATTTCAATTCATTTCCATTACCTGAATTATTTTGCCAGTCTCTCCTATCTTTTGTAATGTCTGTGTCTGCTTGAAGCTCACTGTTGTCTGGCGGTGAAAAGAGAGGGGCATCTGAACTCTGTTACAACACTGACCTCTAGTGTCAGTTTGGCCCAGCTCTGGCTGCTGTGTGAGTTTTAAATGTGACATTTTAGAAGGCTCATTGGTAGTCCTATCTAAGGTAATGAATCCGCTTTGGACAAACTGCCTGGTTTGAAGCTTTAGCCTCCAAACGCCAGGAGCAGGGATTGCCCAGGATAGGGCAGAGGTAGATTAGGAGTCAGTGTAATGAGAGGCAAAGCATCTCTTTAGCTCACCCTTTGTCTTTGCCTCCGTCCTCCGAGCCTTGGAGGAGAAGGAGAGAGATACTTCTCTGGCCACTGGCAGCCACACGGGCATTGGCTTTATTTTTCATCACCCTTTTCCTCTCCTCCCTGCTGGCTTCCTCCTCTTTTCCTATTGAAACCTATTTTTTCCTCTTCCTTTTCTCCACCCTGAGCCATGGATGCTGACACTTACTCATGCCAATGCGGCCTCACGTCTTCGACAGGGGATTGTCAGATCTTCTAGAATATGGAAAAACACAGACGCTTGCCAGCCACACTGGTGTGCAGCACATGGGTAATAGGCATAATAGGGTCAGGCCTGCATTTAATAAACAATTACCCATCTATAATAGATGAGTCCGGCTCCTAAGGCCCACCGCCTGGCCTGGGTCGAGAGAGAGGGAACAGGAGAGAGGGAATAAAAGAGAGAGAAGGAAGATGAATGAATAATGCAGACAAGATGTCCATCAGAGCGACCATACGCAGGGGCCCACGCAGCGGCAATTATCTTCCCCTGCTAATGATGATCATCTTGATGCTCTCCCCCAACGCCCTCCTTAACTCCACTATCCCGCCACCTTGCACCCCCATGCCTAAATCTGACATTTACCCAGCTGCCCCTGCACCTCACCAATGCGTCCCGCTCAGTAACCGGGCAAAACAGAGGAAAGAGGAGTCAAGCTTGAGCAGTAACTGTTTTTAAATGTTGCTCTTCATTTTGTTTCTTTTCCTTTTTATTTTGTAGGGTCAGCGGAGGGGTTTCCTGGTGGTAGGGTGGCGGGGGGCACAGGGGCTATCGCTCCACTTTTGAATTACAAATCAATCAGGGACCCCTCTCCAGCAGCCTGCATTCAGTCCAAGGTCACCCAGATTACACAAGGTTAAAGTGTGTGTTCGACTGTGTGGGCATGCAGAGAGACCTGACGGGG
>NW_023339652.1:11076346-11090657 GCF_004916995.1 Morone saxatilis | reverse complement strand
GGGGGGGGGGGGCGACTGACGTTAGTTGGATTAGCATACAACTCTGACAGAGCGAGGGAATTAAAGGCAGCACAGAGGTACGATGGCCAAGCAAAATGGTCCCCGGTCTCTGCTTTATTTGAATAGGCAGCCTAAGATACGTGAAAACAGAGAGGCAGTGAGGAGAAGCTCTTTGGCCCCCAGGATCAGAGCGGGTTGGGGGGGGACCTGTGGTGCCCGGGCAGACTGCTAGTTAAGTAGATAGGGCCTCAGTAGACTGCTTCAGTATGGGCTCTGGGAAAAATACACAGCCATTTTGGCTCCCTCAGGGCCCGAGTCTCTAGTAATAATGGGATCAGAGCCATGACCCTCCCAGGACACCGTACCACTATTGGATATTCTATTAGTTTCCCTTGCAGTGAAAAGAAGTCCGTGCTCAGCTACTTTTCTCACTCAGAAACACATTTGTTTTACTTTTATGTAGCTTTAACAGTGACTAATCAAATTATTTAAAGTTTCCAGGAAGAGACTTCATTAACAAGTGAGCAGAGTGCAGTGCTACTTATGACAATTGTAAAACCTTCTAGTATATAAAGCTATGTATTGTGGATATCTTCTAATCATATCTAATGTACTTTATGCATGCAAGGATATTGTAAGCTATTAACATATGCACAAAAAAAGCGAGCCCCATAATTGTTCCTTTTTACCATTTAATCCCAGCACTGGAAGATACAGCAGAGATCACATTAACATTTACATTTCTGAATCCCCCACCTCCTTGATACAGCTCCAGCTTTCAGCCCCAGCATCTCGTCTTCCTTTACATAATATCAGGCTGTATTAGTGCTACATATGGAGCTCTACTGTCTGGTGCTGTGTAGATTTACATTTTCCTAATGATGTGCTTTCATTTTTCCTCCGCTATCCCCCCTGTCCTTCCCTTCACCTCCAGCCCACAGCCCACGGTGATTTAAAACACATACAACTGTACTGCCGTTTTACTGCAGAATAACACAAAGCGCGGGTTGAGACACCTTTGGTCGCCCCGGCCCCATCTGTTGCACATCTGGAAGTGGTGCGCCGCACCAATAATTGGAAGTCAATTTGTTTGAAGTTATGTATTTGGCATCTGGCTCGATTCATAAAAACTCTGGAAATCGCATTAATTTTATAGCATCTCGAGAAGGCCCAGCCACTTTTTTTTTCATCTCTCTTGTGTTCCATCGTTAATGCACGTGGGGCCTTGCTAGTCTAGTGACGTGGGAGTTTGTCGAGCACTGGTTCAGGGTGTGGTCCTTAATAAAAGCAGCATGGAGGCTAATGCCCTCAAGAATCATGGGATGAATTACTGTAGTGCACTGGAGAGACAACGCTGCGATTGCTTGAGTTCCTAATCATTAAATGCAATGCTTGAATTGTGGCTAAGTTTTATAATTTCACCTTTAACTTTGACCTCAACCTCAGATCATTTCTTATTTTTCCTGAAGGGGAAAAACTCATCCAGGGCCTAGTTTGCCACATTTCCAGTCGACGGGCTGACTGATTGAGAAGCAGCATGGTATTGTTTGTCACACAGCTCTGAGTCATGGCTGAAAATAGATATGACACTTGATGTTTGGTGCCTCACTGCCGGCTGTCATATTGTTATTCCCACTCAAATTTCACCTAATTTGTGCACAAGTCTTGTCACAGTCCAGATCCTGATGAGGGCTTTTAGGTGGTTATTTTTTTTTCCCCTTAGCTTCCTCGTGTGTGTGGCAACGAGGTGCAATGGGATACACACCTGTGCGTGTGTGTGTAGTATGCATATCTGTGTGTGTTTGTGCTTGCGTGTGCACATTTGTGTTTGCACACAAGCACATTTGATTAGGCTTGTTTGTGAGCGCGAGTGTGTGCGGCCCTGTGCGTGTGTGCGTGTGTGTTTGGCACGCTCCAAAGTGAGTCACCTCAGCGGGAGGTGATTAAGAGTTGCCAATGGCAGGCTCGACAGGTGAGTGCATTGTAGCACGCTGGCAGCTGTGGCATCTGCACAGGTGACAGCTTCTCCTGCTCAGTGGTGGTGTCAGTGTTGGTGGGTGGCAGGAGGTCTGACAACGTTGTTTTGGTGACAGAACGACTCCGCTGTGAGGTTCACGACATCACTTGCCTTCTTCAGATTTGTCAGTTTATACTGGGAAGTATAGGTAGTACCATGGACTTAAGCATATACTGCCAAAGCACTATTCCATATGTGAAAGTACTGTTTACCAACTATGGTTATACACTCAAAGGCATTTTACTTTATTGGCTTTTTTAAATAATCCACCAGAAATGTTCTCTGTTGTACCACACTCCTGCCTTGGGTTCCTTTTTATTAACATCCTGCACAGTGTGATGACAAAACGCAGCCCACTGCTGCCACCTGCTGTCGGAAATACGACACAGCAGCAACCCTTTCATCCTGGGAGTGAGGTAATTCTTTTGAGGGAGACCATTTTGCTGTGCATGCTGTAGTAACACAAAAAAGAAAACGGAAAAGATTATTTTACAAGGTGTACAGTGTTTGGCAGACGGCTAGAAACCAATCTGTTTCTTAAGAAGGAGATCAGGTAAAGGCCGGAGGAAGTGAGAGAGAGAGATAGGGAGGTCTGTGGGATTACAAACTTTCTCAAATTGGTTTTACATCTTCAAATTTGTGTTCCCCCTCCTAACACATGCAGCTAATGTCTCTAACATGACTGCGTTATCAGACCGTATTCCACTGTAGACACACTTTCACATCAGTTCCTCTAAGGTTCCAAACCGTGGGTTGATGAACTGTGATATTCCAAATAAAAAGTCGCTTGTTCTGATGTCACCGTTGCCTCATCCGACCACATTTCCTTTTGAAGCCTGTGCATAAACGGCCTTGAACTTTGTCCATGATAGCCTTTGATATGGAGAGAAATGAATTAATTAGGAAGTTTAATCTGACTTTCTTTTTAGGGGAGAATATTTTGTCTCTTGAGGTAGCCTGAAAAGAGTGTATGTGTATTGTTTTTTTCTCCTTTTTTTATATTCTGTCAATACTTTAATTAAGGTAAAGGGTATTCGTTTGTATTATTCTACCCTTTACTTTGACTTTCATCAATTCCTGCGCTACACTAATTGGATTTGTGTATTTTTCCCAAGTTTGGTAAGACGAGACAGGAGGAAAAGAAATCATTGAAAATCAAAATGTAAATCAAGCCTTTTGAAACTTCACTCATACTGACTTTTTCTTAGATACTCTTCATATTTTTATAGCGTAGTAAAAATCTATATTTACCTTCCTTAACTGCTTTGGCCAATTACCCGTAAACATCACTCACCACTTTGTAGTTGGAGTGACTGTAATCTGCGCTGATTGATTGGTTCAGTCTTGTTTGCGGCTGAAGAGGAGATGCGAGTGAGGAATGTTTCGATTTCATTACAGAGAAACATGCGCTAATAACACTCTAAAACATTAATTCAGGGAGGCTTTGATGAGAAATCCGTTTGGGAAGTATTGACGTGTGTTTTTTTTTTTCTTCTGTTTGTTGTATTATTAATGCATAACTTCAAGAAAAAACTACATGTAAATGAATGATTTTTGAATGATACTACAGAAAACAGTGCATTTTTAAGAGTTGTGATCATAATGAGCTCACGGTTTAGGATTGCTGTGTCACAAACAAACTTTTCTCCAGCAAACTTTACTAATGATACAAAGAGTTTATAGTCATCTTCCTTGCAGTATGAAAGGGCGTGCCTCTTCATCCTGCTTACCTCAAAGGAAACTTTTTTGGCTCTGAGCTAACAGCTCTCACAGCAACTCTTTATCCCTCACCATTATCCATCCTCAAGGGCTCATCAGCTCACAGTAGGCTCATCAGAATTATTACTCCTCCTCTACTTGTCTTTATTATCCAATTTCCCTCCTCTCTCCTCCTTTCTGCCACTCATTGCTAATCAGACACCTTGTAAGCCGGCCCTTCACCTTCCACTATGAAACTTTTCAGGCTTTGTTCACTCTTTCAGCCCTGTTGTCGTCCAGCAAAATCATTTTTCAGTCAGTTTATCACTCTGTATCATGTTCCTACCGTCATGCCCCTGATAAGTTGCGCTTCCTGTACACTAAACAACAGAGCGGAGTTATGAGTGAGAGGTTAGATGTGGTAGGTAGCATAAGTCTGTCATTAAGTCAATTTTTTTAGAGTTAATGTAGCATTTAGCAATAGAAATGTAGTCAAAGTTAGTTGTATTGTTTGAGGGTGCATGACTGAAGACCTCGAGTAAATGTCTTGTGTGAGATGACAACAAGAAGCCAAAATCAGGTATATCAAAAAAGGGGTTTATTATATTTTTCCCACCCCTACTAAGAATAAAAAAAGGTAACATGTTAGATAATAATATATATCTTTTTTATGAATACATGGATTAAAACATATATAAATACAAAAACACTTATTTAACAGAAACACTTAAGGTAGGCATTGCGGTGAGTACATGTTTTTTAAGACAAAACCGGGAGTTCGAATAAGGCACATCAAATGATCACAATCCCGACTGCAACTATTAAAAAAATCCTTCTGTGAAGCAGTAGTATTGTCATTTAAGGAAGGACAGTTTTGACAGTGATTATTTTGCATATGTTACAGTGTACAGCTACCACAGTGTTTACCAAAAAAACGAAAAACAAACAAACAGAATTCATTATTTACATTATGTACTTGAAGGCCGATAAATGTCTCCCTTTTTTGTGAGTCTGTTTCTGCTCTGTGCGGGAGGCAGAGAAATAGATTGATTGTCTAAAGTGATGTTAAAAAGAGCACGTGGAGAAGCAGGAGGTCCCCGAGCTGTTCCTAGTCCCGCTGAGCTTTGGAGAATACAAGCTTTTGGGCCAGTGGATCTCTAACACCCACCTGATCAACTACTATACACTTTATGTACAGGTGGCACTTTGAGGGGTACTGCCAGGTGTGTTAGCTGTCATTTAAATTACTTGCAACCCTGTGAGTGGTCATTATTGTATGCCCAGAGCCATCAGTCAGTCTATTAAAGGCTCTGTGTATGCCCTTTACCACTGGGGATTACAACCTCGATGTAACGAGGAGATAACAAGAGTGTGTAACTGAAGAGGGGCACCCTCATAGATCATCACCCTCGGCCGAGCTGAAGCTGCTCCTGCGGCTGCTGTCCTTGGACGCAGCACCAGGCGAGCCTGCTGAGAGGAGCGGGTCGGTGCCAAAGGGCGAGAGCGGGTCATCCATCAGGATCTCATCCAGCCGATGCTCCTCCTTGAGCGTAGCGCTGAAGAAGTCTGTGAAGTGGGACAGTGGGTCGGAGAACGTGGTGCAACCGTCGGCGTCGGGGATGTGATCCTGCGGCCCGCTGGCAGTGGGGATGGATGGCACTCCAGCCACCACTATCCTCTGGAGGTAGTCGCTGTTTGGGTCCTCCTGGTAGAGAGGCAGCTGCTGGGGTTGCTGGGCCTGGGGAGACGACTGCTGTTGCTGCTGCTGCTGTTGTTGTTGCTGTTGTTGTTGTTGTTGCTGTTGCTGCTGTTGTTTGAGGAGATGGGAGGATAGTTCAACTGTCCCCAAGGCCGTAGCCATGTTTGGGAGGCCATGTGCTCGTGCCTGGATCTCAAGCTCCTGGAAAACAAAGGAAGAGAAACTATGAGTAAAAGATCTAGTTCTAAAGTGTTATTGGGAAAATTACCTCCACACCCATTGCATGTTAGTCAAGATAAGACCTGAATAAATTCCCACAAATGTGCGAATGCCGGAAAAAGTTATTTCTTCAAATATGAGAAGATATGCGGTGACAATATAGCGTGTACCATTGGGACAATCACCACCACACCTTCTCCACATACTGTGGTTAGGTTGGAGTGAAACTTGGGGATGTTTGGGTGTTGACACATACTCATACTCCTACACACACTGTTATCATGGAGAACATGATCAGCACTGTTAGGTCATCACAAAGCCCTGTTTGACCTTTGTTAACTGTTCTTTTAACGTCAGTGGTGGTCAATATTTCCTTTAGTCATCTTTAAAGATTATTACAGATTTTGTGTTCTTCCCATCATTGAAGTAAATTCAATGAACCACAATCTGAGTGTGCATGCTTGTGTCATTAAGTATCTCTTTAAGTTGTGCTATTTCTGACCTTCTTCTTTTCTCACTGAAAGTGCTGCAGTCATTGTCTTCAGTCATCAGGTAATTAGCACTGAGCTTTAAAATTTAGAGCAGAGATAGGAAGAGTGGAAAGACCTCATGTAAACAACAGTAGGGGAGCGAGGGGGTGGGGGATGTCTAACTAACTATTGGGGTCGTAAAGCTTTGAAGGTAGAAATTAGTTTATGTTGTAGGCTCGTAAAGCTTTGGAGGTGGAAATTAGCAGAGGTGTGAAGTACATAGGGATGATTGAGTCACTCAATTGACAGAGTGAGCCCTCTGTCTTTACCAAACTGATCTTTGGCATTATAGAACAGGGCCTGTTAGATGCCTGAAGGAGGCTGTTTTTAAATAAATCAATAATGTGAAAATGGGGTTTACTTGGATCCTGTACTCGGACTAAGACATTAGTGGGGCGTTAGTGAGTTGATTGGCCAACCTTATGTGTTAAAGAGTAAACTAAAATGTATTGGGAGGAAAACTGCTTTTGTGTTGATGAATGCATGAAGCCATCAAGTCTAAGGTTGTGTACTTTATTATTATATACTATACAAGATATTTAAGATATTTTGGGTATCTCATAGCCAAGTCTAACATAGTTTGTTATTTTGCTTGTTTGAACAGAAGATATATAGATTTATGAGTTACGATATTCCTCAAAAACTCTTAATATTATTGTGATTTATCACTGTATATAACACAAAAATGCATTTATGCTGTTATGTTTTAGTACCTGGATCCTCAGCAGCAGCCTCCTGTTCGCTTGCTCCAGCTTCTTCTGACGGCTCTCCAGCTCCCGAGCGTGCTGCTGCTCCTTCTGCAGCCACCTTATGTACTCCACTGAGGCCTTCAGGATAGTGCCTTTGTTCCAGCGCATGTCGCTGCAGAAGGAAGAAATGTTAAAGATAACCTTTTACACAGAACCCCCTGATGTCGGCAGAATATCCTACGCAATAAAAAAAACGGGGGGGGAAAAGTTTTAACACAGAGGTTTTTTCCTCTTTTTATGATATGAATAAGAAATGGTGATTTACATGGGGCAATTATTCATCCTTGGACATTACATGGGGACACTGAATGGGAATTTTAATAGAATAGTTAAGTAGCTATGTGGAAAGTCCATTCTCGTACCTCCTTGTTCGGTAAAATTAATCCTCGAGTAAAAATAGGTGAGGGAAAATGAGCTAAGTAGGAGGACGGGAGGGGGGAAATGGAGCATTGGACTTGAGGTGCTAGAGTGCAAGTCATTCTTTTGCAGATATTATTGCTTTTTTAAAAAGGAAAGGGGAGCTGCAGTAAAATTGTCCTTTTCCACACGAGTGAGACGTTGGTCTGATCAGCACTAATAATCTCTTTTATCCCGTGTTAATGGCACGACGACAACGCTAACCCTCCATTTAAATTTAAAGCAAAGTTCAATTGCGAAAGATGGCCGGTGGATTTCAATTCAGCTCCATACTCCATCTCTATGTTCCAATTGTGCTTCAAACTTTGATTCAAATGGTGTGGCCTGCTTCTTTGCATTTGACCCTTTCCTCATCATTCATGCTTTGAGCTGAACTGCTGGGACCCAGCGAGAGGATGTACAGCTTCTTGGAGCGTAGACTACAATGCAAGTTCAAGTGCACCCTTGAAATATGACTGAAATGTGCTTGAGTACTCATTTGAATTCAATGAGCAACGTTTAGAGTGTCTTTGTGCTTTGAATTTAATATGCTTCCTAGCCAGACAAGGTCTTGGAGTTGTTTCAGTGACATAAAGTAAGTGAAGGCAGGGGCATTGTTTCAATAAATACATTGAGATTTTGCAACTTACGGGTCATTCGACTTTGGTATGAGTGTCCCCAGCTCTTTAATCCTGTAGTTGATGTTGTATCTTCGTCTTCTTTCAACTAAGCAAGAACAAAAAACGAGCAGGAGATGATTAGGGCATTGTAAGCTGCAGTGCTAGAGGCTATAGCCATAACTTATTTTCAGATGATAAACTGTTAGGGAGCTGAAAAGCAGAGGGAGACACTTACTCAAGTTATGGTTGTCTTTTTTCTGCCTCTCTTTGGCCATCACTCTTGTGTCGAGTTCTGTCGGGAAAAAAAATCAGAGAGGGGAACGGATTGATCAGTAACGCACACTAATTTAGGAACCGAAAGACAACGAACACAAAACACCACAAATGGTCCAGTCAGGAGACGCACAATCAGTTGTTTTGAGGGAGTTCAGCGGCGAGGTCAGCCTGAATGTGGAGTTTCCGTGCATCAGCCCACACCACAGACAGTTCGACTTCTTTATACACACAAACACACACTGAAAGAGCCTAATTTATTCCCCTCCAGCATGTCTGAAGCTCATTGTGGAAAAAAAAATGGTGAACACTTTTAGATTGCTTACTCCGTAATTAAGACAGTTTAGCAAATTCACTAATCTCTCCGGGAGAGGGACAAAAATGCCAGTGCATCCATATTTGTACTCACATTCTTCTAAATTACATAATTGGGGACCTGAGATTGGATTTCCCAATTTGTCTCTGTTGATTCAATCAAGACAATTTAAACTCTGTGTAACAGCCCATTGTCCTCTCCGCCCACACTCAAATGAAACAGATGGCAATTTACTTATTTGCCCGTTGAGAGTGAAGGGTTCTTCAGGCATACTTTCTGTTTCCTAAATCAATTAGGCTTCTTTGCTTGATGCATGACATTAATAAGAAATGTCTTAAAGGGCCCTTTGTTTTTTTTTTGTACTGTGACGAAGTCTACACGTTTCTACGGTCTATTAACAGAACACAAGTAGGACAGTGTTTGTCAAACACTGGACACAAATCAGCTTACACATTTGTCTGTTATTTTGCCTGACACACATAATTGGACTCAGTTTTGGCTGGAACAGACACACACACAAGACGTTGCCTTTTTTAGCTAACGCAGGTACACTCTGTCCTTATTAGCACCCACCCAGAGCTTCAGTTTAGAAGAAATTGTTGTTTTTTAAAGAGAAATATGAATTATTATTTGTTTTAATTCACTAAAATGTCTTAACAACCGGAATGTGTAGAATTGTAACTTTTAAAGCAATGTGAGAATTGTAATAATTCATTACTTGGTTAATTGTTTGATCAGTACTATGGTATGAGTTCATACCTGTGTATTCCCTTTTAACAGTGAGCTTTGTGGGGTTAGATGTGGGACTCATTCCACCATTAGGGGCGTTCATACCTTGTTCACCCCCATAGACGTCCAGCATGCTGCCACTGAGGGACACCTAGGAGGGAGAGAGAGGAGGGGGAGAGAAAGAAAGAGAAAGGGTAAGTCACAGGAGAAGCAAGCAAGAACATTTGCATTTCACATGCGCCTTTCACACTTTAACAAAAGCCACAACACAAATAGTTGTTTTGAACTGCTGTGTGGCTTTGTTTAGCATTGACTAAATTGACAAGAGGTGAGTGGAGTGATCAGAGAGTGGCAGAAAAAGGTTGTCAGCCCCCAGGCCTCTGGCTTGGGACTTCCCAGCAGGGAGTTGTAGTATCCACATGTCTCCCTCAGCAGGACAGGGCAGCTCTGTGGTCATGAATGGTTGCCATGTTCAGTCTGCATGCTCATTTTGTAATACAAAGAGCAAAAACGACTTAACAAGAACATAACCTTGCTAAAACCTGTCAACAAAGGGTCGTCCTACAGCTTTACTCCAGCTGACCCTAACCCTGACCCCCAACCCAGGCTTGCAGCCCTCTGAAGTTTGGTTTAACCGGCAATAGTGCCTTGATCTGCTAATGCCACCATTTTCAAAACCCCTCCACTTGAAAGTGCTCCTAACACAAAGATGCGCCCTGTGTTGAAAATAGCATCCCATTAGATGAAAAGGCTAGCTAGGTCAACTGCTTGAACAGAGGCAAAACTGTTTTCCTACGGGTCTCTTGTTGTCTGGGAAAGCATGCATCAGTTCTGTGATAGGACGTCTTTTCACGGACTGGGGAGATGTGAAGATATAGCGTGCTGACACACATGTGTGTCTAATTCGCATTTGTGCATTTATGGGAAAATGCTACAGAAGCCACCATGCATTCCAAGATGCGCACAGCCAATTTTATCTGCGACAAGTGTGTCAAATCTAACTACGAGACTGGTGAATGTGATAAGGCTGCATGTCAAGTCAAGAGATGGGAAGGAGTAGAAAGCAAGAGGGAAAAAAAAGAGAAGAAACAAAACAGAAGAAACTGCAGACATTTCAGATATCTGCAGTCGGTTTGGTTTGCATGTGCGTTTTTTTTTCTCATTATCTCAACAAGATGGGAGAAGAGTAGGAGGAGGAGGAGGAGGGGACAAAAGTGCTTATCAAAATGAAAGATTGCAACAATTCCCCTACTACTCCTATTGTAATCACTTCAATCCCTCTCCCGTCTGTGTTCCTGGATGTGTTGACACGGCGAAACGGCGTGATGCATCGTACTGTATGACTAATTAGGATGAATTGATCCATTTAAGCATGGTATCATTTCTGAACAAGCCCATGGGGAGTGTATGCATTAGCCCAATCCAATAGCTCAGTAACTCTCTCCAACAAAATATCTAACTCCTCGCTCCTCTGTCGCGCTTTTGTCCTCATTTAAAAACCTACTGGCTCTCCCATTCCCCGTCTTCTCCCCCACACCCCTCACGCCTCATCTCTGCCTCCCTCCTCTCATTCCTTCTCTGTCACAGTATCTGTAGTGTTTTGCTCCATTATCTGTGTGTATGATTCTTTGTCTGCCAATCTGGGTCTCTCTGTATTTAAGGAGTTAGGCCAGATTCCCAGTGTTCCCATCCCACAAACTCTCTCTGTATTTGGTTCAGGTGCTGCTATGTTCTCTGGCCAAATGGACCCCTTGTCCCAGATTTTTGCTCAGAGTTTTTGAATTCCTGCTTGTCTGTGCTGCAATTTCTAGTTGGTTGGCGTCCCAAGAATGAACTTAGTAAGACAGTTACTATAAATGTTGCTTCTTCTATTGTCATATTGTCATTAATCATATACTTTTCTCCAAAAAACATCCTTCTTTTTTAACTTAATCTGCTATGTTGATCTTCGTGAGTAGTGTGAGAAATGTTCCTAAGCCCCAATGAACTTTGACTCATCTCTAGACTTAAGCTGACCTCAAACTAAGACAGGTCCCCTTTTTCCCAAGCTGGTCAAGCCTGCGCCTAAATGTTTGGATGGAGGAACCCCACCTTCAAAGTCCCCATTCAACTTAAAAAGAAAGAGGTCATTAGTTAAGGAACTTCCCTTGACATAAACCTAACTGCAATAATGTGAACGACTTAACAAACAAAGAACATGTTGCAGAAATCAATACAAAAGACCTTCAAACTGTTGATAGTCTGTCGCATTTTAAACAGTGTTAGTATGAAGCTGTAGTTAATAGGATTTATACTTACATTGTTTTGCATTAGGATGTTAGAGTCCATGCAATCCAAGCCTCCATCATTGAAACCGGATTCAAGACTAATTAGGTCATCAATAACTTCATCCATTGGAAACTAAAAGAAAACAGTAATTTCAGTGTACTCAGGGACAGACTTTTTTTTTTTTTTTTAACCAGGATTTCAATCCTGTCCAAGTCTGATCTTTTGAAACATTCAAACCAAAATAGACATGAAAAAAGGGGAGGGACTTTCCAGAGACTAATCCAATAACAGACGAGTTCTCGGCCGCCATGTCATTCATAAGTTAGTTAGCAGTGTTGGCGGGAGAAACACGCATCTGTTATCAAACTAGTTTCCTAAGGGTTCTCTCATCAGAGACTACGTGTCTGAAGTTATTGATGAGCACATCAGAGAGAGAGGGAGATCAATAATGGCATCACTTTGTTTAGATGATTAGTTGGAACTACTCTCTGAGATTCAAACCCAATCCAGATAGAAATTGTACAGGTCACTGATACTTGTGAGTTATATTACTTGTTTAATGTCTATCCAAACAAATGGTCAGCCATGATGTATCTCTCCTAATGAAAGAATTTAGAAGAACTAAGACCAAGACTAAGAACAAATTATTACAATTAGCATAAACGATAGACACAGAACAAATTATTTCTTTTGACAAGAATGTGAAGTGTTGACAGGAAAACATTTCAAGAATGTTGCGAAATCTACAAAAATTATGACCCACAGTACGTCTGTATGTGACCCAGTCTGTGGTTCAAATTTTTTGTTGCAATTTCATTCTTTTCCTGTCACCAGTAGGCACATTTTGAGTTCTTTCAATTTCAGTTCCATATATTCAGCAACATCTTAATTCACAATCTGACGCTTTCTTTTTCCTTAACTCCACTCACCTCGCTGTCGTGGTTGGCCATAGTAAGCAGGGTAACAGGGCTGTTGGGGTTGCTGCCGTCGCTGACAGATGGCATGTGTCCATTCCTCATGATCGGCAAGGTGGCCAGCGGCTGGCCGGGGGTATGTGGATGCGAAACTGAGTGGCCCTGCCCGGCCGAAGAGGCCAGCTTTGTTCCCAGTGTCAGATACTGCTTGACCTGCTGGTTCTGGGTCTGGTGGAGGTGGAACTTGGAGTTCTCCAGGTGGCTGTGTACCTGCAGCAAAAACAAATCATACACAATTCAGTTAGTTGATAGAAATTAAGTAGGAGGTTGGAGAGTGCACATTTTCTCTCAAACCACTGAAACAGCGCTGACTAACAACATTTTGTTGTCCACAGCAGCTTTGCGAAAAAGATGATCTGATTCAACTCACAGAATGCGACTCAGGATTTTCCTATTATTAGTCACAGAGCAAACTTACAGCAGTGCTATATTTTGTAGAACTTAAAGTTAACACTCATATTAAAGTGCGTCATGTTTGGCAAGTGTCTTTACGAGAAGTAAAGTAATATCATGTTCTCTAAATTTACTCCCAGTTTCTTGATGATAAATGTGATTAATTACAAAAGCCTTTTTCCTCAGAACTGAACACAAATTGACAAATGAAATACATAACATTTTGTTACTTTCGTACTCTAATCTGCAATAGCACATTATATATTGCCAGCAGTCAAGATTGCCAAACTAGTAATAAAAGATTTACCAACGTGTTATTTTAGAAAACATAATAACACTGTTCAACAAAACATTTTACCAAGTAGTTCAGAATTTTCTAAATTTAGATATCCTTACATTTGAAGCTCTGGTTGCGTCCCGCATCGTGTAGTAACTGCAGTCGGTTAAGTGTGGCATTCTCAGAAACGCAGATAATCTTCAGATTGGTTTGTTTTGGTGTAGCAACAGGTCAACTTTAGAGATCCAGGTCTGCTGCTGCTGCTATCCTGTTGCTCTGCTGACTTCTCAGTGAGTGTCTGTACTTTCCAGTCCCCTACCAATGTCTTTTAAAGGGCCCTAAGTAAGCTAATTAGGCCCAAAACTGGGGGTAAGCCTTTTTGTTGCATAGCATGATAATCACTTCAAACACTGGACTGTCAGATCACCCAGGGTTTGATCACTGCAGGATGTCTGCCTTTAGCGTCTATCACTAATTCATTCGGACCGCCCTTTTCTGTCTGACTGACCAATCAGTGGTCAGCTCCCAAAGTCCTTTGCTGTCGGCTCCAGGGGTTGTGGCAGCACAATTGACCCTTGTTCCCCAATAGGGATTTTAAATAACTCCTCTAATGCCATTTTTAACCAAGCCTTTTCATTCATGTACTGGTTTGAATGTAGACAGTTTGGTGTCATCAGTTTCCCAAACAATAACTGCAATAAAGCTATTTTGAGGTATTTAGTACAGTAGGCTATTTTTAGAGGGAACATCTCATGTTAAAACGTCTAGTTTACTTACTGGTCTGGAGCTCACAAAGAAGCTCCCTGTTGTAATGTGCTTGTTCGTGGCCTGTAGGGAATTGAATAATAATACATGTATTGTTAGCAGTGGTATTATAATATTAGTCTCTCTTGTCAGTTGTGGATGGTCATCTTGACTCTTTTACCCAGATTGTTTTGTACTTCCTCATAATAGTATTCTATTCACTGGTCAAAATGGTGTGCTATATGGTCTTGCCTGAACTCTCTCTTTTTTTTTTAAACTAAATGGATACTTTTTTCCATGACCTCAGCTAATCAATTTGAAGTAGAAGAAAGTCAGATAAACAAAAATGCTGGTGTAGTGCTTAAGCAGATTTGGTACACTATGCAGTGTGACTTAAAGGTCCAGTGTG
>NW_023339652.1:11057310-11076341 GCF_004916995.1 Morone saxatilis | reverse complement strand
AATGTAATATAATATTCATAGCTATGTTTTCTTTAGTGTATAACCATCTGAAATAAGAATTATGTTTTTGTTACCTTTAGTTTAGCCTTAAAGGGACGAACCAGACACTGTACAAGTGTAATTTATCAAGTGAAATCACACATAATAAAGCATCAAAAGGAAGGCCAACTTTTGCGAGTGACAGTTATCTGACAGAAAGAATTGCTAGACATTGTTAAATGAGTAGCTTGCCAGTAAGTAGCCCATGTTTTCGGACATTTAGCAACAACCACAGTTTTTATGGGTTAAATGTTAACTAGCGCAACATTGCTAAATAGTGATAGGTACTTTTAGTGATGGCAACTTCGGAATAAAACTTTATACTAAAACTCAGCATTAAATTCTCCTAGTCAGCTAAACTAGCTGCGCTTATTCACCTAACTAAGAACAGGCTCATCACAATACTCAACTTGTCAGTAGTGACTGAGAGCTCTTATCTGACTTCTTCAGGCCAAACAAGATGCCAGTTGTTAGCCAATCAACATTTTTTTCCACTACGGATAGCAAGAGGGATGCCAGGACTGCTACACACCACATCTGCTTTGTGTGACAACAGTTTGTCCTGGTTTCACTTCAGCTTTCTCACTACTGTAAATGCCGGAGACACGCTTGTTATCCACTTAAGGGAATCTGATTAGATTTGAGAAGTAATGGTGCTTCAGTCACCGAGGCCAACCTCGACAATGGCAGGCCTGTGCATGTGTGAAGAGGACATGCTGAAAATTATCAATGTCCGCCATACACATGGGGACAGGAATGAGATAAGAATCTAATCAATCATGGCTCAAGTTTGGGATTGTAGTGACTATTCTGAAGTTTGACACACTTCAGTTTTTCTCAATGCGGCTACTTGCACCTGCTACAACAATTGAGGCCCTGTTTGTGGTTACTGGTAGAGAAGAGGTCACAGGTTCACTTTCCATCTACACACATTTGCACAGTTATTCCTGTCGTGCAAACCCATAGCAGATTATGTCGGGCTAAAATTCACATTTTACTGATATCAAAGCAATGATGTCAGTGAATGCATTTGATTTCTTCCTTTGTACGCAGCTCCCGACAGTTTTGCATATGGCCACTGTTTGATGCAACAATATTTTAATATATCCTTTCAGTTTCTTTCAGCACAGTTTATCATATTTCGTAACGCTTTAATAATAAAATAATATTTGTCCGGTTTGCATTCGTGCTTCCTGCGTCCAGCTGAAAGGACATTAGGAAATCAGCTACATCTCCCTTTAACTTCATTATCTTCATTAGAGACATTTAGACCACTCAAATAAAGATGTCAGAAGCAGACAACTCCCTCGTTCCACACACACAACCCATTTCTCTTTTTCTTTCTCAATTAAACCTTTCCTAACTCTTTCACTAACAAAATTTGAGTACGTACACTGGTTTTAACATGCATGCAGCAGCTTCATCAAATCCAACAAATACTCTACTATGCCCTCCAGTGAAGTCGCATTACACACATTTTTTCCCCCAGCTGTTATATAGAATATGTAGCTGATTCATTCAAGCAAGTGCACAGGATTGCAACTTTAAAGCATGTTGCAGCAATGATCTAATAACTTTATCACCCTCAAGAGAAAATAAGCCATATCCTACATTACAGGACATATATTCACAATTATATGACTAATTAAAACCACAAATTCTGCACTAAAAGATAAAAAGGCAACTTTTACAGACACAAACCCTCAGTGCTAAATCTTAGAGTCCAGTTTAATGTGTTCTCTCAAATCATGATTTCTTCAGCCTCCATTTGTGAGATGTATTTAATAGTGATATGATTTACCTCCAAGTTAAAAGGTGTATTTCTTTAGTCCCACTGAGAAATGCTGCACTCACAATGCCATTGTAACAGACAAACTTACAGGTGTTTCTCCTAAATGAAAACCTCTTGCCTAACTCAGTTTCAGTATTGCTCAAGTTCTCCTTTCACTTCAGAAAAATCCAAGAACTTATGAAACACTGGGTGATGGTGACATTAACTTAGCTGTACAAATTATGGGCAAAACCTGGTAGGAGGTTTGGATTCATTTCTGCAAAATTCTGTATTTTATTAACATATTGAAACAGTTAGGGAATGCAGAGGAGCAATGCTCAATTATCTTTTTCCCATCTTGAATCTACAGAGATAAGATGAAAGTGGAACAAAAAGGCTTCTCAGACAAGCTTACTTTATTTTTGCTGAGCCTGCGAACCAGTAAATAGCTGTGACCACACACCCTAGATTGCGAAATGTGAGGGAAGATAAGACTGGAATAGCAAACTGATCACAAAGTTTGCATTCCACGGTGGCTATTCAGTTATTCTGGTTGTAGGTGCATGCCTTTTACAAAGCACAGACAATTTGCATGCAAACACAAACAAATGCACACACAGTTACACACATATGCCTTTTTCTATATCCATCCATCTATCTATCTGTGTTCCGATTTCCCTGGCCTGTGTAGCTGAGTCGCTCCCCCTACCTGTAGAAGCTGGATCTCTGTCAGGGTGATCACTTTGACCACACAACAACGACTCATGGCTCCCAGAGTGGCAGCGTCTCCCACCGCAGGAGCTGCAAATTCTTATAGAAGAACAAGAACTGTCACGGCCACAGCTGTGTGTCACTGAGACACGGGGCGAAGAAGAGGAAGAAGAAGAGAGGTGCTGCAGCCTCCTTCCTGAGCTTTTGCAGAAATATTGGAAAGGAAGGCATGACACATCAGCTTATTTGGGAGCCACACGGGCCATTTCCTGTGTGTGTTAGTACTAGTGTGTGTTTTTGGTCAAGGAAAGGCCTGACTAAAGCAGAAATACAGATGGCAGTTAGGGGGGTTGGTGTGTGTGTGTGTGTGTGTGCGTGTGTGCAGGGGTGTAATAAGTTGACAGAATCTGAGTTCCTGCTTGTGGATCACCGCACTTTCCTTCCTGCAGAACATCCAGCCCAGCTCAGCACATTCTCACAGGTTATCTTCACGGCACCCACTTCCCTTAGAAGGCTTTTTAACCATCAAACTACAGTCACAGATTCAACTAGGGAAACACACGAAAATGGAAACTGAGTATGTGTGCAAATATATGAAAACACGCTCACAAAGTTATCATGTCCCTGTCACCGTCTGGCCACAACAAAGGCCAACTCAAGCCTTCCCAGAATGGCTCTCAGAGAATTCCTAGACACAGCAAAACTGAACGAGGTCATTGCAAATCCTCCCTGTAGTCCCAACCTTTTAGATAATAAAAACAATCAGCTAAATCAGAAGCCAAGATCTTATTAAATACAGGAAAGTGGAGTCCAACTTTAAAATCCTAACCAGGGTTGGCAAAACATGAAGTTTTCGCCTGCAAAAACGTGAGCCTAACAGTTTCACAGTTTACTTTGGAAAAGACCAACCTTTTTTTCATGTAGCATGACAGCTACCTGCTAGCATAGGTGGCTGACACACATACAGTGTTGAATTCAGACATGTGGTGCGTTTTTATATTGGGTTAGGTATTCATTGATAGGACAGAACATGACAAACGTGCAAGCGCTGAAAACAAGTATAAAATTCTAATTATTTTTTGAATTGTGGTAAAACCAGGACAATTTAGTGTTTGTCAGAACTTGGGACACCCAGCTTGAAACTTGGCTTGCATTTACCTCGCCTATGCAAATGAGTCCCTGATTGTAAGCCTGGAGTGAAACCCAGGGTGGTCCTGAGTCCTGAAAAACTGAGAACCACAGTTTTTATACTCACGACTGATTCAGTGATTATTGCAAACACTTGCAAACATAGGGTTTTGTATATTTTGATACACTTAATAATAAACACATCAGAACTTCAATTGAGGACATTGAATGTAATAAGGCAAATCGAATCACAATGATTCAGTTAAATCAAGCCGGTACAGATTATGTTTTTAAAGAATCATTTTAACACTAATGCATAATAAGCTAATGTCTCCTCTCAGCTGTTAAATTGCAATTTGTCCCACACGTGTCCATGGTGGATGATTTCATTAAATAGAGAATGCCAGTCTTGAGGCTATCTGTACAAAAGGAGTTCTCATTATAACCAAACAGATTAATAGCCTGTACCGTCGCAGTCAGCTGGACGAATGAGCATTATTTATGCTCCTGTGTCTAAATCATCTTGCTGCCATTTTGAAGGGCAACAAGGCACATACTCCTCATGTCTGCTGTGTCTTCGTAACTGTATTTTGTGTTCTCACAACTTCACCATTACCCATGTGTATATTTGTCTGCTTCTTGTTTATTTGATGTCCGTGTACGCAGTCTATCAGATCCAGCCCAAATTCCTGGCTGGCCATTTTTGGCTCATCTTGGGGCAAGCCACAAGTGCTCACCTTTGTTAGTCCCCCTGCATGGCATGTTTTAAACATCAGGGACTTCCTGTAAGAGTTTGCCTGCTTCTGAGACAACACTTCAAAGTGCAGCTCCCACATCTGAGGACTGTTTTATCCTGCTAGAAAAGGAATGCATAATGGACACGGCACTACTGCACTTTTAATGATTCTCATATGAATTAAATATTACAGCCATTTTAACTGGATTACACGTGAAACTGTGTGTGTGCATGTGTGCTTGTTACCTTGATGAAATATTGAATTTATGAAAATGGTCTGACTCGACAGCAGTGTAAAAAATAATTAAAACTCATACTCAAAGTAAAGACGGAAAATGACTTAGGTACCCAGTGGAGTTTTGACATGATTTTCCTGATATAAATTTAACATTTCTCACCAAAACACATTAGGTATATTCTTAATGTATTTCCTGCATTGTAATGAACATTTGCAAAGCATTTTGTGTTGTTTTCGAAACTATTTATATCAGCTTCTCAAGTGCTATTGCGGCATACACAAGTGTGGTGGTAGAACACAAAATGCAAACAATGGAATATCTTTAAAAAGAAAAAAGAAAAAGTAGATTTAGTAAGGAAACTGTTCTTTATTATTTCATTTCATTTCATGGCTACAAACTTGATATCCGCAAGGGATAAAACTATTAGAATAGTGTGTTATTTATTAGAAAACAAGCTCATTTTGTAGCAAGTAGTCATCTGAATGATTGTATTAGTACTAAAGTTTTATTTTAAACATGTAGTGATGTAAATGTTATCAAAAAGATAAATTTATGATAAGTACACATACCTTAAATAGCATACAAAATAAGAAGCGCAAGTATTTTATTAATCTTTCTTGGGTCAATTACATTCTCAAAAATGTGTGTTATGGCTTATTAACTCCCAATTTCACAAATAACGAACATTGCATTTCATTACAACCGTTTCAGTCAACTGAAAAACTTCATAAAGCTGAGTGAGTGAGGGAGGGAGGAGAACGATGAAGAGGAGGATGCAGTGCAGCCTGTCCTCATGTCAGTGCAGAGGAGATGTAATTAGTCGAAATGAAATAATAAAATTTTTGCTGCTAAATCAGTTAGAGCACATTATTCTCTGTGAGCAGTGAAAAGGAGCTTGTTCACAGGAACACCTGAGAGACTGTAGACCCTCTACATACAGTCCTTTACAGAAACACACACACACACACACACACACACACACACACTAGTAAAGGTTAGTGTGTTTACTTCTCTAGTTGCATACAATACAATGTTGTAACACTGAAGGCTACCACAGCCAAAAAAGGTTCAATATTTAAACATACTTCATCAGTTACAGTTAGAATCACTCATAGTTGATTACCAATAAAAATGTCTCTTTCTGACACATTCTCACTACTGTGGCTAACCCGCACCTTTGACCAAGCTTTCAGATATGCAATGACATGCAAGGCTAAGTACCCATCAGCTTACACCAAGCTAAAAAAAAAGTTAACAATCGATCATTAACATCTGTACACATCTGGACACATTGGCTGTTTTGGGGCGAAGAAACAGACAAAAACAGTCCAGCAGTCAAATTCACACAAATAAGGCAAAAAATGACTTTATTACTTTAGTCAACTTTGTCATCTAATTATACACCAGTTTTTCACATACTACTGTCCTCTTCTGTGCCCAAAATATATCTGTTGGGACAACCTGAAAACTGTAAGATTTTTGTCACCCTTAAGGCGGTGAAGTTAAAATATTAAATCACCTAAATTTGATTTGCAGTGATAAAAGGGACACATACAAGTGAACAAACAAAGTAAAACAGGACCAGATCTTAAACCAATCACAGCCGCAAAGCCGCTGAGCAATACAGAGCAGAGGATTGTGGGTAAACTGCTGTGTAGTGGTTGTGGGCCTGAAAGGGGCACCTCATCCTTGACCCTCACTGTCCAGTGAGCAAGAACAGGATAGACCGGTTGTTAGCGTTGCCTCTCTGAATGATGTCAGAAAGCTGTACTGTAGACAACTTTAATCTCTCACTTTGGCAGACAGTGAAAAGAAGCCCCGGTGGGCTCCAACTATAACTATGAAGATGAAGTCTTATTAAAATTATGCACATGATTGATTGCGAGACAGTCCCAGCTCACCAAAGTAAAAGCCTTTCAAGCCTGGGCAACATCCTACAGACAAAATGATCAGCACACAGAGAGAGAAATCCATGTTACACTCTCAAAAGAAGCCTATGGACTTTGAGTATACCTTACTGATTTCATGCTTTCATAACAAAGCCAACTATTTACTCAAGCTTATGTCAGGGTTACGCGTGCATCTATTTTCTCACACTAATTTAATGGGTTTTACACATCAAGTATCTAATATGATACAGATGTAATATCTGTCTTGTATTTAACATTCTTAAAAACAATAATATACTTCTAAATTTGCAGCTAACTTCAATGAAGGGAAAACTTTTCATTATTATTATTTTTAGAGATCAGAGTGCTTCTTTGAATGTCCTAGAATTGTCCTTCGGCATATCAGATATTATTGAAATTAATATAACATATAACGGGAAATACCACTATGGAATCATTTATATTAAATATTAAATATGTTAGAATAAAAAAAACGAGTGAAACAGAGAAATGAGTGGTGACGACAGAGTACAGTAGATCCAGTAACAGGGTCGATGGACATGCCCCCTGTCCTGGAGTGCTGTGAGCCAACACCAGATTCAGTGTTTTGACTCTTTGTACACTATGCAAACATTTAGAGAAGTAAATGATTCAAGTCAGTAAAATTTTAACGCTACACTGTATGGGACTGTATGTTTGTAGTTGTAGTAGTCTCTAACAGTCAGACAGTAACAATTAAGGCTTTTGCTGTCAGAACCTTGCCTTGTTATGTAACATTTGTCTTTTTCACATAAGTAAAAAAAGGAATGATAAAGGGTGCTTGTATTGGATATATGGGCTTAGACAGATAAAAAAGAATATTGGCAGTGTATTGACCTTTGTTTTATTATTTTCTGAGAGTCAAAAGTCATTTTTATAAAATCATTCAAATCTAGACAATTATTGCTTTTAATATTTTTGTAGTCTGAAATTGTCATTGTCACAAGACAATTTCTGGAGCAATCTTCCTTTATGTATATGCCATAAGACATCATGGATTGTCACGTAAATATAACCTAAAGGTATTGTCTAGACTGAAGCAGAGAACATGACAGGAATTAATCAAAGAGATGATTTGGAGATATATTGATTAGCGCCGCCCCCCTCCCTCCTCCCCTTCCTTAACTTGATTGTGGGAAATTAAATAATGCAAGAGCTGTTTAATGAGAACTAAGCAGAAAATCTAATTAACTTTGACCTTACCAGAACCAATAATATATGGTTTGTGCTACGGACAAAGAGCTGGTTGTTTGCTCTGATCAGCTAGGAGGCTGGAAGTTTCAAGCTTCCATGTCCCCAGTCTTGTCTAAGTTGCATACTGGACCGTGACTAGCTTCCAAACTAGTTCTGATGTCACAAAATTATCTTGTAAGCACACGTGTTGAACTGAGACTTAAGGTCAGCACAGAGAAACTTTCCTCCTTGAAGCGGATGAGTAGGCGTATGATCTGAAAAGTATTGTCCAGACTGAAGCAGAGAACATGGCACAAATGAATGGTCAAGACACAGATGAAGGGACTAAAATATCCGATAATGTGACAGTGTCAGGGAGAAGACAGATACTCACACACACACAAAGAAAGGAAATAATAAATAATAAACTGGGGGAGATTTTTAGAAGTTATTTGATTTAGTCCTGTGTAACCTATTTGAGATGGATAACATCAGGTTCTTGTATTCTAACTCAATATGAACATATTAGACAACATGATGTAACAAGTAAGTGGATTAGTATGCATCCATTATTGATGATATAACTGACTTTTAGAATTACAAAAGTTATATCTGAAATTCTTCACTGTGTGTTCCCTGCACAATATATATTTGTGTGTATATATATATCGAGAGGGAGGGAACTTTATTGCTTTTTTTTAATGGATAGTGAAAGCTGAAGATTGATAGGAAAGAGAGGAGGTAGGCAAAGGGACACAGGTCAGATTCTAACCTTGGGCCCGCTGCAGCAAGGACTCAGCCTTGGTACTAGGCCGCCAGTTTTACCCGGTGAGCTATCCGGGTACCCTGATATATAGGGAATTTTATATATAGTACCACACTGCATCAGGTGGCAATTTCAGACACTTTTATCATTCCTCTCATCTGTGGAAGTAAGTTTAAATGTACCCTTTTTTGCCCTTTCTAAACAATGTATGAAGGTAGTTAGAATTAGAATTGTTAACTGTATACTCTTTACAATGCATTGTGGGCTAAGTTGATTCCACTGTATATGGTATATGTAGCTGTCTAAACTCCCCTGCTTTCTTACTAACTAGTTTGCATGTGCTCTAAATGGCAACATGTAGTTGTTAGAGCCGACTAAATAAGAGGAAATATTTAAAAATCAATTCCTAATTTCTACTTTTTCAAATGAATTGAACTAGTGCACAATCATTGGGGAATCGTGGGAATCACTATACAACAGTATTCAGCGAATATGTTTGTGAATATGTTTTCTTTGAACTTACTTATCTTTGTACAAATCTTAAGAGAACTACAAAGAAAAAATATTTTTGATTAAGATTCAGCACTGGCAACTGAATAGAGTGAAGATCAAAATCAGAACTATTTCATTTCAGCTCCTCTAACCTTTGAAGCTTAACATGGCAACAAAAAAGAGGATGCTACTCTCCCTAACCAACATACTAAAGTGCATTTGTGGGCTAAATTTGTAAGCCACTGTTCAAAAGCTTTTGGTGGAGATGTATTGATCCCCTTCCCACCCCTTAACTTGATTGTGGAAAATTAAATAATGCAATAGCTGTTTAATGAGAACTAAGCAGAAAATGAAATCAACTCTGACCTTGCTAGAAATAATAATGTATGGTTTGTGCTGTGGACAAAGAGCTGTTTGTTTGCTCTGTCCGGCTATCTTTGTGCCCCTGCCGTTTGAACGAGTGAGCTTCTGTGACGAAGGGAGGCAATGCCCCTCTCCCCAGCAGTGCATGAGATGAAGACTGAGAATGAAAGTGAGGGGAGGGAGAGGGAAAAGCCAGAATAGCTCAGGCTTTTATCATATGCAGGTCTGTTCAATTTTTACTCTGACCTGCATCCGGATTATGTCATTACAACATATTACCTTGATTCTCTCTCTCATGCACTATTATGGTCTTATTTTTTCCCAAACTTTAACTCCAAATACAGTAGTTCTCTAAATGCGTCCTTTTACTGAGAATTTGGTGAAAAATCTCCACCCAAATCTAAATCAGTGTAGCGAAGAGCACGTAAATCTTTTTTTGTTAATAAAATCAATATGATTTTTTTTTTCAAAATTTATTTTCCGGTTACTTTATTGGATCATGCTACTCTGCCAGTCGTCCTCTCTCATCACTCCAATTGCCAGTCTCGGGTTAATTGGGTAATTAGCTGTGCCTGAGTTCAATTTAGTTTCTCCATCATTTAGTCAGTGCCAGTTCCAAGTGTGTTACAGAGTTTTCCCTTATCATTTCTAATTCGCCATGCTAGACGACCATGTGCCTCCTCCGATGCACATGCCAGCCGCTTCTTTTCACCAAATACGGTTCACCAAAGCTGAACAGTTGCACTCAGAACTGGTACCAAGATAATGCAACTATCCTTAAAAAATCCAGAATTTATAAATATGCAAATATGTTTTATTTAAACAAAATGTTGACTACTTCACTAAAAACTCCAATCTCAAAACATGAACACTAGAGATTTCAACTTTCCATCTCACAGTTGTGTAAGTTGCATACTGGACTATGGCTGGTTCCCAGACTAGTTCTGATGTTACAAAATCATGTACAATACGTGTTGAAGTCAGATTAAGGTGAGCACAGAGAAACTTTCCCCCCTTCAGCAGATGAATGTGAAAACAACCTTCTTGTATCAGACTCTACATGGACAATATACTGTACAGAGGTCAAACATCCAAGTGAAGTTTAAACATTTGAACATTTAGGGGGTTCTTTTACTTAAATATGCTCATTTCACTGCACTGAATTACAATTTAGAAAAATTGTCTTTTTAAATCTATCCGGCGGAGATGTTTTTGACTAACCTCTCTGAACACTGCCCTCCTCTGCTCCCACCAGTGTCAATGTTCAAGCATGCGTTGCATTTATTCTACTTATGCGTTGATAATGCATGCATGAACTGAAACCAATGTTGCTTTACTGTTTTTTTCTCTCCTGCAGTCTGTGACGTTTTCACAATTAAAAGATCTCATCAGTGAACCGGAAATTACAAGGAAACTTTGTCTTAATTTTGTAATTAATAATCACATCTGATCACTTTCAGCTGAGCAACATGATCTAAACTGATAATAGAAGTGTGCACAGTTTGCAACAGTGCAAATGCATTAAGGATTAAAGGACCTTGCTGATGGTTGCGCATGTTTTAGCTCATTAACTACACACTGTATGTACATTACAGCTTACCAAGTTTTTAGATTGATTTCAAACAGCCATTGGTCTCAGTTTTCAACATGTTACAGAAGTCATAAATCATTATAGAAATCAGCTTATTCAAACTCAGGTTAACATATGCATTACACAGAACATCTATAGTTACAGAGAGTTAGGATAGTTATATAATCTTTATTGGGTAATGTTTTAACATTGCAGCTATTGAACATAATGCACTAAAAGTCTTGGATCTTTGAGTGTCCTTGAACACAACACCAAGCAAGAATCTTAAGAATGCCACTGGCCCATCCTTTTATCTTTAGTATAACATGATTATAATGTAACTTTGACAAAAAGTAAATGTAGTAAATGTAAATGTATATGGAGACCAATCACTGCCAGTTGTGGAAAATGGTCGTCAGTGAACATGATTTGTAGTTTCTGGACTAAAATGTGAAAAACCCTTTGATCCTTTGAGCTTTTGCAAATTGTGAGTAGAGTTAGCATAGCCTACATTAACAGCCCTCTTTTTTTTTTTTTTTGTGCGTGTCTGAACTATCCAGAGTTCATGAGTGCATTCTATGCTTAGGAAAGACTTAAAGCAAGTCCCACCAAAGCAAATAATCTTGATTTATCCTTTCACTTTCTCCCTCTCTCTCCTTTGCTCTCTCCCTCTATCTACACCTTATCTCACTCCCCCTGTCTATCTTTTTATCTATATCCCTCCATCTCTGGTTATGTTAATGATCTGATGTGCAGGCAGAGAAGGCACCTGTGCGAGGCTAACGTGAGACGACACCAAACGTTTCATCACAATGGGGAGTCCCAGAGACCAAAAGACTCACTTAAAAGGCGTATTTCAGGGTATTAATTGCTTGACATGGCTCACTCAGGTATGGGAAACCTTTCGTATGGCAATTAAAGGACCAGCAGAGAGAAGGAACTCTGCTGTGGTCGGCCAAGAGGATGGCTGAAATATTTTAGAGCGTAATAAGCGGTGAGGTATTTCTCACAAAATCACGTGCCGCCGTGAGCAGTCAAAGTTACGGTGATTGAGTTAGCCACCCCTCCTACCCCTTGCTCTTTCATGGTGTGTCTGGTTCTGAATGTCAGTGGGAGTAATTTCACATGACCTGTGGGTTTTTGCCAAGACCTGGGGCTTTTAATCCCACTACCTGTATCATACCTGAAAGTGGGTTTAAATGGGTTAATAATGAATACATAATACACCCTGAATTCGTAAATCCACCCTAAAACATTTCCACATGATACTGGTGTGAAAATGTGAACTCAGGACAGAATGTGTGCTGTTATTACTGTCTACTTTGTGCTTTATTAATAGTAAAAGTATCAACATTAACAGTTAATTTACATTTCATTCCTTTCAAGTTCTCACCCAATTTATGATTTGAAAAATTTAAAATTGTTTTATGAGCATTCTATTTTTGTCTAATGCAGTATTTAATTTTTTGCCATACATTTTGAGAATCCAATGGGTTTTTAAATGTTTTATGTCACATACAAAATTTCACAGCCCATAATCACCAAATCTGGAGATATGTGGCTTTTAGTGGACAAAACAAACACCAAAAAAATTCTAAGATTACAAAGTTTTTGTAATTTTTATACCTGTATCACATTATTATCATTATCATTTTTTAATATTATTAACACCTAATACTTATTTTCAAGTGTATGTACCCATACAGATAGTTGGACAGTACTTTACCAACGATAGTAATGTTTTCTCTGCTCCTTACGTCATCAGTTTCAGTGCCTCCGCTACTTTTTAATCAAGTTGTATTCCTGTCAGATTTGTAGTACAGTGCTATGCTTTGATTCTGTTTAGTTTGGTATTTATCATACTCACAGACATTTCAAGGTTGAGTTATTTTAATACCACTCTGAATTTGATTGAGTTTAATGCCTTTTAAATTTACATTATGCAGCCCTAAATTCGACATGGGTGCTTATTTAATTTTATTTACGTGTAATAGAGTCGTCGTAGTCCTTTTCCAGCTATCTGAAACAAGGGCACTCTTTATCTAAAGCATACAAACACATGACACAAACATATTGTTTGGAAATTTGATTTGAAGTCATGGCAATATAGTTGTAAGCCTGCAATTTTTGAAAATGATTTGATTATTTTACGCTGTGCATCATATAAGCATCATCTTGTTGTGATCGTCTACACTGAGTTTGCTTCTGAAAGCATCCTCGCAGGAATAGGTGTGTCAGTTTCACTTACCTGTCCGTACCAGTTATATTCCAGCATTGTGACGACACTTGTAGCACCAGCGATAAAAACTATACTTGTATGCTCTTGCGCAACTAAAAAAGACCTTGATAATCGCGGCCTGTTGCTCTCTTCTCAACCCAACTATACAACTCTTAGTTTTCCCTGTGTGGAATTGATGTCGTCAGGACTTTGGGGGGCCAGGCAAAAGCTAAGCCATTACACACACACACACACACACACACACATACACATTTTTGTACACATGCACTTGCAAGCTTACACACACTCACACACACCCCTGACTCTCCAGTTGAATTTTGGCACTCCCAGGGCTTACGACCTGTTGATAATGAACCTGAACCCATTATTTTGAGTCAATGAATTGAAAGAAATAGGGCAAAGAATGAAAGCCACAGGGCCAATTAACGGCATTCTTTGATGTATTACCCTCGCTCGCCACTCAACCAGACCGCTCTGCGCCTTTTGTCTTTATCCCTTCTGTTATTCATTAATTATTCTGAGCGGGGTCAGAGTTCGTGTGGCTAATTGTGCAGACCGTCTCTCTTTGAGGATGGCAAAAGATTCGCCCAACACGGACACTCCCCCTTACTGTGCCCAGCCACCTTGAATTATGCCAATTATTCCAATTCTTTGATTTTTTTTTTTTTTAAGTAAGCTGTGTCTCTTTTTTCCCCTCCCTCCTTTTCATAGTTCAGTCTTCATCACTGGAATATCTCTCTCTCTCTCTCTCGTTCTCCTCTTCCACACACACACACACCACACAACACACAATCCACACAAAACCAATACGAGTATTCGTTGGTGAGGGGAAACCACTTCCGCTTACGGACACAGCCTATTGGGGTCTTGAAGGTTACAAGCTGCATGCTAAAACATCAGGCTAAGTTCTTTAAATTATGATTACAATTCACTTCAAAACCACGTTCTGCAACTCTGAATACTGCGTGCTCCACCAACAGACTCACCGTTTAAAAGGCAAAATTCAATACTCTTGAGAACACCCACATCCCAGAAAAAATCTGCTGCGTGATGAAAGTTAGATGAAAGATTACACACTTTCCGGTCTGCACTCAAAATAACCAGTAAGGTCAGCTAAATAGTCTACGCATGGACTTTCCATAAACCACAAATGGATTGTGTACACAAGGTTTTCGCTACAGTTGACAAAATTTGACTGTTAATAGAAGAACTGGCATACTCTTTTTAACATTTACAAAGAGAGTTCTCCCTGTGTCTTTATGCTAACTAACAACGAGCTAATTCATCATTTTCTGTATAGCAACAGAGGTGACCGACGCTTCGTGTCTGTGCACCTAAATATGAAGCTACAAACAGTAAGCCGCGTCAGCTTATGAATAGTCCTACGCATGACCTTCCATAAAACCACAAATGGGTTGTTTTTAACACACAATGTTTTTGTTACAGTTTGAACAAAACAAAGTTTGTATGTGTTAATTTGCATTAGAGAAGCTGGCATATCTTTTACAATTTAGACAAAGCCAGGCGCTAGCTTTCCCTCCCTGTTTTCGGTCTTCTGAGTGGCTAAGCTAAAGCTAACGGCAGGTTGGGCTATAGGATCATATTTTTTTGGTATTAGACATGAGAGTGGTATCGATTTTCTCAGCTCTCTTCAAAAAATCTAATAATAGTCAAACTATGCCTTTAACAAAAAAAAGTTTGATATTTGAAAAACATGGATGATTACTTCCTCTACGATTTTGCTAATCACAGCTAAGGTGGTCATCATTTACATCATATCTTTGGTTTTGTGGTTTTGTTTTTCACAAAAATACACTCCCCTTTTCTAAACATTGATTTTCAAACTGAATGAAGTCTTGTTTCTAAAGTTCCCATAACTGCTGCCATGAGTTTGTGCCTCTGGATTTTTCACAGTCTGAGCCATTTTAACCGGTCATTGGAAACGCATTACTTAGTTTAGGATGAAGATAAACTTTTGTGAGTCACGTCACTGTTTCTACATTTTTATAAAATACCTTGCACTTATCTTTTAATATGAAAGCGATATGGCATAACCTTTAATTTAGGCATATACTCTGCATATTCTTGTTGTTACTATTTTCCTGTGGAAAAACTGGTATTGCAGACTGCTTTAGAAGAAAAACTAATCGACATTTAAACTGGATTCCACGAAAATCCAGAAAACAAAGAGAATGCCATTCTACAAGTGATATCAGAAGAAAAGGAGAAATGTAATCAGATTAGGAAACGTCTATGAAGGCAACCCATCTTTAACATGATTAGGAGAATAGACAGCATATAATGGTTTAATTATCTGTCAGGCAGTTTATAATTCCCTTAATCTGAACCATGAATGTGGAGAGTTGTATAAAAAAGTTATTGTTTTTAAAAGGTCTCTTAAGGCAGACTCCACAGCATACTACACTGTAAAAAAAACAAAAGAAAAAACGTGAGCTATAGGAATAGTTTTTAGTAGAAAATCTCATTGGTTTCTGGTCCAAATCAACTTTATTTGATTTAGGGGTCATTTTCTTGATGGAAATTATTAGTCCTATCAGTCCTATCCTTCCTTGATTCAATAATAGGACTTTCATTTAACATTTCAATAGTGAACAGAGTAACTTATTAGATTTTTGTATTGTTTAGGATCTAGGAAATAAGAATATTTGGCCATATGCGATTTTCAGGATAAATGTACAGCCAATGAAGACTGATGATAATAACTAAATAATGATACGAACTAATAATAATTAAATTATGGTAACTAGCAGACTAGACTAGCTAACATCTATGCAGATATGTAGGCTATGTACTATACTGATTCAATTTGTAACATTACACAGGTTGTTGTAATGCCATTCACTCTTACAGCATACTGTTCTGATCTGTATCTGTGAACCATTACGTTTGCCAACAAAAACGATGACGCTGTAGCCTAAGATTGCTTAGAAGACCTAAAAATGCATGAAAATAAAAGAAATTGAGTGCAAAAACTATCTATCTAAACTAACTAAATTTAGACTAATATTAACAACACTCAAATGGCTAATATGTGCTAAAACAAACAACAAAAAGCAGGTGCCAAAATTAACACTGCTGTTAGAAATCAGTATCATGTAATAATAAAACAATCATTAATCTGTTAACTCAGTGGTATTACTTTAAAAACCTAGATTACATCTGCTTTATCACTTCCAGTTAGATGTCAACTACCTCTTCCGTCCCTTTGTTGTTTATTTGTCCTTGAAAGCCATGTAAGGAAGCCTATGCTAACCTTTTGTCTCTGAAGTCCTTTTGGATGTATTTTCTTCAAAGGGAGTCCCATGTTGCACCACTGGCCAGGGGCAGCCTTGAAAGGTTAGGTCCTCAGGCCATGTCTGTGTCACTGATGCCACTGGCTTTGACCTCCTTAATTTGGTGTGTATGTGTGTGTGAAGCTTTGCCTATCACAACTGCTCATCTTGTCTTTCAGCAGGGAACAAAGAGGAAAAGTTGTTAACAAAGGGCCCTGATAAGATCATGTTGTAGCCACAAGCCAAAAACAAGAAGGATTCAATGAGATGACAAGCCTTTTTTAAGGCCTAGTCTGATGTTTCTTACTGTCTTTTGGCCTGAGGGTGTTTCACTGAAGATCAAATCTTGTGGACACAAGGATTACCAGGATGTTTTTGATGCAAAAGTGTATCCTTGTATAAATAATAGGACAGTGATTAACACAGAAAGTGCTGGTTTAGCTTTATTTCCCATAATCAGCCAAAGAGAGTTTGAGCTTTTTGCAATACATGCTATTGTATCAAACTCAGATACACATGAATATGATACTTTACACCCTAGAAGCTTAGTAAAGTTTCCAAGGATACATCACACAGTTTGTCACACATTACTTATAAACACAAACATACAGAAACACACACAGCCACACTAGGGGTTCATGAATACCACTTATGTTGTTCTTGTTCCCCCCTCTGAGCTTACATAGCCTCCGGGGAGACATCCAGGCCACACCCTCCCTTTCCCTTAAACATGGATCTCCAAACCCAGCAGGAAGCCACTACTAGTCCCAACACACAGTCCCTGCTTACTTGCTCCCTGAAGCACAATGTCCACTTCCCCCAGCCACACATCAACACTACTAGTCTCTACACATTGTACCATTTTTTGCCTCCTTTTGAATCCTATTAGTGTGTGAACTTAGTTTAACTGAAAAAGACTGTCGACTTCACTCAATTAGGCCTAATAGGATTAGGTTGCCAGTATGGGCCTGGAGGTTTAAATAGGAATGGAATTTTGGCAGACACCTGCTTCATCCATTGCATTAATCTTATAAAGGCTATGGAGTATGCAGGGGCCCCGGTGACGCCCAGGGTTGAATGGTTGGATGAATGGCTGTATTAGGTGCTTGGGTTTCAGCCCTGATGGCATCAGTATCAGAGGAAGTGTGGCTCAGTGGTGAAAGAGGACATCAGTAAATCAAAAAGTTGTACAGGTAGCTAACAGCCACAATGAATGTTGTTAACTTAGAGAGTAAATTAAAGTTTTTACCCACTTGAATGACGTTCTGTAACAGTTCATTTAGATTTCAGGAGGCTTAATACAATATTATTGTCAGCTAAAAGCTATCAAAATAAGTTTTTCATGCATGTAAAGTTTTTTTTTTATGACAGTGAAACACTGTCAATGCATTCATTTTTTAAATTGCAGGAGGGGTTCGGATAGCCAGTTCCACTTTGGACCTGGTTGCCAGTTGACAAATGAAATAAAGCTTTAAAATTTATTTTTCTTATCTCTCCCACTCTCATTTCTTCGAAAGGAACAATAGAAAATATCTATCTTGTTTTTTTGAAGAATATTTATATATTTATCAGACAGCTGGACAGGACACAAAAGGGAGAGAGAATAGTATGAGGTCCCTTAATCAAACTGTGGACGTCACAGTTATCTGGCATGCACTGTTTCCATTCAGCTATGAGGGCGCCCCAGGACGTTTCTCATTTTAGTCGAATGTCGACTGTCTTTGGTTAAAATGGCAGACATCCCCAGCAGCAGATTAGATCAGTTGTAGCTGACTAACGTTAACTCTGTAATGGCTCAAATGAAAAGTTTGGCTGTTCTGTGGTAAATGTGCTCTCTGCAGCTGGTGTCTGTATTCAGCCAAAGGTTGTTTGTGAATGAAAAGACCTATCTGTACCTACCTGGAGCACCACTGTACAACTGTTTTGTGTGTTTTGTAATGGGGACTCTTCTCTTGAGAAATGATCCAGCTGATCAACTGCCACAGGGCACAAACCTTTTCTAGTGATGTTTGGCATGGTGGTCAAGGGGAAGAAAGACGTAGGTGTAAAAGAGATGGGGATAGATAAGAGTGGGATTCGAGAGTAGAGGGCTTGATGAGGCCCATGCTGTTAAGATAATTACTAACAGTTATTGTCTCTCTACACCGAGAACAATGGCCTTTTACCATGTCACTGATCGCTTTACTGCTTCATCTTATCCACACAAAACCTAATCACTTGAATACTTATCCCATCAACCTCTGTGAGATATAAAGAAACATTTTGAAATATTATTTTAGGCGTTTATCTTTGTTTGAGGCAGTAATACAAATGAATATGATTCATACAACACATAATGTAGATGCCAATTGGTGTAGGAATTAATAATTTACTTGATAAATACATAAAAAAAATATATTTCCTGATCAAAGGGCAACTATTAAATAAGGTATCACTATAAGCTTTACAAAGATAGATAGAACACAGCAACAACATAGCAAAGCAGGTCGAGAACTCAAAAAAACATCCTCAAACAATTAACTAGACATACTAATGGAAAATGTGCAATCAGGATCTAAATTTGTAAAAAAAAAAAAAAATGAA
>NW_023339652.1:11042462-11057210 GCF_004916995.1 Morone saxatilis | reverse complement strand
CCCCCCCCCCCCCCCCCCCGACAGTATAGATAAAGAAGCAGACTTTGGCCGTGTTCAGACAAACAGCAGCCCCCTTATTAACTTTCGGCTCAATCAAACGTGCAAGCGTACATTCCTGGTAGATTACTTTTAACGTGAACGTCACATTTGTAATGTCCGCCTGGCGATCTTAGTGACGAAAGATGCCATGATTGCAGCAGTGATACTGTAAGTTGTGGAATCCTGTATCACAGTAAAACCCTGTCTCATTTTATATAGTATTATTTTTCTATCCCAATTACATTGTGGTGACATAATCGCTGGTTGGATCATGATCTGTGTTTCGTTACATCCCTAGCTGTCAGTGAATATTTGACTAATATGTTCAGTATCAACATTATTGCAATTTACCAGATACGTTAATTATAAATATTCCTCATTATGTTCTAAGGAAATTTAATCTGGTCAGCATTACGTTTCCTTCCAAACACATTTGCTGTTCTAAATTAGGTGTATATGAACATTTGTCTGAGACAGGGTTGTATAGTTTTGAACGGTTGGGCAGTGTGTTGGAGTCGGAAAATTGTATTTCAATGATCAAGGTACATTTTTCATAAATATTCCTATTCCATTTCTGCACAGCAACCATGCAGAGGTGATATTTAAAGACGTGCACTTGGCTCAGATTTTGGGGTATAACATTACCAAGTCAAGTTGGATCAACCAATCGGGTTGTTGGACAATGTCACACATTGCGTTGCTGAGAATTGTCCATCACTGTGTAAATCAGCAGAGACATTTATATGCTTTCCCGCTTAAGTGGCAGCGAGAGCAAGAACAAGCTTATTCCTAAAATGCAACGTCTTTATTGCTTGCTACCGTTAGTAGCAAAGTATTAGTCAATGCCGTGTTTCCACATGTATGCCCTAGAGTGTACTCTCCTCTTCGTTACTAATTACCATTCTTCCCAGGGGTGTCATACCAAGCCTCATACCAACACCTCACAATGTCTTTCCCGGAGGTCTCTACATGTGTCTGGATGCTGTGAATAGCTATCTTGGTGGCCTTGAAAACCCCCCTCCGCTCCACCTTAAGGGATTATGATATGTTTTATCCAGAAGTGGCATGTGTTTTTGTTCTGTGTGTCAATTATCGGGACAGTCGAATGGCTTGATCTCTGCTGTTTTAAGAACAATCGGTGTAAGAGGAGGTCAAGGGTGAGCTGGAGGGGTGGTGATGTATGCATGTGTGTTGTTACAAAGCAGTTATGTCCAATATGAGACAATAAAGAAATGAACACAAGACATTTGGAGGGCCTTTCTGTCTAATCCTATTAGTGTCTTAGATAACCCTGCTATATCAGAAGGGGTCAAAGGAAAGACCTCTGTGGGAAATCTCTCCAAAAGAGAGCAATTTCATCATTTAATCAGGCAAAAATTGGACTGACATTTCTATCATAGGCAACATCAAAAGGTGGTTATAATGGTGTCTAAATGTTATTTTGCTGAGGAAAGGACTGATATTCATTGCCTCTGATCTAAAATAAGATCTGTAAGTATGCATGTATTACACTAGATAATGATTAAATTAATCTATCCATTACAATAGTGATAGCATCATTTTTCCATACCTAGAATTATGACTGGGTTTCCTTTTTGGTCATAAAAATTGTTTTTAATCTTGTTATTTGAGGCCCCAGAACTTCTCTAATTTCACATACATGCTGTTAGAGCATTAAGGTGGCTGTGAGGTTTTAGTGAGTTACGTGATGTTTAAAGAATAAAACAGTGTTTCCTTTACATGTGTTAATGACATGCTAACAACTTAAAAAAAAGCCTTCTCCATTAGCTTCCTAACTGCAGTGCATTACCTTCTGCTTTTTTAGGGGTGAACGGAGGAAAAACAGTGAGACTGTTGTACCTTTAGGGATAATTGCTTCAGGTCACATAGAAAACACAATTTAAGTCCTAAGCTTAATTTAATTTGCTAATTTCATTTACAGTACGCTGTGTAAATCAGACTGCTAGTTGTGCATGCAGAAAGGGTCGAAAACCAGGTTTAGTGCAGTCAGTGTGTAAAAAATGTCCCAAAACTATTAGCTGCTATTTAATAATTAGCTTTTTTTAGACAAATCTAATTAGCAATTATACATCAATCTAACTGTCCACTCTTTGCCCACTTTTGGACTGTCTCACGATAGCTACTGTGCTCATGCATGAGAGGTCCATGGTCACATTGCAAACTGGAAATGGATTGTAATTATAAACATTTTTGTTTGTGTCTGAAGATTTACAAAAAAGTGACCAAACTAGACTATTGCGTGTTAAATTGGAAAGTAGATACAAAACATAGAATAGGGAAAATTGCAGCAGTATTTTTTTATTATTTATATTTATTTAATATTAAATAATTCATTATATAACTTCTTTCAAGTTACATGGGAGTCTTTGCTATGACCACCCTGCATTTCGGGGTCAGGGAGTTTAAATATGGTTGACGTGCCCACAGATTTTTTAGGGGACGTAAACAACACATGAAGAGCCAGCTGAGCCTTGCCGAACTTATATACCGTACATAGAATGAACCTTAATTGCGTGCAGTTGCTGGTGATAGCATGTGTGTCTTCCATTGACATATTTAACGTCTCCAGCACATTGTTCTATCTGAATCATTACACGGGACTCCTGTATGTCTCTATCCCGCAAGTCATTCATCCATGCATTCGGTCTAGCGGGCAAACAGCCGTCCAGCCCAGCCCAGGCACTCAGCCAGTCCAGATGGGTGGTCCAGGCCAATCATCGCTGGTCTCCCATGCTTTGGCTTGCTAGTGTCCCTGCTGCCCTGACACCCTCCTCTTTTTACTCTCTCCCTGTCTCACGCATTCCTCTGATTTCTTCTCCTCTCTTCCTTCACACTAATCTTGGCTAAGTCTCCTTCATCTTTTCCTTCCTCCTAAAATGTCTGTAATTTCCCTCCTTTCTTCTTTCGTTTTTCTTTTTCTTTCTCTATTCCCCTTAGTATCTCAGTTTCTCTCTTTCATTTTCCATCTTTGCATTAGCACCAGCCATAGTTCCCCTTTTGCACAGCTTTTTTAACCATTTTTCTTCCTTACGCACCATCTCACGTCTCTCCTGTCTGTCATTGGTACAACAGGGTGACATAATCCAAATCTGACCTCAGGGCTCAGGTGTAAATTACTGTTTTTGGCCAACGCCTGCTCCACTGAAGTGTTTTTATGCACTGAATGTCTCACTAGTCATAATGGAGCTGTGGCCGACCTTGTGGAGGGACTGACAAAGGATTTTCCAATATGGATAAGTCATTTGTTCTATTTTAAGGTTGAATTGAGTGTGTTTGCAGATGAAATTACAGTTTAAAACAAACCACTGCGTTTCTCTCTTTGATATCCACAGTGTGTGCAAGCTGGCCGACTGAATTTGTAGAAATTTTCGCATGGCTTGATTCACCACCCAACAACACGCCAGAGTTATGTGTCTGTTTCCACCGTGACTCACAGGCTCTGCCATGGACATTAGACAAACAAACCTTGAGTTGTAGTGCTACTCACAATGTTGTATGTGACAGCAGTTTCAGAACACACCAGATTTGGATTCGGAATCCTGCTGGTCTAACGCCACACTGAGAGTATTGTATAACAAGCAATTTTTTTTCATAAAGAACCTACTGAATGTACTACAATATTACATGAGGGGGGTAAAAAACAAACGACAAGGACTAAGAGGTTAAGAGGAGACAATTATAACCCTAGTCACAAATCGCAAAAGAAATGGGTGGGAAATGTTCATTATTTTGCTGGTTTTAAGGTAAAACTGCTCACAGTGCTACTCTGGCTATCTACTTAATATTGCTAATGTTTGACAGGCTCTATGCTCAACGCTTTGGTATTCAGTTTGATTAAAGTTTAGAGTTTTAGCATGGGATTTGGTGACAGCTAATAGAGGTGGCAGATTGATGGCTTTGGTGGAAAGTGCATCATGTTATCATTCTTAAAATCTTTTAGGAAAAAAATGTAAAACATGTGTGCAGAGTCTCGTTTCACAATCCTGTGTGGCTGTACACAGCAACCTTAGCACATGAAAGACCTTCTACAGAAGTGCGAAACATACTGCAACAATGCTTTGAAGTCTATCAGTCATCCATCTAATGTAGGGATGTCTTCTGTGCCTCCTCTAATAGTCTGATTCATATCTCCCTTCCAGAAATTCCTTCCATAAAGCCTGAGAGACAACTACAGCCAATCTCTGAGTCATTTGGCTCCTTTCACAACAGCCCCAATATATCCAAAACATCCAAAATTCAGTCTCACTTTTGCATCAAAGCAAAGCAGGAAAATAGATCAGATTTCTTTTAAATCCCAAATGAGGTCTGCAATCTCTGTGCAATCTATAAAAATGCACATATATCCAAGAGCACATGAATACACACAGTACGCATACATCGAATGGCATACAGTAATTGCAGCAGCCGGTTATGGCTCAGTGATCCGTCAGCGCATTGTGTGGGGTTCTTAGTTGCCTGGACAATGGCGCTACAATCCCCAGAGACAGAATTCCAAAGAAATGACCCCTAAAACACAGAGTTCATTCAAAAATGGTTCCCGACATGTGTGAACAACAGCACTATGTTTACAATCGGGCCAGTATGTATCAGCGGCAGATGGTTACACACATACTGTAAGCACACAAATGTACTGCCACTGAAAGCAGCATTCAAGGAGAGTAATATCAATAAAATATGTAGTCTGCAAATGAGCAATGATCTTCACTGTAACTGCCTTGTTTTGTTAACCTTTTTTTCAAAGGCCTTGACAACAATGTGTCATTGATGTTGTTTACATGCAGTAGATAGGAGAAGCCCCGCTGTGTTTACGACCTTGTGGTGTTTTTATATTTATGACAGCTGATGCATTTGCTTGAGCTCTGTAATTATTCATGTGACTAAATTGTTTTAACCTGACAGCTCAGTAATGATATACCTGTGATAATGTATGGGCTATTAGGGGAGGTGTGTGGGTGTAACTTTATGTAATGTATACTCCTTTAGTACTACTGTTCGTGGGTTAGGCTACTAACGTATTCAACAATATACACGGAGGCAAGGCTGCGGTACGAGTACGTCTTTACTTGAGCTTCAACATCCTAACAACAACAGACATCAGTAATCAGTCACAGAACACCAGGTAGCAACATTGACAGTGCACCAAGTGCTGGATCTAATATACCATAGTGGGCAAGTAAAACTCACTCCTCACTGGTGGGCCTTTTAAACTGGAGGTGGTAGTTGTTTGCATTGATCAGTTGTCTGGACACCATATACATGTAATGTAATGTAATGTAAAGAGATGGAGAGGATGAACAAAGGGAGAGCCATAAAAAAAAAAACAAAGCCCAAGAAATACATTGAAGTTATTTGAAGACCAGTTGATGATGACGATAGGGATAAGTACTTTATATCATAATATTTATATATGTATAAACATCTTTATAAAAGTAGAACCTGATCACAGAACTTTTCTTTGTTCCTTGAATATCGCAAAAACAACTGAATGGGTTGCCTTGAAACGTTAAACTCGAGATAAATTGATAATAACTGTAATAAATAACTGAGGTATTCTTAACGATTAATCTAGCGCTGTCATCAAAGAAATCTCATTTTAATTTCGGTTTAGACTTTGGTTTATTTGGCCAAATATCTGCAAAACTAATTGCATTCTCATCAGCCTTAGCTGTACTATCTGTTTAGTGCTAATTAGTAAATGTTAGAATGATAACATGTAGAGCCCAAGATTTTGACCATGCTAAACATTACATGCTAAACATCAGCTTGTTAACATTGCATTGTGAGCATGTTAGCATGTAGCTCAGCGCATAACTACAGCCTCACCAAGCCACTGGCATTAGCTGTAGACTCATAGACTCGCAGGTTGACCGTAACATTCTGTTGTACCTACCTTCCATGTGTTTTGTGGTTGGCGCCAAACAGGGGTTTGTTCAGCGGTGTAGGCTCTACCATAAGGATATTGAGAGCGGGAATGATGAACAGTGCTGCTAGGCGGAGGAGGGTAGAACTCAGGCCAGCTACGTGGATGTGGTCCAGAATCATATAAACCCGGTACATCATCTTCCTGACTCATCACCCACTGGTTGTTTGGGCCGGAGCACGACTGGAACATTTCTGAACAACCCGAAACTGGAGGAAAGCAAAATAAGAAATAAATAAATAAAGGAAATAACAATTAGTGAGTAAATTAACCAGACATGTATCGAAATTGTCGTATTACCCTTATTAAATCATGATTTATTCTTGGTTTTCTCAGTGAATATCAGGTTAAGGAAAGGGAAACTAGAGGGCAAAAGGGAGATGCACAGGTGTATGTAGATGCGTATTTGCCAACTGGCATGCGTTTATTAGTTTGACTGGTTGCTAATCTTAAAAGCCGGACAGTATCTCATAAAAACATTAGGAAAAACACCGTTTTTTTTTAATCACATTAACACATATAAGTCACAGCATGGTATGTCTGTCCTATCTACGCTATTTATTTATGTTCTCTGCCATCTATAGCAGAATTTTTTCCTCTGCCTTGAAATGGCATATTTAACATCAACGGATAAGCTAAGAACATGAACTATATTCTTTTTTTACTTTCTGCCTAGGAGTCTCTGTGTCTGCCGCCCAATTTGAGAACTTTCTGATAGCAGAATTTTCCTTTAAGCTATTTCAGTGTTCTGGAAATGATCCACTTTCCAGAGGATTCCCTTCAGTCCGGGCACAATAGTATCTTGCTGGGGTTTATTTGTGAAATGAATACATGGCTCCTCATTTGATTTGTCGTGAATTTAACTCTATAAAATTTTAGTATTTCCATCATGGAGTGAGTGGATGGACAAACTTGATTATTGGCGTGACTGAAGAAACAACAAGCAGCATGCCCCAGATCAAAGCGTCTTGGAGGCTGTGGCTTAACCAGAATCAGTTGATACATGTATATAATCAAAAGCAAATTTGATTGGAAAATTATTGCTGCCAACCATCCTTTTTCTTAATATCACCCATCCAGCTAATATAGCAAAAACTATGTATTTTCTTTTCTGCAAAAAAGATTCCTTTAATTTTGCCGTTGAGTGGGTAAAAGAGGCTCAAGTTTGTGCTGGGGAGAAATAAAAATGGAAAATAGACAGTACAGATGTATAATTTTTTATTGCAGGGATCACATGCTTGATGCTTTTAATTAAATAGAAATTCAGATGTTTCTTTCAGTTCTTTATAGCCTACACTGGAAATGTGTAGCACTGGGCATCACTGGTGCCACGATACAAATTAAAACATACCACTTAATTTCTTTGTAGAAGGCTGAAATAAAGGTGACGGGCCACAGCTAGAACACACAGGAGAAAGATGTGGAGAAGTCGTCAATAGGCGAAGGTCCCAGGGGGAGCCAAGGGCGCAAGTATGAAAGTAAGTAAGTACTTCATATCTAAATTAAAATATTTGAGTGCAAATTAGCTGTCACTGCCACTGGTGTACTAATGGAGGATACATGAAAAATATAAGACTTGTACACTGGCTACAATGCAGAACTGATTGAACACAAAGAGAAGCTAGGTAAGAAAGGGAGAATGTGTGTGATTCTAATCTAGTCTAGTTTTTGCCTCTCTCTTCTCTTATGTGGGAGGTTAATTGGCAAGACATATGGCAGCCTGGCTGTCCAAGCATGGTGCCAACATTGTTTAATTGCCTTTATTCTGTCGCCAGCATCGCAGGATGCCTTTGCTGCAGAATTTGCCAGGCAGTTCTAGGCACTGTGTAAAAATGTGTAGATGACGTAGACTGGGCATGAGAATGCAGGTTTTTTTGTAAACGTAGAGAACGTGTTTTGTCCACCTAGCTGAATTCCTGCAGGAATGGTCATTTGGAACAAGTGGTTTGCTTGTGCGGGTTTAGCTGCAGTCTTTGTCTGTGGTTTGTGAGCTCTTCTGTTCGCCCATGAGCAAGGCATCTTTCTTAAATAACAATTAACTCTCTTAACACACGAAGAGTGTTTCATGGGTATGGGAATGCCACCCAACTAGGCTTTTGTCACCCAGTGACTGCTCCATTGCTAACCAATAAATGATTATTGCTGAATACATACTTTAGCTGTAATTTTAATGCTACTTTCCCAAACTGAAATCAGGCTTTCTCATTTTCCAGAGATGTAGAGCAACTTGATATGAGGGACTTTGATAGGAATAAGACCACAAGCGGAGGAGAGGAGAAAACTTCCTTAACATAATGTATTGCTTGATTAATACCCTGGCTTTAAGATCTGTGGGAGCTTTGGTATGAATGCTGAAATATATAATAATAATAATTTTAGGTTTAACAACTTACTTCATTCATCCATTCTCCTAGGTTTACTTAAGTAATAGTGACAACCACAAAAAGGTTTTTTACTAATATCAATGGTTAAATGCAGATCTGACCCTGCGTTCACTATCTTGTGTGTGTGTGTGTGTGTGTGTGTGTGTGTGAAAGTGTTATAAGTGAGGAATGTTAATCTGCTGTTGGCAGCACTGGAAGAGGCAGCTGCCTTCCAATTGTCTTTAAGCCAATAAAAACCCCTTTGTGGCTCAACATGTGTCCCTGCAAGCTGAATCTGAAGTTAATAATAATAATAATAATCTATTAGTGGAATTTTAAATTGTGTCTGAAGTTCTGTTTTAGAATTTAATAAATATACATTTATTTTTTTTATTATAGATGCAATATATTTAAATAAAGCCTATGCTATTCAGTTATAATTGATGTGTTCAGGGGGCAGTTATCCATTACAATACTTAATACTTCCATTTTTCTTTAGTAGTTTGATGGTGAATGTGTTTTATCTGTTTCTATTGTATTGCCTGTCTTTAGTGTAAACCCTGACCGGGAAGCTGGTCCTGTGAGTCTCAGGTGTCCTTTTGCCCAGCCTAATTAGCTTACCTCAGCTAACATGGCTCATTATGGATTGCCTGTTGAATGGCCATGTAATACTGTAAACAGTGTGACTGTGATGTCCTGAACTCATGATACCACCACCATAGGATTTCCTGGTTGTTCTACAAGTGTTCTTTATATTGTCATTTATTTGAGTTTGTTTTGAGTTCCCTTTGAATCCAACTGAGGACCGACGGTGGACTGAAAGGCCTCATGCTGCTTTTGAGTGTTTACAGATACACAAAGCCTCAGAGCCGTTGGAAAACAACAAGCATCTGTGGTGTGCTGCTCACATGTCTTTACATCGGCTGCAGGCCTAATCACTGTCTCTGTGATCTGTTTATTTCTCATTATTGACTCTAAGACTCTTATCGTATCGCGTGTCTATTCTCTCCTATCTATCTATCTATCATCTTATCTATCTATCTATCTGTCTATCTGTCTGTCTGTCTGTCTGTCTGTCTGTCAGTCAATGTTGCACACTTAAACATGTCCTCACCCACCCACCTGGAGACAGGAAGTTTGGAGTATCATTGCTGAGGATTTTCTGAGTGTCTGTGTCACAGATGAGAAAACATACACACACACACCCTGCCTCATTAAAACCTTTCCCATAGATGTACTACTTTGTACAGCTCTCCACTCATCATCACCTCCAATCCGCTCAACCCTTGCCTCCCTTTGAGCTCCACTATTTATTTTCATCAAGGCCTCTCCCTCTCTCTCCCTTCCTTCTCTCTATCTCTCCCTCGCTCTCCCTCTCATCCACAGTGGGCTTTGTTGCTGGGCTGTCATGTATTGAAGCGCCTATTTATTTGCTTTTTTCACTGTTAATTCTCTCTTATTGTCCCTCCCGACGTCCTGTCGCGTCTGGAACAAGGCCGCCGCGAGAGTTTTGTTCCCTGTGTTCAAGACATGAGTCATCGGGCCAAGATAATGATGAAGAGCTCAGACACACAGGAGAATCCAGCCTCTATCACTGATCACACCGGCAGACTTCTTAACATACACCCCTCAGACAATGTCATTATTACAGAGTCTATTGAGTTTGTGTGAAGAGCTGAGGTCACCATTTTGGGTTGCGTTTTAAACCTGTGCGGTTTATCTGTTCCTCGACTCATTCTAATCCCTTAAACAGGGTTTTTATATGACTTGTTAAAGAAACCATGCAAAAATGTGTGTGGAAATAAGTTATTTTATACTTCATTATGTCATTTTAGTTGGACCAGTTTTACTTCCATAAAAACGTAAAAAGCCACACTGGAAGTCAAAATTCAGGAGAGGTGCAGGGATTCATTATACATAATACATTAACTATAATGCATATTCAGACACTTCAAACTTAAGCTTTCGTCTCATCTGTTGCCTCTGCAGCGTTAACTGCATTAGACTTGCTATTTTGAGAATGAACAGAATTAAAACTCATTACTAACATTACCTCTATTTCCATCTGAGTGGGCCTCTCTGGTAATAATGATGTTACAGTATCTAATCTCAAGGCTAGGGAAGTTTAAACAGGGGCAATGGGACATAAAGAAGAAGTGTATATAGTAATTATATATATATATATAATATAGTTATATACTATAGTATATATATATGATATAATATACACTGTACAAGAAACTGCAGGATATAACAGGTGTGGATAGGCATGTTGCTCTGTCTGACTACTCTAACTAAATATGGGAGATTTTCATGTACATAAATGAACAAACAATTCCAAAGAGTTAGCAAAGAGGAAGAGAGCAATTAATTTAAACAGTAAACATGAGACTTGATACTTTACCGTCAGGTCATCTCTTATGTCACTGTTCATGGTTGCTTTTTCAACTTTTTTGAGCTATCAGTTAATGTGTTAGGAGGCAGGGTTCCAGTAACTAGGTTTTTCCAATAACTTAGGTAAAACTGTACTGGACAAACGATAAGCCTAAGTATTATCTTTTAACATAAAACAGATCAGTAACAGTATTTTATGTAGACTTAAAGACAAATTCCATCTTGGTTGAGCATTTGTATAGTCTGTCGTGAGCTGTCCGAACATCTATGGAAGTATGCCGATGAATACTGATCCACAGAGTAACTGGTCTGCTTGTTATATGATATTTACAACGATTTACAAATATATTATCTGTATTAACAATTCATATATGTTTGTACTTAAGTAATTGTTCTTTGTGTATTAACGTTTTTGCTTGCTGCAAGTTATGTAACTAAAATGTGAGTGTCCCCACCTGGTAGTATACTGAAGTGTATAAGCTGCCTGAGAACAACGCTGACAGCAGCTCTCACGCTGTCACATGACATGTGCTGAAGGTCCTAAAATTGGCTATGACCAAAGATGATGTTTATGGTGAGTCTTTCTGGCCTATCTGCACTGTGGGAAAACTCAGTCTCTTATAGCTCTTGAGGTATACTTCAGTGTCATTCAGGTGCTGTTAAGCCTGTGGAGAGACATCAGCCATGCCGGCATTATCATGTATTTAATTATCTAATTCTACATCTCATGCGTGGAGTTATATGTGTCATACTCACGAGCTCAATAATCCATTGTTGTGTAAATAGAAAGGATGTTGCTGTCAAAGTAGGGTTTCAGGAAAGATGCCTGGTAGGGGAGCCGTGGTGTTGTACGATTCGTGTCACTTTTCATCGGTCGAAAGGTTGTGCGTCCACCGGTCTGAGTAGGAGGTACCAAGGGTCACTTGAAGTGCAGCCCTCAGTAGCAGTCACGATGTTGTACATCTTCCAGCATATTACCTCCTCCAGCCCACCGGCTTTCTTACAACATAGCACTCCACATTAGAGCCCAAATGCTAATGTGGTAACCATTATAGTGTAGTTGATAAATTAATAACAGTGTTCATAGTTTACATTATTATTATTATTATTATTATTATTAGTAGTAGTAGTAGTAGTAGTAGTAGTAGTAGTATTATTAGTATTAGTATTATTAGTATTATTATTAGTCCACCTATTTTAGGTGACGCTAAAACATTTGGAAATTTAAATTAAATCCTAGTTGTAATTTCTAGATTAACCACAAGATGGTGTTGTACACACCCATTGAACATAGACATTGTTCATATTTGTATTTCCTTCTTGAAACTGAAACGTATGCCCCTGCAAATTATAATTAAGAACCAAAAAAAAAAACCTCAAATATTCGAGAAGGCGTATGTGTGTCATAAATGTCTTTTTCTATACAACATTTCTGGGAAGTGATGACTCAGACAAGAGTGAGTTCTCCAATTGCAAAATTCTTGGAGTACCCTGTGCAGAAATCTTAATGTCAAACGCTACACACTTCCATCATGCTGCACACTACTCCAAGTTTGCACCCCATCCTCTGAACACACACCAGGTAGTATGTGGGCTGCACACATCTCTGCTGTTGCACACTACACAGCTGCACACCACAGGAATACTTTGACTTGGGGTCCTCTTTGATAAAAAGACATACAGAACACGGAAACTGTGTTTTAAGATTGAATCAACTCTTAAAGTCCTTGATAACAAAATCAATTATCTAATACTTTTTGCTCTTTAGAATTATTTGTGACGTTCTTTAAGAATAAAATACTACTTAGTCATCTTGGCTGTGACTCATCGTCCCATGAGGCCTTTACACACGTCCACCACCCTCTTTTGCCATATAGCTCATCTTGTCCAATGCGGTTTCCCCCCTCCCCAGCCCTGAACCCGCACATGCACAGCTCTGAAAACAACATTCCCGTGATGCAAGATTAGAGAAGTTCACAGGGTTTTTCTTTATATATTGTAAATAATATCAGGTGACTAAAAATGAGGAAGTAGCCCATGAGGAACTTTAAAGATTTTCCTGCTGTGTCATTCTGATGTCTCAAAGCTGCACTCAGGCTATACAACACGCCCACACCAAAGGATGCTGTGAGACGCATGATAATATTTTACAAAGGCAATTTCAATATTAGTATACAGAGGAGCACATGTCTATTTGTCTATTACAGCTAAAAACATTTGATAAAAGTGCATACAGGAATTTAGTGTAATTACATGGCACTGACTGTAAAAACTACTTGAAATAAATCATATTGGAAAAGAAAAGTAATATATGTTGATTTCAGATGTGTGAGAATATTCACAGTAATTAAATGGCAGATCCTCATTTTAAATTTTATTTAAACATGAATGTAACCAGGGATAAGTTATTATAGTAAACATTCACTGTCACTATGAAATCTCATAGAAAAATTTATCCTCTAATATGGGTTTACAGAAAACCGCTCACTTCACTGAGTAGTCTTAAAGTTCAATAACCTTTATTAAATGTTTGTAATTAATAGTTTGCTTGTTCTTATCTACACAAATTATATTAATTTACATTTAGTATTATATCTACATTTTGTGAATAAGAAACATATGTAAGAGCAAGAAATTTGTTCTTTATATCCAATATCATTCTAACCTGCCGCTAACGAACTTCCTGCTAAACAGGATGTTGCTTTTGTAGAAGTGGAGGTGATGGGCTTCTTTCCTCCTCAATAACCATGAATATGTGCCAGGGCAGTTTTTATAAACTACCTATTAAGTCACATTACAGCAAACCTTAAATTGCAGGACAGTATTATTTTTAAATATATTTGGCAAAGAATTAAATCTCAAATTCTCATTTACCTGTAGTTGGGAGGCTATGGAAGACAGGTCCCGAGTAGTGGACTGGAGTACTGTATGTCTACTTCAAAGTCCAATTATCAAAATTTTGCTAAAACTTGCCTGTTGTCCTGCCTCCTATTGTTGTTTAATCATTACTGGAAGAATGCACTAGTGAAAGGGCCCCAGATTTAAACCAAATTGTGTTTCCTCTTTTCTACCAAGGAGCGGGGTGCAAAGGGAAGCTTTTACGTCAACCGTCCCTAAATTCGTGACAGAAATAATCACAGATTCTGGCAAGTCATCGTGTTACATAATCATGGTTGCCCATAACTAAATTCAGATAGTTAAAAACCTAAAAAGGTTACAAAAAAATAATAAGCTTAGTCTTACAATGCTGTCTGGTGTATCTAACTTTGTTATGAGTTTTTTTTTTTGGGAAATTCTCCACCAAACCAAGGTACTTACCTGGTAAATTACAACAGATGCACACTGATATTGTTGTCAAGGTCGATACTAAAAATAAAGGCTTGACTTTCAAGTGTATGAATGCTGTTAATTTCATATTCTCCAGACGGTTTGTCCACGGCTGATGCTCGACTTGTAAGAACAAAACACCCAAGTGTTTTTGGTCAGCCTTATGGAACGATGGATGGATTTCATTCCAGAGGAAAAAGGGCTCCAATATTGCGTTCACGGTCACACTGTAATCTGCATAATGACAATGATGAACAACCCATCAGGGACGATTTGAGAGAAAAAGCCTCCAAATTCCCCTTCAGATGCATGTTGATTGTGTTTATTCATGGCAGTTAGGTTGATGAGGGAGCAATATGGAGGAGGTTGGATGGACACTTGTTACGTGTTACCGTTAAAATAGCAGACATCTCTCGACGAAGAACAAACAGCAAAGGCAGACTGAAATCAAGGCGTCTGTGAAAGCTCTCAGGAATGCAAATTCAAAAGCACTTCATTACTTGCTTTTTCCCTGCAATCTTGTGTCTGAGAGACTGAACTAAGTGGTTAATCAAGCCAAAAACCAAAGCATGTCTGAGGGGCCAGAGAGGAGACACCTATGCTCACAGACAAGGCCAAGGCTGTGTGTTAACAATATGTATGTAAGTGCATGTTAAAATACACAATAGTGTGTGTGTGTGTGTG
>NW_023339652.1:11042102-11042368 GCF_004916995.1 Morone saxatilis | reverse complement strand
AAAGATAACAAGCCCTGATGTCAAAGTTACCTATTAGTGAAAGATGAAAAGATTCTTCAATCAAACAGTTTTGAGCTTTTTGTCTACTGTCTTTCTCTCTTTGTCACAGAACTCTCATGCAAGATATTTATGAGTTACTTTCTTTTTACTTCTTTTGTAGTTGAGAAAATGTTTATTAGAGTTGATAGTTCCTGGTATGCCTAAAAGTAATCATTTCAAGGTAATCTATCCAGTAGTTGTCAAGACGTTTCACTCAAAAACACAAA